>NW_026571175.1:18012585-18161585 GCF_026225935.1 Boleophthalmus pectinirostris | reverse complement strand
AGTATACTCAAAGTGCTATATATTTAAAGGATTTGTACTATTCATTGCCCCTGTTATTCCCACAAGAATGTATCTTTACCAGCTGTGCCCTGCCTGTACAGGGCAGTAGATGATGATGTGCAGAGCAGATGCTGAACAGTCAGTAACTGATATAATGCCCAGCCCTTGCTGTGGTTTAAACATTATTATGCCACCTTGTGTGTCATAATCTACATGTCAAAGACTAATTTATGGCAGGGCCCATGCATGAGACAGTGTGGACAAGTTGCTTGTTAATAAGTTATTGCTCTGGTCAGGACTCTGGGACTCTATAGTGAATTTGTACAGTTGCAGGGACCTTAGATAAACCATCACACCCAGTTTTCTCTGAACAAACAAGATCCAACATCTGTAAAGACAAAAAAGTCATTCATCCTCTATACATGGTACAATGCACAATCCACTCTGCACCCAGACCTTAATTGGACTTAATTGTAACATTCTTTACTTTAAAAAAAAGTTTCCAATTGGAAATATGAAAAGTGCTCCTCTGGAGTGAGGCAATTTGTGTGTATAAATATACACACAATGATTGATCCATGTCTCTTCCACAAAAGATAAAAAGTCCACATTTTTCTTTCAATCTGTGTCTGTACATAATCCATACAGATTTCAATAGTTTCTGTCCTCTGTTGTTGATTATTACCGTCTCCAGGGGCTTTTTCCTTTCAGGTTTGCCCCGTCACGAGGGGAGACGCCGCAAAAACGTACAACAGAAAAAAATGAAAATAAAAAACAAGGGCAAAGAAGACAAAACAATCTAGAAATCTATATAACATTAAGCCCAGAAATGAAGGCTTTAAGTACATAATGTCTGGTTTGTGTGCACAGACGTGCTAACACCTGTTGATTGAAGTCCTGTAAAGAGCATATGTCAGAAGGAGCTGCTGGGATCAAAGGGCCAGTCCGTGCATACTGGGCAAACTGGACAAGCAAAGGTGCATGAAGAAAAGATAGAGAGGCCTGGAGGGTGAGTCTCAGTGACACCATCGCTCACGTAAACTCTGAGTCCACTTTAGAGAGGGCATGACTGGACTCCTGCCCCACCACTGACTGCTAACAGGATGTGCAGGTCTACTATTAAGCAGCGTGAATGAGTACATCCAACTGGTACAAGAGGTGGCCAGCCCATTTAAAGATAACGATGCCAATGTTCAACAGAAAACAGACAAAAGAAAAACACACAAGCTTTTCAGAGGTTATATATCACCCAGAAATTGCACTGGTGTGATAGTGTCCACATGATGAGCTTAGATGGTTTCACAATGACACAGGAATTCTGTAATTCTGTTCAAAAATAAAGTTGGCCACTAAAGTTGCATCCTTGTCCTTCTCTCCATTTCCTCAAAATCATGCGCTAACAAATAATCAATTTCTGTTCAAGTTGTCAGTCCATGATAAATTCAAGAGAAAAAATACAATGGTCAAAAGGTTTTCAGATTGTTAAATGTTGCATAGCAACGAGAATGCACCCTGTTGATCTTGTTCCTAACAACACTCACAATGAAGCTAGGGCTAAATGAATGGAGAAGACATCCTATGATGAAAGCCTCAGCAGACCTCCATGATTTACCATAACTTCTAACAAGTCATGGTACAGCAAGTAAAAAGTGAAACACATAATGAATACAATAGTAACTGAGGAAAAAAAAAGTTCTAAGTACAATAATAGTGCTACTAAGAATGATATGAATAATATGGACAAATAATTTTAACTACAGTAAAGAACTCTGAAATGCCAAGACAATTAAGTGACTTTGTCTGAGCAGGAACTTATGGGGTGGTTAAGGTAGGCACACGACAGGCACTGCATGCGTCGGGGAGGCTGGGGTTTGGCTGATTGGGAGTGCTTTAGTGTGGCTCAGAGGGCAAACAGGGCTCATTTCTGTCCAGTAATGGACTGTGATATGGAGCGTGGTGGGATCATGTCCAACAGGTACTCTCTCTGTCGATCTGCTAGGCTGGAGCTCTTGTGGGCACCGACGGCCGCTGGATTCAGGTACGCAATATTTAGTCCTGTGGAGTATGACACACATGTCAGGACATGGACTAAGGTTGGCTCTGTGGGTGCTATGTCTCTGAGAATGTGATTATTACCTGGGATGTTGTATATCTGACGATGGCTATCATGTTGGAGTCTGTTGCTGCTACTGCTGCTCCCACTGCCACAATGCTTAGCACTGGTCATACCCATGAGGCTGCTGGCCACAGACAGCTGGGAGGCCTGGGCGAAGTTTGACAGGACACCTCGAGCAGAGTTTGACAGGCCTCGCTGGAGGGACGCCTGGGCTTGAGGCTGGGATGCCTGAGCATACAGATATAGAGTACTGCATCATCATTTGATGTAATAAAAAATCAACAATTGACCAATAATGGTACATATTACATATACATATTACATATTACATATTACATATTAATAGTGGTAATGCTAAAAGTATATCAAGGTTTGGTACACAATTACAGCAAATAATATTGACCTTATTCCACCCCACCCACTTTTGCCGTAAATGCGTCTAATCTGTGCTTTCTTTGTGGTGGCACTTCCGATTCATTTTAATTGAGATTTTGGGGAAAGTTTTGCTGCTAAAATATAAAATAAAGTAATATAGGACATAAATGTGCACCAACAAGTCAACGCTGCTCTGATTCTCTGGGAGGCTTTAAAACTGCTTTGTAGTCCATATATTATTTGTGGTCAAGATTGGCAGCCCCATGCAAAATAATACAGCATGATGATAGCGTGGTCATGGTAACTTCTGGAATAAGGTTAATTGGTACCTGGCGGAGTGCATGGTGTCGAATCATTGAGTCTGTCTTTGAAGAGTTGGAGCCAGTTGAGGAGGAGCTGGGGGAGAGCGTGGCCTGCTGCTGCAGCCTCTGCTCGATCTCCTGTTATGGTAGCAAGCACACAAAGTGAGACCTGAGACAGTCACTGCTCTCGAACTAATTATGATCTTAAGTTTGCGCATTTTCAGTTAAGGAAATGTGATTATATTTACTTTGTCTCTGCTATGAATAAAACATGAATCAAAATAAAACAATAAAGAGCCTTAAACAGACCTGCTCCTGCTGGAGCGCTTTCACAAACGCATTCTTCAGTCGGTTGGTGTGTTCAGCCTTCAAAGCCTTCTTCTGATTGGACGTCATGCATTGTTCACACAGGATCCGTCCAGTCTTTTCCCTCTTCCAGTGCGGTGTGAAGTCAGTTCTGCACTGGGCGCAGAAAAAAGGCTCCATGCGGGACAATGACCCTCTGAATTTACCTAGACATGTGCCAAAACAAATCCATGCTAAACCTGATCCATTATATAGGTTTAAAACAATAAAATGCTGATTATAACTACTTACCCTGACTATCAAGGACGCTCTGCACCACTTCCTCCAGTCCTACCATGTAAATAAACTCACTGTTGGCCGCAGAGGGCAAGAAGTGAAGGAGTGGGGCCGGGGGTTTAGGTGGTGGGATCTCCAGGAGGGTTTTCTCTAGTTGTTTTCTCAGAGCCAGTTTGGCTGCTGCTTGGCTGCTGGCTTGGTCAGTTATACCACCCACTCCAGTGGACGGACTGACGGCAGAGGCCCCACCTAGAGCCCCTGCACCCGCTGCAGCTGCTGCCTGCATATGGGCCAGGTTCATGTAGATGGCACTGGAACTGGAGTGTTGAGATGACACCTGCTGACCCGCCTGCCCAGAAGCACACAGGTACTTAAACAATGTCTAATTGACATCCGTGTTCTAGGCAACTTTCTTTGTTAAATCTGTGGTGTGTAAAGCCATTTTAATGCATCTTCTAATAATAAAAATAGAGAAATGTCCTCTGAGCAAAGAGAAGTCACAACAGCACCAAGAACTTTGACTGAAATGTATAGTATACATAAAGTTCTGTCTTTATTTATGCCTATCTCTAGGTTCAGATAAACATGCTTGACTAAACACTAGAGGGCAATGCCATTTATGATGTGTGTTGAACTGTCACAGCGACCCTTACTAATAATAGATAGACTCAGATAAACATGTTTTATAAATGTTTATAAACATTTATATCACAAATAAATACTCAATAATTAACAAATGTGAATATATATATTAAAGGTTAAGTCTATGTAGAACTAATGACAGCAGTTATTCATGTGAATAAGAGATTAGAAAACACTCAAACCTGGTAGCTGACAGCGTTAGCCATGCTGCTGGAGCGGCCCATGCCAGGCTTGGACAGTCCTCTCTGTCCATGTAACTGGGCAGGGTTAGGTGCAATCACTCGCTGAGACATCAGCATCGGAGGCAAGCTGGCATTGGCCGCTGACCTGATGACTGTGTGGCCCTGGAGACAACAAAACACAATTACCATAAAATTATACTTAAAGCAAGGAAGAAGTAGTTAAGCTTCAACAAAAAAAATATATATATTTTTAAATGTAGGAAAAAAATGTAGGAGAAAATGCATACTGAAGTTTCTTCTCCAGGCACAAATCTCAGGTGCAAGGAATATTGTGAACACCAGGGGGCAGCACGTGTACAGTAAAGCCCTGGTTTAGTCAATAAGACGATCCACTACACAAAGACCTCTCTATACACAAACACAAAGATGTGCTGAATATTTAATCCTGCTCATCATGAAATGGAGGAGTGAGGCGATGCCCTGCATGAATAAAGACTCTCAGCAGAAGGAAATGTCATAACAACGACTATCTAACCACCAGTGTGTGCGCCACAACACTGTTAACCAATTTTACAGCTACATTTTAGAGCAAGACATGTCTGCCATGGAATAGAACCAACAATAAAGGTCAGAATTACTATTACATAGAATAATGTAAATTTAGAATATATCAAACCGTTTTAAATGTAAGTAATTTGATCTGTTTAGTGCTGATCTTTTGAGAGATAAACACAAGCTTTACCCACAGACCAGCCCATCAAAAGCAGGATCACTGCACAAGAGCTGACTTTAATTGTCTTTATTTCAGTCCTCCTCTTACATTTTCCAAAGTTGGAAGCCTCAAATAGCCATTATCTTACTAATTTAATTTTATACCACAACGGCATGCATTAAAAACAAAATGAAACATAACACAATGTTGCATAAATTCCTCAATCCCAATATTTGGAATGACAACTAGTGCATCTTAGACAGATGACTGACCTGAGCAGTGCGTAGGTTCTGGGGCTCTGGGTTGTGCATGCCGGGGCGCGCTGGCAGCTTACTGAGTCCTGAAGAGCTGTGCAGTGGTGGAGGCTGGGCAGAGCTAGCATTCTGGACCACTGGCACCTGTAGACAAAACTAACTGTAATTAAAAATCCAATGACTAATGAACTAACTGTGTTAATGTAGTGAGAAAATAAAAAAGTAAATAGCCTAGGCAATTTGAACTTTACTTAGCCAGTTGAAGAGATTCCTACATACAGTGCCCTAACAAAATTCACTGATTCCTGTACTCCAACTTGAAGCCCCACTACTCAACTTTAAACTGAAAACAAAAACAAAAACAAAAACTGAACTACTGAACTACTAAAACTGACTACTTAAAAAGCATTAACTTTATTATTTTTTCCTCTTTAGCCCTATGGCTTTAAAAAGTTCATGTATCATTGGAGGCAAAGATTTGCATAAAATAAATATTGTTTCTTCTAAATTCCTCTGATTGTAACACCTAATCATACTTAATTGTAAAATGTATTGCTGCTGACACCCTTCATTTTAACTGGAGCAGAAGACCAAGGAGGTACACCAGATCTGAAACACTGAGCTGTAGTGGAGAAGCCATTCTCACCTTCTGCACCATGTTCTCCTTCTGCATCTGACTTTGGCGGAGCTTCTTGAGCAGCACCAGACGGGCCTCCTCCAGACGCAGCTCCTCTCTCAGGGCTTTGATCATCTGCTGCCGCTCCTCTCCAGTTTTACCCTGAAGCACAAAACAGTGACATTTTCTACCTCATTACTGGCAAAGCAGGGGCCTCCATGACCAACTAATAATAAGATGTCATTTATTTAGACATAAGGAGTAGTAGAGTTTAGATTCTTTTCTTGCACCCGACAAAGAGAAAAACTAGATCCAAATTGAAGCTGGGATAAGGTCTGGATTTTGAGTTGTCAGACTGGACCAGGCTCCGGCCTAGGATCCAGAGCCACAGTGAGAACACATAGATGAAGCAGTGAGAGGAAAAGAGACGAAAGCAGAAGGGCAGAGAAATAGCACAGGGCAGAGAGCAACAATCGCCTGTTACAATTGGAGGTAGCAGAATAAAGCATATTAACACAGCTCTAGTAGGCTATGCTTTTACTGCCAATAAAATGTTTCAATTGTGTCAGTTTTTATCAGACATGAACTTGGGTAAGAGGTTTCATAATCACATAGCTTCTTCCTGTTTTGAAGGACTTTTTGAGGACATCTGACCTTTAAAAACATTAATATTTAGATCTGAATAAATTATTGCTGTGGGGTTCTATGAGGAGGAAATTAAATTCTAATATGATATTAGGTACATAGAAAGAAGTATGATTATTTATACAATATAAACTTATCAAGTTATTTGTTGACTCAGAACAATTACCTTCTTAGAATTTGTGATTTTCCTAATTGCTGCTCTGATTGTCGCCTTACGAGAATAAAGTGTTTGTAAACCAAAAGGAGCCTGTTATGAAGTGAGCTACGGTAAAATACATTTTATCTCCTCCAAAACAAATCAGGTCATCACTGTTAGAATGTGTTTTACGGGCTGAACAAAAGTTAGGTTTAAATAAATAATTCTGATAAAATCAATACTCAAATTCCAGTTTATAATTTTCCGCACATACCTCAATGCTGCTCTGTGATTGGTTCGCCCACCAAATTAACTATACACTGGGCACACTCCAAGATGGATTCTCATAAGTTTGTGAACTCACAAATATCACAAGAAGTCTTAAGTGTTTACAGATCTGTTTATACCTGTGTTGCCTGTGATTTATCTGACCGGTAGAGCAAATGATGTAGGAATATAGGCCTGAATTCAACATGTAGTTGGTATTTTTTTCTGTATTGTAGTTTTTTGTCCTTAGGTATATCATTAAAATGCACAAGGCACCTTTTATTAGTGTTGTTAAATAAAAATGATGAAAAGTAGATGGTCTGATTTTGTTGGCCAAGATATACATAAGTTGTCATTTGTAACAGCAACGGAGCTCTACCTTAAACATTTCGAGGTTGGCACGGTGCATTTTCTCTTCGGGACGAGGAGTTGCTCTTGGGCTGGATGCTTCATTGTCTGACAAAATAATGACATCGGGTGATGGGGTTCTTCTTACATGGTCTGCATCACTGTGGGCAGAAATGAGAAGTTTCATGCATGTATACTCAACTTTTTGAAAGCGCATGTAAGAAATGAAGAATTAGCCCAGAAAAAACAGCTTATTCAAGAAGAAAACCCCAGATCTGTTGCAGTTAAGATATACTTAATTATACATAATTGCAGTGAGAGACCCACCTCCAGATGTTGAGCTAGGTTTGGCCAGGACAATATCTGTACAACACAGAATTAACTTACTCGGCCTGGTTCAGGTTCATGGGGAATTCTAGAGTGCCCAGTGGAAACAATTGTTGACTGAAGATAACTATAGAAGCACTCACCCTCTTCTCCCAGCACTCATATCCACTGGTTCATCCAGGATATTCTCCTTTCCATTCTTGGTCTGTACAGCATGGCTGCTGTGTCCCCCAAGCCGCAGGCTCCCATTTATCTTCTCCTCATAAGAGCCAGTAGCCATGGTGCTTTGGTGGTGCAAGGTGCTAGCTCCAGGGCCCTTCCCGTCTCCAAGGGGTCCTGCCACATCCAGACCTGCTAGATCAGCAAGGTCTTTCCGTTTCAGCAGTGCCAGCATCTTGAGGCGCTCCATGGCCTCGTGGCCCTCCATCTTCAGCCGCTTGGCCAGAGCCTCATCGCGCTCACTGGAGTCTAACCCCCTCTTCAGCAGGTTCAGCCTGAGCGCCTCCTCAGACATCCGCTCCATCCTGGGGAGACAACATCAACACTAAATTAAACTTAAAGGTAGCTCTAATACATGCACAGAAGAAGGATAAGTGTTTTTCAGTAAAGACTTTAATGTAACCCAAATATATTTCATGCAAAAGCAATTAGAAGGACCACAGATTTATTAGTGTGCTTCAAGTCTAAAGAGAAAGCTTATCTGATATCTGTACTACTGTCCAACAAACAAAAATTGCCTCTAGTTTGAAGGCGATGACCCACATCTTTTTTAAAGCAGCCTTTCAGGAATGAAGACAAGAGAAAGTGCTAACACAGTGCCCTGCTGCGACCAGGGTTAAACCAGCTCTACAGTGTGCAGTGAATCTGATCATTCAGGCCTGCTCTCTTTGCTCTGCACCTGGGTCCAACCAGACTCAGACTACAGCAATGCATTATGGTGGATAGTAAAGTAATAAAACATAAGCTATCCACGACAAGCCAAACTATATAAAAATCTTTTTTTTTTTTTAATTATTTATTTGTTTATTTATTAGATAGATAGATATAGATATATAGATATATATACGTAGATTGATAGTCTCACACATGTTAAAGTTGTTGATACTTCTTTTGGTTCACTGATAATTTTCAAAAAAGATGGAGAACAAGAAGCAACCTCAATTTATAAAATCAGTGACATACTTCAGTCAGATGTCTAACAACTCTCATGATTTTGTAAACTAATTTAGAGATTTACTTCAATGAAACAGAGCAAATGTGCAAATTTAGAGCATTTGTATTCACAGTAGTATATCAAGCACATCTAATTGTTTCTTTTGTTACTTAATCGGCTTCCTAATTATTCATCCCAAATCTGATCGTATCATTTCCGCTTGTGTATTGTAAGCATGGAAAAGGATGCAAGGACTGTCTCTCCTCCGATGTCTCTGTTATCCCGCTCATATCTCTGGCAGCCTCTTTAGCGCAAGGAGGAGCCTTAATGATGGCATACAACAGCCCTCCCTGACACTACTTCTTCTCTAATTCATTTGTGACGCAGCAGGGAGCAGACTTGTGCCTCCATTTGCTGACAGAAAACCTTGCTGCTGAGCCTCCACCTTTAATGAGGCATGGAGCGCCTGGAAGAATGCTGCCGGGCCAATCGTAGGCCGCTACCAACTGGACGTCACCAACTGGCACCTCGCACCATCACCCCCCACCCCTCCCTCCCCCTCCTTCCACCACTGCCGACCGCCTTTACATAATAAAATGACTGTTTCACTCAGCTGCTACACAAGCCACACACTCGCTCTGCTCGGGTCTCAGTTCTAGCCCCGCCCTCTATGCCTTCACCAAGGCCCTCCCACTCGTGACTATCAACCCCTCTGGGCTCTGCCAACCCAATGCAAAGAGAAGCAGGAGAGACAATATAATAGGTGAGGTAAAATATGCCGTACACTGATGCAGCCATTTTCCATAGAAAAATTTATATAATATAAGTTGAACCAAAAAAAGTTTCTCTGGCAAAATGTGTTTACAACTTCAGTATTGCTTTACAGAAACTGTGATGAAGTATACAGGGCTGTTGGATTGATTATGTACAAATATTTAATGCGTTCCAACAGTAGGCAGAATTTTGTGAGGTCCTTTCATGATCCAGCTGTAAAGTACCACAAAGAAACCCCTCCCTGCACCTCTACCCTCCCCCCAGTTCCTCGAGCCGTTCTCCCTCTTTCACTGTAAAAATAAACACATGCTTACTTTCAGGGGCCCCTTAAATGTGGCTGGAACGGAGGGGTTCATTTGTTCACGTTACATTGGCCAATCAGCTGCGGACATTCACTGTGTAGGCATGTGTGTGCAGGCATCCAGGACTTGTGCGAGATCCGAGGGAGGTGTAGTAAAGAGTGACACTTTGAAGATACAGTAAGAACCAAGGAAATGTCTTTGTCTTGTGCTGTATGCCCACACTGGAGAGGTTGTGTGTGTACACTCGCAGAGCGGAGACAGAGATGGCAGCTCTCTGCTGACATAATGCCAACTCTTAATTCCCTTCTCCCATCCCCCACACACACCATGTTCTTTATGCACAGTGCGCCCTGTCGATCAGATGGCTGCTGCTAAAATGTCCTCCTTACAATAAACCAACCACACGTCTTAATAATAGCCCGCTACAGAAGAGCCCTTTGAGCCTGTCAACACCAAATTAATACGACTGGTTAAATAATGGGTCTGAACGTATGAATATCATTTGATTAACTCTAATGATATTAAATCCATTTGCATCTGCACTGTGCCATTTACTGTCCTCATGTCACCAGCTTCACAGAGACTTAGCAAGGAAACCACATGTGCCAACTGCCAACCCTGAATGCCCTGTAGTCCGTGCACACCAACAACCAGTATGTAGAGTTAAGTCTGGGTCTAGGCCAGAGCACTGTGCTGTGTGTACAGTGTCTCAGCGTATCACTGTGCCATTACCTGATAAATCTAATTAGCATTAGTTAAACTATTAGTTAAGTAAATTCCTAATTGATTAAAAAAAAAAAAAAAAATCTCACAGAAAAATGTCAGCCTAATTGTGGTTTCATGTGGAGCAGCGCCATGAAAACTATCATGCAATAATAAGTTGCAGTTTGATGAGTGTAATTAATAGATTCCCAAATAATTACACACTTAATATCAGAATAACAATAGATATGTATGTCATCACTTTTATGTTTTGTTTTGTACAGTCTATAGACTTAAGACTATGTCTTATCTCTGCAAATCTTTTTTGATTTAATGGTACAGCAGTGAAGAACAGTAGAGCGGGGGGGGGGGTACCAGAAAGTAAAGCAACAGAATTACCTTAAGTATAAAAACAAGCCGGTAAAAAGGGTAAAATAAAAGAACTAAATAAATTCACCTGTACCCCAGTCTAAAAGACAGATAGGGGAGATTGTGCCTGCTGCTATTAAATAACGCAATAGTTTTCCAGTTATCAGAAAGGGACAATGATATATATTCTGATAGTTCTTAGTCAAATGAAATAAAAATGAAAAAAGAGGGAGAATATTAAGGAACCATTCATCATTAAACTTTTAATGCTTTGCTGAAAAATGCACCGTGTGTATAAAAATAAAGGTTTATAAACAACCAACGCAAATTACTGCAATACTGAGATTGAGCCTACATCCAAATTTAGAAACAATCTTTACATACTACACAATACTTTTTCATCTGGGGTAATATAACAAAGCATATATACAAAAAAAAATTAAGAATGAAGGGCACTCTCATGCATGTCTATTCTGCAAACATATCTACTTCCCTCACTTTAATTCTCATTCTGGTTATGTTAATCACGTTAAACCTCCACAACAGTTCTTTGTCTGAAATGAACTTTCAGACACCATCCACACACATGTTGCCCAAGGTGCCTCACTTTTAGGACACATTCAGCACATTCCTTACATTAAGAGACTGGCCAGCAATCATGAGTTTATTTTTTCATCTACAACCAAGAAAAGGGAGTTAATGGACACAAAAATACATAATTTAATGATTAAGTAAAAAGAATATTGTTCAAACAAACTTCAGCCACAAGAGGTTGGGTAGATATAAATGTATTTATTTTTAATGTATGCTATTTTTATTCATAGGAAGAATGCCTCATCAAGGTCTTACAGAGAACTGAATACACGTAATGTACAGAGTTGAGAAATGTGAGAATGGATAATGCCATTAGAGTCCAGCTCTGTATCTTTCTTCCTATATGAGGGAGCCAGTGGGTTGGTGGAAGACTATGCTTCATGTTATCTGGCAGAGAATGTAAAGATACATCATGAAACATAAATAAATCAATACTTTCTACTTTAATAAATACTTTACAGGGAGTACATGACACATGAAAGGTAAGAGGTGCTAGCAACTTGTTGCTAAAATAAATTATTTCCTGTATATTTCCAATTTACAAGTTGTATATGTATTAATATGTAATTGTCTAATATTGATTGCAGACCTCAGTAATGTGCAGTATCGTAAATGTATTGCACTGTAATTTTAACATTACGTAGAGGGTCAGGTCCTGTGACTTTATACTATGGTGTATTGTTTGCAGCAGAACTGTTGTGATTTACATCACTGGTAGGTTTGAATTTTCCTGGCCAGCCAAGCCATGCCTACAAAGACGTGCAGTGTTGTCACCTTGAGTTCAGATGTGTGTAGTTTAGCCAGAGAAAACAGGTGAGAGAAAATAGAAGCTTTTGTTGTAATTGACAGATGACCAATGAGTTTGTTTGTTTGTCATGTGTCAAAGAAATAAATCAACCTGATTCCTTGGGTCTGTCTGAGTTTGGCCTGAGATGAGGGGAGGGAGAGGTGACCAGACTGTAAATCCTGTACATAGATTTTCAGCCTGCATTTATCATGCAGGGGTTAAATACAGTACCTTTGAAATTCTAATTTAAAATGATGAGTAGCGACATTTGTGTTCAGTTTATTTTCCCACAAATGTTGCAGTCAATAATTCCAAGACATCTGCTTTTTTACTGCTGACACAATGGGGAAAAGAATATTCTAAGAAGCTAAAAAGCTAGTTAAAGGTTGCACTATGCAACTTTATGATGTATAGTCTGCCTACTGCAGGGGTCAACAAACGTTTTTCTCTGGGGGCCACATTATCACTCCTGGCTGTGACGAGGGGCCGGGGTCAGGTAGGCCTTTTAACAGAATTGTATGACCCAGACCAAAATGACCACCAGCAGGCCTCATTGTGTAGTAGAAACTACCATTCTGGCACAGCCATCCACCATGCTATATCAACACATAATTCCTGGCACGTATTTGTTTATTGTTACTAGCGTTCCTTACTAGTGTTCTTAACTAGTCCTTAACTGCACTACAGTCCTGCTGTCCTTAACTGCACTACAGTACTCTGCTCGTGCGTTTATTGTCACTGTTTGCTTGTCAGGTGACGAAAATTGTAATGTAAATGTGAATATAATTATTTAAATATAAATATAATTTGAATAAATACATAATAATACATTGAAAAAAAAAAAAAAGTAAATAATACATAAAAAAGGTCATGACAGCTTCTGAGGATTGCCTCATAGGGCCAGTTTAAATGGTGGGGGGCAGAGGGGCTGGAGGGCTGGTCAAAGGGGCGTGGCGGGCCGGAGTTGGCCCACCGGCCTTAGTTTGATGACCCCTGGCCTACTGCTTGTCTTTTATGCTTTCCATAGTACTGCATAAAATATATTTTTAGCATTTATCGTGACAGGTGTTTTAACTGCCTTGAAAAACAGCTATTCTTAATGAGCATAGTCAACTCTCCACAGAATGGACCTATAACTAGCCCTTCTACAATTACAATATTGACTTATCGTTCAATACATGATAAATGAAACAATCATTTTTGGGGGTCAGTATTTATTTCTATATTTTTTGGCTATATTATCAGATTTGAAATATTAACTTATTTGACTCATCACAGATACAAACTAATTGCTTACATACTATTTTGCTTGTGTTTTTAATCATATTGTACATTTAAAATAGTTTGGATAATACTTCATTAAGGTTATTGTGTCAGTGGCATAAATTAGTTTCAATATATGTACTGTATGTACTTCAGTAATACATCGCTCTTCAAATTGTTTTATTGAGACCTTATAAAATGGTCTTGATGGCGCTACCTGCTCGTCAAACATATACAAGTTTATACCGTGAAACATAACCAGAAAAGTTATACGTTTCCTCTAAAATTTGTGGAAAACAAAATAAACAGTGTTCTAGATATTCAGGTAGGATCATAGCCGTAAGAAGCTCATTTTCCAGCTCAGCTTGGGAAAAGAATAAACATTTGGCTTACTCCTGAACCTGACCTATATATTAAAACTGTTTTAGTCCAGTTGCACCAAGTGAAAATCACAGTTGACAACAGCTGAAAAGCAAAGAAAAAGATTATACTTTTCAAACGCGGCTGACTTTCATATGCTATAATTGTTATATTTACGTTCACTTTAATCCTAGGGTAGTGAAGACGCAAACAAAAGCAGTGATTTGATGACAGCAAAGTCTTCAGGCCAACTCACCAACCAGTGCCAGTACCTTGTCTATACCTTGTCTATACTCATTGCCTTAAACAAACAGATACTGAACCACTACAGAGAAGAAAAGCTTTAAAAAGACAGTGAAAAATGGACTATAATTTGGCCCCCCAAAAATATACAGATCAAATTGTGTTGAGAAGGTGAATTCTATAAAGGTGGACATATTTAAAGCAAAATCGGTCAATGTTGTCAACCAAGAGAGATGCAGATGAGATGCGGCGGGAAAAGATCAGTATTTGTAAAGGCGAGTTTTGGACGCTGGTGAGACCAATAACAACGAAGGCCATAGCAACAGAGCTGTAATTGGTCGCTTAAGACTTGATAGTTGCGGGATGCCGACTCCAGCCAATCAGATGGTGGCGTCTGAAGCTGGTAGTTGTTGGTCGAAACACACACGCGCATGGCTCACCTGCCTGTAAGGAGCAACGCACACCTTAAACACAAAGCTGCTCTTTATTAAACTAGACAACAGCTCATTGTGGGCGTTTCCATGACAACCGGTCGTCTATTTTTAAGCCGTGTCACTAATCAATTCCTGCTCTGCTGTCGCCTGAGGGGTGTGGGTGTGTGTGCGGGGCGGGGGAGAGGGGAGTGATGGGGTTGTAGGGGGGCAATTGGGAGGGGGAGGGGGGGTGAACCTGGAGACAAAGAGCACAGACAACGAAAGGGAAACGTCTGATTCCAATACTATACATCCAAATTAAAATCCTCCCATTGAGTCCACAGCATCGGCATGAGACCACGAGACCACTCTTAATGTTGATAAAAACACAATTAATTCAAACTGGACTCTGCCAAATATATACAAGTGCACTGTACGGCATGCTATAATGAATTAACTTAAAAACCCTGGTGACTGCAACTCTTAAGGTAAAATGTGTCTCTGAATGAGCAGTACCAATAAAGCTGTAAGTGCTGACAGGCCTCTCCCACTGCCTTGTAGTAGTTGTTAATACATGGCAAGTGTATATATTACTGTATTTTGTTTAATTTAAATATCGTACAGCTTTCTTAGAAGTAGGCGACGTCGCCATCCATCAGAAATGTGGTTAAATGTGCCTGTAAATGCCATGGTTGAGGTTCTAGTATGGCAGAAATGTGAGTTATTTTGTATAATCCCAAAACAACAACTGTAATATTATAAATTTTTCAATAAACCCACTTCAGCATACTTGTGTTCTTCTCTACACAAAATCTAAAATTCTACCAGAGTTCAACATCAGATGTATAGGTGGTATCTTGGGTACAATCAGGACCCAGGACTCAGTATGTCAATATGTGTAATGTGTAATCTGTAACATAAAGCCTACTATTTCTGCTTTGAAATCACAGGACTCAAACAATTATCAGATTATAAAGCGATTGTGAAAATGATAATCATATTGATAATCAATTACTAACTGGAAGATAGGTCTATACACATTTCAGAGTAGACCATGTGAAGTTTTTATAACCAAGACAGAGCAACAATTACAATCAAAATGTTCTGTTTCACGTGAAAGACATTTCTAAACATGCTGCATCAAGGGGTCCATATTAGTGTTGTCACGATACTGAAATTTTAAAGTCAGTTTCGATGCTAAGGAACAGACTTGATACTCAAAACCAATTCTAATATCACAATGATAAAGAAAAAACATTGTTTAATTTAGACAATAAAATGTAATTTTCAACATTAAACATAGTATCAACATAGTAATTTATTTTATATTAAAATCTAGTCTTATATCAGTGTAATCGTTCAGTCTCGCAGATAGGCTCCATTGTGGTCTATGGGGTATACTAGTGATACTTGTTCTGCTACAGCTCAAGATCATTCTAGAGCTATTCAGGAAAGGTTCATTTCTGTCCTGTGAAATGTGAATGTGACTTTTTTAGTATCAATACCTGATCAAATGCGTATTTAGTTTCAGTTCTAGTTTTAATATCAATTAGTATCTGATTTTCAATACTTTTGACATCATTAGTTGGGGGGGAGACATAACATGATTTCTTATGCTAAGCAAAGAAAAATAAAAAGGTTGCAATAATCTTATACTAGGTTTGACACCCTTCAAACCTTAAAAGTAAATTCCTATTCAGTGGACTGTACCAAATAAATATCTGGTTTAAGTCCTGATAATAAATCAGAGACATAAGGCTACTTAATCATTTTGCAGGTATAGCTCATTCTCTGGTGTTTGGGGTCATGAACACCATCGGTTGTGATTACAACAACCGTCATGACTGAAAGAGGTTGAGAACCACTATACTAAAAAATAACTTTTTTGATATTATGAAGACATGATCAATTGAATTATTAAACATAATCTGAAAGAATGTCAAATAGTCAATAGTTAAAATAAAATCTGGTAACAGGAAGGGCATGCCTGGTAAGCCAGTCACCCCTACATTCTGTCCAAAAGCAGGAGGGTCTGGAATTACTAAACCAGAGTGTCAGGCAAGCATCCAAATCTGAGACAGTCCAATCTAAGATGCCAGTTTGAAAAAGGCATTTCTCAAATGCAGAAGACATCTCCTATTGAATATTCTTGTAATAGTCAGAATGAAATCTATAACTTATTTGATCTTTCATACACAAACGTTTAGTACTTTGCTTCCTGCAAAGATCTGTGCTGTTTTTCAGTCCTATGTTTGTTTTTTTATTGGTAAACTATATGTATGTTGAGGTGCAAAATTAACTTATGTCTGTCTGTATAATATTGTAAAAGCATGTGGTCTTGGCTGGCAAGACAATAGAAAAGTGTGTAAGTGTAAGTAGGACAAAGTGATAATTCTGCACTTTTTGGGTAATTTCTCCAACAAGACATTACAGTCACATTGTCCCACATGTCTTATGGATTACATGGATGGACAAGGATGGACCAAAAAACCTCAAAGGAGCACACGGACCACCAGATGACGTCAAGAGGGGAAACAAAGCTCAAGAGGTAGATGGCCTCCAATTAAATAAGCTCATTACTCAAACATTACTTTGACGAGGATACATTGTAATAGGATTGCATATTGGAAAAATAATAATCCAGATCATTTTTATTTGAATGGAAATCATGATAATTCACACTATCAGGTCAGTACATCAGTGAGATTAAAATAAAAACAAACTGATGACTTGAAAGAAGGAGCCATAACCAACAAAATACTCCCGTTATTGATGTATTCTATATGTAAAAAGCCCCAGGCAACTTTTCTCTCATGGAAACTTGTATGTGCATAACACCCTTAAATTTATGTTAACAACTGTTTAATCTCAGTTGTGATTTTTGTTAGTTGCAGTAATCATGATTATTTGATTAATTTGATTCATGCACCATCATAACCAGGTCAAAGTCTCATGTAGCTGAGTGAAGTGAATTTAGACCAAGGTATGGATAACTTCAAACAGTATTTCTTCTCACTCTTCTCACAGGGTTGCTGAGTGCAGAGTCAGACTATAATATTATTTACACTGTCGCTTTATGATGACACGTACAAACAGCCCATGCCAGTAGCAGGCTGTGGAGCAGAGCAGTTCAGAGCCCTGTGGGGATGAGGCCTAAAAGACCCGGGCCTCTAGAGAAACAGCCACACTCCTACTGGGGTTTACTGTGCTGTCATACACACAGCTGTCTCCAAAACGATGTGTCAGCAGCACTGGGTCACTTCAACGTGAACTACATGCACCTTTGAAAAATAGACAAAAATTGTAATAGGCATTCAATTAGAAAAATTGTACTGGGCATTTGCACAATCTCCGCTTTTAAGGTATTTGTCTGAAAGACACCGTGACCCCACAGTATCAATCAGACAGTTCTGAATCAGCACACAATCTGAATAAACTGCTATAAAATTTTACAAAGAAAGATATAAAGCCATCAAATTGATTTCAAATGATCTTACTGTACAACTGCTTTAGCTGTATGCAGTGTTTGAGTTATTAAAACTAGATATACATTTTATCTCAGGATTGTCGATTCTTGCCCAGATCAGACCTTGTGGAAATGCATGAGTAATTATTAATCTCTGCGTAAAGTCAGTGAGAGAAATGGTAAAGGGGAGCAGAGGGCCAGAGGTAGGAGCAGCGGTCCATGTGTTTCAGAGCACAAAGAGGAAAATGTCTTCCTCTAAGACCTGGCACTGGGACAAGGCTGAGTGCACAACTTTAGACCACAGGGTGGGGCATACCGTTTCTCCAGTCAAATGAGAGAAAAATAGCAGCTGGAACATGAGACATTTAGTGAGAGCGAGGCAGAAGTAACAGACATCTTAGAATGGAGAGGAACATGGCAGCCAGGAGCACAATCAATATCTCCGTAGACATCAATTGTTCAGATCAGGCCTTAAGCCAATCAGCTAATCCCTGCCAAATTACACGGATTGAATGCATAATTAAACTGCGTTCTGGGTATTTTGGGGACAACTACAATAACTACTAGACTTATTTGCATTTTATTACAATTCTCAAATGAACAAGCCACATACGCCCTTAGAACAATGTGTTCCTTTAAGACGCCAAGTCGCCAATGGTCAAAATGGATTCCATTAATTCTAATCTACACCAGTATATGACCCATCAATGGCCAGGACAGAACCGCAGTTTATAGTAGAGGCGAAATGATTATATGTATATGTATATGTAGGCAGGAGACAGTTTTCACAACATTTAGAATCCAAAGCTGTCCTGTGCGTTTTGGCTACATCTTAGCTAAAATTCACTACGATCACTTAAATAAGTATTCCCAATGAAAATCTTCCTCACCCACAAGTCCTGTGCTGCCCCAGTTATGCAACTTGAACTTCAAATATGAAGGCCTGTTTAAAAGGCACCTTAGGCATACTAATAAAATTATCTTCATGCATCACAAAACAAGTATACTATGACTCATTTTGTATAGAATCCATAGCCCATTACCTAAACAGAAATATGTTGTTAATTCATTAACTCCCACAGAACTATCAGCGGTCAGTCACTACTTGACACGTCATTATAACAACAAAACAATCAGGGGAATTTATACTATTATATTGGCATCAACAATGTTATAATCGACACTTTCCTGTACAATATTTGGCAGATTCAATAGACAACAAATGAGGAAGAGGGGAAGGAATCACAAAGACAAAAACAAGAATTAAAGCCCAGACTGTTTAGGCAGACAACACGTCCTCTAATCTTCCAGATGAGTACAGGTGATGTGATTTATTGTAGAATATCCTGGTACATAATAGTACAAATGAAATAACATGGAATTCAATCCCAACAAAAATCCATATGAATGAGAGGTTTGCATAAAATATTGTATAAATTGGTTGTGAAATTGAAGAGTAGAAAAAATTGGGAATTGATACCAGCGCAGCCCCTGGCAAGTTGGCAAAAACCTTTGCCATTCTGGAGCACATTTGAGCTTGACTTTCAGTTACGTGAAGTGACTAAACTTATACTGTATTTAAGAGTTTCCTCCAAGTACTCCACTTGTTTGTACGATGTTGCATTTTCTACTTTCTACTACTAAATATTAGGGGAAACTCTTGAGTAGCCAAATGTTATGCAATGTCTGATAGATTTAAACTTTTTAGAAAACGTAATTATAGTTTGTACATACATTCTTATAATTAAAGCACATTTTAAGTGATTGCCACCTCGAAATCTGATAACCGCTAACACATTTTAATGCCCGGTTTGAACGGGACCAGAGGGAGCGAATGAGAGCCAACTCACACACCACAGTGACTCATACTTTCTGTCGTTACTGCGCCGTAATTCTATAATAAACTAGTTCTCCATTTATTTGTGTAAGATGACACCTGAAGGTTCCCTAATTTTATGAGGCCAAAACATGGAAGAATTTGATCAGTGAGATAATTTAGTGGCTTGAGGCCACAAGACAAAAGGGCTCAGGCCGATGGAGGAGCATTCATAGACTTCGTGTGGCTCATATGGAAGTAATTAAGGAGTATGGCATCTGTAAATATGGATTGGCGGCACAGGCCAGTAACAAAGATGGCAGTTGTGTGCAGTTTTTTAAACAGCAATGGCAATGCTGAATCAGCACAGAGACAAGTAAAGCCTAATGAAATTGAGTTTATCATGTCTTCGGCTGTTATTTATAGTTTACCTCTTTTTTTTTTTTTTTTAAGCGTTGTAAGATCCCAATGACATAAACCTATGGAGGCTGGAAATGTTATTGTCTTGAAACAGTGACATCTTTATCCAACGCACAGCGTCATGGCACCTGGTGTCTAACCCAGAAACTCCTCAGCCAACAGCCGCAGTCTGTAACTAACTTCTGCTCATACCACCGCATTGTACTCCTCACATGATCAACAAAGTGTGAAGATGTGGTATAACATGAAAAGTATGTGTAAAGGACAAATATGTGGTTTCATTAATCAAATGGACAACAATGCTGACGGACTCATGTCTCCTGAATTAATGTTTATATCTCTGGCCGATCCGCTACACAGCATTCAGAGTCTCCCTCTCTAATATGCACTCATATTATAAAAGCTTACATTCATATTGATCACAGTTTAGTCCCTATCTGGGTAAACTACTGCACTATTTGTGTTAGGGCACATGAGCTCCACATGTGTGTGGCTGTGTTAGGGCTCGCTCAGTCTCCTTCATTGAAAATCCTTCAGTTCATTCATAGACTTCAGAGGCATGGACCTTTCATTCATAGAGCCAGTATGATAGTAGGGTTAGGAAGGCCTATTACAAAGTATGGCAAAGTTTTACATTGCTGCCAGGTCACCATTGTAAATTAGAATTGATTCTCAAGGTTAAACCTGCTTAAATAAAAAGCAAAACAAATAGCATAAAAATATTAGGCTACATTGTATCATTAAACAACATACAGATGTATGCAGCTTCCAAATAGTTTTGACACCTGAAAACACTGTCATGATGACCTCTAAACTGCAACTGAACAAAGTAGCCTATATGTATAGCTTGTTAAGGCTTATTCTTCCTAGACTTAAAGTTATTATTTTTTTAAACAAAGTAAAAAAAAAGGAGTGAGTAAAATCATAGACTACTCTCTAATAGGAAGAAAGCCGGGCACTTCTGGGTAATGTCATACTACTATGCGCAGAATAACAGGCTGAACATTCATTCATATTGATTATCTTAGGATCTCTAACGTCACTCCGCTACGTTTATGTGCTGCTCATTAAACAGTGGACGCGAATAATGCACGGCCTTAACAGCCAAGCGCTCCTGATGCTGTGAGGCGCCAGGCGGCCATTTAGGTGCATATGGAGGCTACGTAAATGGCTGATGCATTTGCAATGTTTCTTCCTAATTGCTGAACCATCATCAACCCCAGGTCTTGCGCTTGCTGTGCTTAACCCGCCACGTCCCACCACTTCACCCCGTCCAAACCTCCTTCCAAACCCTTTTTAACCCCGATGGTCCCAAATTATATCAGTAGAAGGTGGTTTTGGAGAGAGTGCTTCTCTCCTCGGTCTGATTTAACCTCTAGAGACTGTGGATCAAACAATGAAGAAGCATTCCGCACGACGCTTCATCACGATGCCGTCACAACATTTGCATTTACAGTGAAGAATTTATTCAAACAAGGGCGCATTAAGGTTCACCTATTGTTACATTTCTGTTGACAGTAAGAAACAACAAGAGGGTTTCAAAGGAATTGACCAGCTGTCGGCGACGGTTGCTGGTGGCCAACATGTCAGCCTGAATCAATAAATAGCAACGCAAAGGCCCTCTATTGTCTGTCCGAGCATTGAATTGGGAAGAAAACACAACAGCTAGCACTATACCGTTACACGAGCCGCGCAGCCACTGCCAAAAACATATTTGAGCGGGACCAGGCCGCGCGCACATCCTCGGGCTCACCTGTGCGTCCTTCCCCTCTGTGTGTACAGTCTCCGGGTTCACGGTCCGGTCCTGTCGCTGCGGAGGCACCTCACCACCAGCTCCCGGCACCGGCAGGCAGCACTGAACAGCCTATTGGGCCTACACAATCCCCCTTCCCCTCGCTGATGCCAGACGCGCTGCTCATTGGACAGGCGCGCACTGTTGTACAGCTAGAATGACATGCGATTGGCTGCTCACAACCATAGAAAACCCAGACAGGACCCTGGTTGGTTTGAAATCCCATGTCGGCGGAGCCAGCCGAATGGTTAATTGGATGCTGTTCCACGGCGTAGCGAGAGAGACGACACATTGGTCTGTAGGCTTGTTGTTGTCTGTGTCTGGAGCAGGATGGAGGCTTGTACAATAGGGCTCGACCATGACAGTGAGCTATGTCAAGTGCAGGTTTAGCTCAGATTGTAAAGTTCAGTCAATGCGGAGCAGGCCGATTGCACTGCTGGTTATAGCTTACCTTGTTGGGACAAGGAAGGACCGGAATAGAAAAAGGAAAGACATTCATATTACCTATATTTTTACGTCGATTTATTGCGCATGGGATTGGAGCAGCGGCTGATTAACACCTTAACGACCGGTAAAAGATGGGAGGATCGCTTTACGAAAAGACAACGCTCTAACCCAGACTAATAAATGAGGAAGCTGACCCAGTGGGCAAATCGGTACCACCTAAAAGCAGACGACGAGCAAAATTATCTTTTACAGGAGTTTTAAGATTTGCTAGCCCACAGCTGCACCGTTTTTGACTGTCCGTTTCCAGATAACCAAGTCATAATTGCTATAGGGCCTAATGTCTCTTATAACTTTATCAAATGTTACGCTTATCTTACATTTAATTATGTTTAATTGCCTTATGTTAAACTAATTGTTAACTAGGCTAGTACGACGCCGGTTGGCGTCCAATTAAAAAAAAAAAACTGGTTTAAAGGGAGACGCTCAGCAGAATTGTACGTATCACGCACGGAGGCCTATGCATCAATAAGCTCCATAAGGCCCACCATGTAAACTAATCATGTAACCTAACTATCTAGGTCATGTGGCCATTGAAAAATGTGCGGTGCGCAAGACCATTGCGCCATCTGGCGTCTCCGTTTATCTTTTTGTCTATAAGGCCCTATGAGCCTCAGGGGTCAGTCCTCTTTACAAACGGTAGCCTATACACACAAAAATCTCCAGGCCTGATCATCACTATTGATTCAGTAGTTCAAAAGAATTTAGCTATTTAATTAATTAATTAATTATTAATAAAAGTTATGTTTGTATGTCTTTGGAATCCAAATTCAAGGCGTAACTTAACCAAAGCAGTTGATAAAGTGAAGAGTCTGAGACTTTTGGACAAAAGTTGAACCAGCCACAACTTCGCCACTAGATGGCGTAAACACACAGAAGCTGAGTGATAATGAGTTGAATAGCATTATTTTCACTTTAGTTTTTTTTTTTTTTTGTAAATGTCACAGTTTATGGGCAGCTAACACTCGCACCTCACAGAAACAAGATTCATGACTTTATCTTGACTTTATCTTCTCTTTGGGGCCTTTCAATGTGTTGTGCATGTTGAAGCTAAAACATGCACATTAGGTTCCCCCCACAGCTACACAGACCTGACTAAAACTACTAGATCAGAGATCTTATGAAGAGGACATATTTCTCTATGCTACATCTTACTTACTTTGTACTTTTTTCATTATTAAATATGAACTCATTGGTGTAGTTTTCAGACACCATGCCTATTTATTTACAGTATTTACCCTTTACAGTACCCTTGAGTAAAAGTTTATTTTTCTCACTGTGACAAAAAGCTTAATGTTGAAACATTTATTTCTTGTACTGCTTCTAAAATGAATATGTGTTCACATTTTGTTTATCCATTTTCATTAAACTTATATTAGGGGTCACAACCAGACTCCCTTGTCTTACTGGATGAGTGTTTTTCTCAAATACTGTTTTTACAGTAACTTGAGTAATTTATTGGATCACTACTAAGTACACTTACTACTAAGAACTTATATTTGAATAACGTTATTTTTAAGTAACAGTACCCTTAGTTTATTATTTATTATTATTTACTTCAGTTGTATGCTACTCTACTCACCTCTGAGTATAGGCTGTTTCAGTTACTGTGAAATTTCTTTAAGATTACCTTTATTGAAACTTGTATAAGAATATTTAAAAGGCATCATAAATAATTCAAACAGAAAGGATTCATTGAGCACAGTTGGTTTATTTGGTTTCAGGCATTTTGTTGAAGGCAAGAGAACAAGCATAACACAGTCCAGACTGAGGAAGGAGAAGAGCAGAGACCAAGCTGGACACAGCATTCGTATGCCCTGTAACTAACAATATACAGTATACTTATCTTTTAGACTATAAAACCAATTATATTAGCTTAATCTTCAAAACAGTGCTTTCTATAAGTGCCTACGTCTTCAGGGTCAAATGAAAGATGCAGTACGGACTTGGTCTGTATGCACTTGTTTCTATGTTAAGTGTACAACATGTAAGTGTCAAGTGCTAGTGTTGTTCTTATTTTAAACTTAAGCTAATATTAAGTTACAACCTAATGCTACATAAATAAATAAACACCATTATAATGATGTTGGACTATGCCTGATGACATAATTTCACAACTTGTTCTCTGACTTTGCTCCCCTCACAATCTGGACAATGCTGATGCTTCCATTTCCATTTGGTCATAAGAGACCAGTGAAAATTCAAACAGTAAAGCACTTCATAACATTTTTCATACATTTTAAAGCAATGTTTCTCGTTGGTACAAGCTGCCATTTTCTACATACCTACATTTTAACATTTTTAACCAGTTATTTCTTGTCTACTGTAAGAGCATTAAATATATTGCCTTTGATTAAAAAAAAAAAAAAAAAAAAAAATCACATCTTCAAACCAAAGACAAAAACTCCATTCTTACATACACACAAAAATAACTTGAAAATTGTTATAAAATCTAACAACAGTAATATTCATGAGCGAACTTGGTTTGGCAACTTTTGTGTGAAGAGAAAGAACAGTAGACTCAAATGAAAATTAAAAAGTATAATTATTTCAAATAGACCTATTTTAAAACTAGTTAAAGCTCTACACACTTTGCACTACAAAACCTAAAATTTATAGGCCTTTCATATCAAATACACTTTTTGGTTTCATATTTGTTTTACTGCTTTTTATGACATAGAAAAAATAATGGAGACCTTTCTTAAAACATCACTGCTTTTGGCAAACCTTAGAACAATCACTAGCCTCAAGGACAAGCTTAAAGCAAAACACATTTTCTTTAAACAGACTGTTTTCTGGCATAGACAATGTGAAAATGCTCTCCTCAAGGTTTATTAAGGTTGTTTTTGTGCTTTGGCTATGAATATTGTGCAGACCATGAATGTAAAAATAAATGTATTTTTGGTTACAATTCGTCAGGCTATATATTTGGCAATTTGGCACCTGTTCCAAAGATTTTTAACATACATGGTCTTTTCAATATTTTCATATTTCCATTTGGCCACTATTTATTATGCTGTAAGTGTTACAATCTACAAAGAGACTACTTGTTAAAAGGTTACCAGTGAGATCTGAGGTCATTAGAAATATTTGGCTTGAGTTTAGTTAAAGCACTTTACAAAACTCTAACAAAAGGAAAGCTACAAGTCAATTTTAAAAAAGATAAAAGAAAACCATCCAAACGTACATCTTTGGGTGTCACTTGGTTTTCGAGGAACTTTTGTCTTTTTGGGAAGACTGACACAGTGAAAAACAAGCCTTGGCTGTGTAGTCAGGCACACATTCTCTTCCTTCACTTTAATCTGCCAACTCACACTTGGCACGTATGGAGTTAATATGGCTTGTTGGTCCAGAAGAAGAATAAAGGTTTGGCTTATTTGTAGGTTTTGTGTTGTCAGGCGTTAGAACCCAACGTCAATGGCTTCAAATACACAGGAAGCACACATAGGTCCATATATGGCCATCGCATACTTCTTCTGCAAATATAGGGTTTCAGGTGTGTGATGGAGGGACCACACATTTGTAGAGTAGGTAAAAGTTTCCCTTAAGCGCAAGTGCTCAGGGAGGAGGTAGACTCATTTGGTTCCAGTGCAGCGCAGTGAGACAGTGGAATCTTCTCAGGGGTGGTCATCAGAGAGCAAACAGACAGGTGTTATTGGCAGACATTGCACTGGCACTGGCACTAATCAGTGATAGCCTGTGGTATTTTTGGTTGAGGTAGGTCAAGAACAAGCAGCAAAAAAGTATGGCTTTTCAAACTGAGGTAGCGTTCTTTGGAGATGAGCAGCAGTTAGGTGAGGAAGTAGAAATATGGCTTTAAATGGTTTATATGGCAAAAGGCCGCCATCTCCAAGAGCAAAGGCCACTATGTACTATTCCCTTTCTTATTGCAGACATTGAAGGCTATTTCAACATAATGCACGGCAAAGCATTATAAAGTCCACATCAAGTGAGGTTATTTGGCATCATTTTAAATATAGCACACATTTCACATGTCACTCTGTCTGGAGGAATCACAATAAAAATATTATTTTGGTTAGGCGCAGACACCAGAGGAAAGTGACACTAGAATATTTGGTGCACACAAAGCACAACTTTGACAGCTTTGTAGTAGGTTTAAAGGCGTTATAACATGCACATCTGCATGTGCACAGGCAATAGAGGCATTCACTTTGGTTTGAGGTAGGACTGGCTGGAGGGAGAGGAGTAGCAAGAGACTGAGGGGTAAAGCTGAATGCAGAAGTAACTATTCTGCTTTGAGAGTTGAAGTTAGCAGCATGAGCTGGGAAGAATACTCTCAGAGCTCAGAGCTTAAGTTTACTGTGGGGTCATTGGTATCAGTTGAAGGGAAAGTAAGGTATGAGGGTATGGAGGGACTATATTACTGATCAGTGTTAGCCAGTACCAGGCAAACCTGCTGTGTTTCGCTCTATGACCACCTGACATTGTGCCACCTGCTGAAAAGATAGTAACAAATGTACACATTATGAGGAAGCTGATTGAAGAAAAATCAACTGTACACCTTAATGCAACTGTTTAATATTACTAAATTATGAATTAAGTACCTGAGGTTGTGACTCCACTTTTGATAAATTAGCTCGATCTTTGGGAATGCCATTGCCATTTTCTCGGGGAACAGACCAGCTGTCTTGGGTTCCTTTATTGCAAAACAGACTGGAAAAATGGTTTTAAGTATGAGTACAGATTCTAATTTTTAATCAAAGAAATACATAACATTTACATAGACATAATATGACTTTGATAAATGTGGATACCTGTGGCGATATCCAAACATGAGGAAGAGAACACAGAAGATAATGCAGGCGGTGCCAATGTGAATACCAATGACAACACTGCCCAGAGAGGCATCTCCCTCACGACACTGACATCCTATGACAGACAACAACACATTTAAACACAACAAGCACAAAATCTAACAACGTACAAAAACATACTCAATATTTTATTAGCAGCTATAAATAAAAATGACAATATTTCCAAGTATACCACATGTACTCTACTCACCAGTGGTTTTTGCACTGGGTCCTTCCTCTGCCAGTGAAACCAGTCTTTTGGAGCAGTCACTCTCTCCATTCCCGTTGTAGGCAACCAGCTTTATCTCATACACTGCTTCTCGTTCTACATGAGGGTCAAAGATAAAATTATTGAATTTGATTATGTACATACGTACTATACAAGCAACTATAACACTATAATTGCTGTTTGCAGACTCACCCAGGTTGGTGATGGTAAAAGCATTAACATGGAAGGCTGTTTGAATGGGCCCCTGGAAATCAGCACTGGGGACCCTGCGGTAGTACAGCCGGAAACCCTCAATCTTGCCTGGTTTAGAAGGGAGCTGCCACAGCACTTGCACAGCAGTAGAGTTTACCACCTTGGTGAAGTAAGTGGGGGCGCTGGGTACTGGACACATAAGATAAATATAGGACATTATGATGATAATACATAAGATTTTTGTAAGAAATTGGAAAGAAATTCAGTGGAAAAAAAGAAAGTTAAGATAATGAGCTCCATTTTACACCCATGACTAACAAAAAAGTTAGTTCCAGTGTTGCAATACACAGCAAGAGGACATAACTTCTGCTTAGTTATTTCCTTATTACTGGTAGAGACTTGCAAAAACCTATCTTACACCTATGAGTCAAAATAAGTTACTCTGACATACAACCTCCATTGCATTTCTCTACATACACAAAAGAATCACACCAATAACTAGTACATGCATGGTCACTAGTGTCTGTGCAGCCCAGTATAAGACTCAGATACAAAAAACACTTTCTAACCTCCTCCTAGTGTAGTAGCCACAACTGTGTTGGACTGGTCACTGGCTCCCATAGGAGAGTAGGCCTTCAAGTAGATGGAGTAGGTGGTAGCTGGCTCCAGGTTGGTCAGGTCATGTTGAAAGTTGCCTTTGCTTATGGCCTCCTGAAGCTCCATGCTGTCTGGTTCTATTGAACAAAGGACATAAATTATATAACATCACTCCATATCTTGAGCTGTCCCAATTTTTTAATATACTGAGTTGGTTTAATAAATGCAACAGGGAATAATATTTTTCAGCTTTACTGTGTGCCTTTTCTTTGCACTAGTGTGGACATATGTGTTATTTTTTTTGTAGTACAATACACTTTGAGCTATAGAGGGTCAACATTATGTAACTTCTATGATTCATTAGTTAGTACATTGTGAAACTTGTGTTTCAATATTATACATTCATAAAACAGTTTACTGAGATCAATCTATAGAAATCAGTGGTTTCAGTATTATCATTTATACTATTTACTTATCGTGATACTTTCTATTGCAATATATCACACTTAAAAATGTGACTAACCCTACCTTGTACTACTGTTTTCTGTCCAGATGATAGCTTACCTCCCATCTTGCGGATGTGCAAGACATAGCCGATGATGGCGTCAGTGATGGAAGCTGGAGGCTGGTTCCATGTGAGCTGGACAGTGTTGCTGGAGAGGACACTAGCAGTGAGGCTCTGTGGGGCAGCCGGGAGATCTTTCGCCTGAGCTACAGCCAGACGAGCACTGGCCTGGTTGGTGCCTGCGCTGTTCTCTGCAATGCACTGGTAAATGGCTTCATCTTCAGAGCTGATACGGGTCAATGCCAAAGTACTGCAAGAGCACAACACAAGTCACGTTAGAATATATTCAGGTAAAATAAATTACAATGCACCCTGCCACTCTAGAACCTTTTTCTAAAATAAGAACAACTGCATGAACTCTTACCTGTTGTTGTTTGTCAGTTTAACATTATTTCCAGGCACAAGCACTTTGCCATTCTTCAGCCATATGAGGTGAGGCTCTGGGACACCCTGAGCCACACATGTGAACACAGCACTGCCCCCTGCAGGTTTGGACACAGACTGCGGCCATTGCAGGAATTCTGGAGGAGCTGAATATGGACACACATTTTTAGAAACATTTGTTTAAATCATGTGAAGACAGGTTCACATTTAGCATTACATACATTTAAAATGTAATAAGCTCTGGCATAATATATATGTATATTGTTTTATCAATCTCATTTTACAGGACATAATAAATAAAATATTAACTTTAATAATCCCAGGTGCATTTCTGAAAATATTGTATTTTATAAATGAACAAAACTGCATGTTTCTTTCCTTCATTCTTGTAGCACATCCAACAAAAGAGACGCTTAAAACCAGAATAATCCATGGCTACTGTGATGGATGTGTTCTTATTGAAATGGCCATTTTGTTGCCACCACCCTCTTGTGGGGAGATGGTTGGGGGTGCAGGGTCATGCTGGGGGTTAGGGTCAATAGATCAATGAGATGCTAAGCATGGACCCGCGTAAGGAGCTTATGGACACAGCAAATATTGCAGAATAAATGGTATTTCAGTGTCCCTGCTGATAGCCACAACTGGTGGGGAAAATCAAATAGTAGATTAAGTAGAGCGGCTTTGATTTCACAAATTCAGTCCCCAGGTTTTAAAGTTGAAGGTTTATGGTTGTGTTAACATCGCTTTGTGCTCATTATGTCTCTGGTGTGTGGCTGTCCACCCCTACAGCTGCTCAGCTGTCCTGCTGCTGGACGTGTCAAGTGTCCTTAGCTGATTGTCCCTGTGCAGATCCATACTCAGTATCGATCTGTGATTCAGTTGACCTTGAATTTCACTCAGGTCTAATGTTGTTACGGCCTTTTGTTTGTGCTATAGCCAGAGATCTATTTCAACTGACAATGTTTTGACCACATGCACTTGAATCAATATTGCATTCACTTAAATAATATATTAAGGATCACAATAGGCTTGTATCACAAGTAAAACTAGCTGTTTCCTATATATGTTCTGTACACATTTTAAATGACCATATCAACCACATGGTTCAGGGAACGCATTCAATAGTGCATTTTACTTGTGTGACACATGTAAAATGTAACAGCCCTGACAAGTAGGCCTATCACAGAAGTTAATAAATGTTTTTATTCCAAACAGCATCTCAAATCAAACATTTTCATTACTTTACTACTAGGCAATATTACATCTTACACTTATGTATGTGCCCTTTTCTTCTTTATGAGACAGGACTTGTCATTGTTCAGTTTAGTTTATTATTAGGATCCCCATTAGCTGAGCTTAACAGCCAGCAACTAAAACCAGCACATTGTTAAAGTGCATATAAAATGTATGAATGGTTAGGCAGTTCCCCGCAGAGTGAGGCAGACATATTCTCTGGGTGTGGGAAAGACTCTTCATATAAATTGTGAGAAATGAGGAAGTAGGATCTGCATTATAAAAGTTGTGCATCTCATCTGAGAGTATAGAGTAGCAGGCATATGGAGCAGGGACGGGGGTTCTGCCATATTTAACTGACCATCCTCCAAAGGCCTGACCCTTCTTTGTGCACGTCCCGATTTGGTGACACCCCTGCCCGGGCTCATTCATCTCACAGCCGTCCTTAATTAACCCTGAGAGAAACAGCACCCCCACCCTTGGGACGGAGGCACCCACACATGCACCCATTCCTTCTGTCACGGTCAGTGTCACCGCCGGCTGCAAGTCACTCTCACCCCTCACCCAAGATTACGAAATTCAACATTTATAAACAGAGTCTGTTCAAAATATGTATCTTTCATATAGCAGCTGGATCTAGGAAAGCCAACACTGTGGGAAAATGAATCATTCAGTAGTTCAAGTAAAATTCATATTATATAGTTTAGTCACCCTGGGTTAAACAGTTTAACAACTTAATGCTGGCAATACTAAAACTCAAAGCTAATCAATCTATTACACCATATCCAAGATAATGCAATACATAAGCCATTTATTCACTTGTTTCTAAAGACAGACTTGCACACTGCACTTAGCAATAACTGCTGGCATTGTTTGTAAAGTTAATAGTTAGAGACTTGAAAAAAATATACGGTTGGAATGTATTCATCAAATGCATTAAAATTATATCTCTAGATTTTAAGAAAGTAGCAATAGTAGAAACATATGCAGAGGCAGGTTAGTAATTCTCAAATAAGATTATGTGGTTGACCAGAACCTAAACCCTAAAGGTCGTCTTTGTTCTATTTGAAGCCCAATAATGAAGAAAAAGATCAATAAACAAATGCATATATTTGAGATCACCCCCACACTTTAACAATATTGCACCAAAGGCAATACCAATCTCAGGATTGACAGAAGGAAGTATATATTGATTCAGTCAAGACACCAATCACCAGCAACACAAGTGAAATTGATTAATGCATGCCTATTGTTCTTTTGTTATTGTTTCATTGAATGGTAGCTGACTTAGTATCTTACCATAATAACCTATTTTATCTTGTTTTTCATAAAATTGAATTAAATTGTAACTTCAACTTTCCAGTTTGAATGTTCAATTTGTCCACTTGAATGTCCATGCTGCTTTAGAACACTGGAGACAATTTTATGGTATAATTTTAAACTAAGAAATAATAATATAAATAATAATGTATAATACTATCTGCAAATATTTCTAATTTTGTTCTCTAATGAATCTGAAATACAACAGCATATAGTGGAAATATGTGACAAAGCAATTTCAGACACATTGAGAACAATTTTAAGCATTAGTTTCTTTAAATTAGAGAGATTATGTCTTACATGTAAATGGTCACATTTTTCTATAGCACTTTTCCACCTTCAAGGCACTCAAAGCGTTTTACAACAAGGAACCACTCACCCATTCACACACCAGTGTACGAAGACACTGGCAAGGTGGGTTAAGTGTCTTGCCAAAGGACACAACAACAGCATTCATCTGTGGGAGCTGGAATCACACCAGCCAACCTGTGGGTCAGTGGATCTGACTGCTCAACCTGTGATGTTTTACGTCAAGAGCTGGAATCAAACCGCCAACCTTCAGATCAGTGGGCGAATGCTCTACCAACTGAGCTAGTGCTGCCCCATGTAATGAAAATCATTAATGACATTTTTTCATGTTGCTATATAATCTATATACTACATAATAATCATATGTAATTGTTCGACAAAGACTATATATTTTTACCACTAAATGTGATTTTTTTTTTTTACTAACCATTGAACTCTTGTTGTATAAGACCAATACAAACATGTGTTAAGATAAAGAAGTGGCTTAATAAACTTTTCTGATATTGAAATAGAGATTTTTTATGGCAAAATACCAAGTGTGGTCCTAAAAATCAAAGGTGAAGCACTCTGGGAGGGAACCTGATAATGAGTGATTCTCTGGATCGCCAATTAAAGGGCAAATAATGACAGAGAGAAATATGAGTAGCCCCAATGTATGGATAGCTTGTGTTTGATGGATGAGCCCACGTCACACAGTGAAGCCCATCCTCATGCAACCCCCATATACAAACACAAACCGTTCTGCTCGATGCTTAATTGTTGCAAGTGAAATTGAGAGTGGTGTTAGAGTGGGGAGGGGTCCCAGCTGCTACCCCCACCCTGCAAGGGCAAAGGTGAGGAGAGAAGGTGGAGCCTGACTATTGACCCTGAGCTGACTGCATATGGTTGTGTTATGTGGTGAATGTAATGAACAACTGTCCACGCTAAGGCCAATAAACCATGGAGGTTACATTCAGTTTAGATTTATAGATGATTTTTACTAAAAATCAAATTTTATAGCAGACAATTACAATTAAATTGGTTAATAACAAATATTCCTTGACTTTAATAAATAATGAGGAAGAAGGAATAGGATGAGAATGGGTTTCGGACAGTATTTCCAAAACAGACAGTTAAGGTCACAAATAATAATTTCCAACTTCCATATCATTATACTTGTTACAACTGTCAACCTAAATACATTTGATATTTTATTGGCCAGGTTTTAGTGGCTTACTGGTTTGGGACAAAATTACTTTTACAGACCTAAATATTAGTGAAATATTTTAACCTGAATCACTCTATTAAAAAAACATTTTTCATTGTAAGGATTATTTTCTGTTGATGCTAAATTTACAGTTTCTGATAAAACTGGATAAGAGGCTTTCTGAGTAAAATGATGGGTTATCTGATTGGATTTAGGCCATACTATTTAAGTACAATATACATACAGTACTTGCTAATGGACGATTTAAGAAAAGTATTTGATGGTAAAAAAAAAAGAAAAAAAAGCTATATCAATATTAAGGCATATAAAAGGACACTCCTGGAATCCCCAGGGTGAAAACAACATGAGGGAGGATGAACCAGCTTTGAAACGCCTGGCATATCTGGATAAAACACAGTGAGTATATCATTTAAATAGATCATAACGTTGTTGTTGTATAATGTTGTTTCCTCATCACATACATACTTGAAGTTGTGTTTTGCTTCTTTCACACATGTTTAACTCACCCTGAGTTCTTCTCTCAAACAGAAAACACTCTGTTGTGCCTTGTAATATAATGTGGTAATACAGGAAATTCTCCACTGTGTTTTTAAAATCCATACACCTTTATTAAAATCACTTGGATGATTTCAGCCCTGGATGTGCCAATCTCTACTGAACAAAAAGTAAAATTAGTTGTGAATTTCTATAGGTTCATGACATCTCAAGGTTGGAAAGAGCAGTTTGAGCTTTGGAGATGCAGACAAATTAATAATAAAGGGTCACTTAAATGTGTGAATGAAACGAAACACAACTCCAGGCTTGTTTTTGAGGACATAACAGCATTATAACATAGCTTAAACTTCATAAGAGTCAATTTTCCGTAGCACCTTCAACTTGTTTCACTCAATCAAGAAACATTTTTCATTGGAAGGATTTTTTTTTCTGTTAATATTAAATTCGCAATTTCTGATAAAACTGGGTAAGAGGCTTTCTGAGTAAAATGGTGGATTATCTGACTGGATTTGGCCCATATTAAAAGACCACTTGTGAAGTACCCAAGGGTGAAAACAAAATACACAAAACAAGCTTTGAAACATCTTGCATAACTGGAGAAAGAACTGTGTATCATTTAAAAAGAATTTTTGGGTACACCATTACCTTGCACCACAAGTCTTCCCAGTGCAGTTCTTCTCATTCTGGTGCCAGGGCGGTTGGCAGCACAAACATACACGCCTGAATGCTGCAGCGACACGTCCGAAATCATGAGGTTCCCTGTACCAAGAACCTGTATGCCTTCCACTCCGATAGACCGTCCATCTGAAGCACACAAGACAGTTAATGTTTATTACATAGACTTGGAATTTGTTACATATTAGTTTGCTGAGTTAAAAATCTGCAGTGGTACCCAGCCTGCTCCAGGAAACTATGGGCTTCGGGTTTCCTGTGGCTATGCACTCCAAGATGGCGGTCTGATGGACAGTGAGGGTCAGATTTTGGGGCCCTGACAAGATGACTGGCTCTTTGTAAGTTTTTACAGCTCCACCTTAAACAGAAGATAAATGAATGTAATATATAACTAAATATGGCATTGCATGTGTGAGAACAGTAACAGTTTTTCAGTGTATTCTTACCAGTGACATTGAGTGTAGCATCGTGGCTGTAGCGGGTGTTTGCAATGTTAGTGGCCACACATCGAAACACTCCAGCATCAGCCTGCCTCACACCAGTCACCTGCAGGATACCCATCGGGAGCAGAGTGTACCTGAAATTGACATTTTGTTTATACAGTGGAGTTTTTAAAAGTACCAATGGGTTTATGAGTGATGGTAAATTCAAATAAAACTTAATATATCTTTTGAATGGTTAAAATGTCACCCTATAATGGGAAGTTTAAACCTATGAATTACTATTGTATCTATATCAAAGTAATTAACCAATATAATGAACTTGAACAATGAATAGTAGCCAATTTAGTAACTGCAATATAATGTTTTTATGTTTTTGAACTACAGGAAGTGGGTTGTCAAAACATGACAAACTATGACAACAAATAATTTTAAACTTCATAAACTGAACACTGAAGCTACATTCAATCTCCAGTGTCCACTTTTTTTTTTTACATATGACAATACCATATTACTGATATATATAAGCAGTTGCCACTAAGTATAAAAAAAGGTTTGAAGCTATGCAAACTTTGAGCACTGAGTTTATTGTAAAAACTTGAAATTGATGGGGATAAAAAGCTGATTAATAATAAAAAGAACAAAATCTTGCAGAGTAATTGTCTAACCAAGGACATAAGGTGATATTTCTGCTTTTTAGTGTTTAATTTTACAGTCCATTCAAGTTTTGTACAACTAGAACCACAGTCACAACATTTACAAGTACGTTTATGCACATTTCTATTTGGTTTGCAAAGATTTTGTCTGAATACTGTCACCGAAATAATCAAAATCACTTTCAGAGAGACAAGTTATTCTGAACATATCATCCAAAGTATTTATATTTTTGTAGTGGTGGTGCCGTGGTGTGTTACCGGTTGTCCGTGGTGTTAAGTGCGACTCTGTCTCTCTCCCAGGTAATGTTGGCCTCAGGTACCCCGTTGATCTGACACTGAAAGCGGGCAACCCCTCCCTCATCCACCTTCATGGATACTGGGTGAGTGTGAAACTTTGGCAGAGCTAAAAATAAACAAAAGAGATTATAACAGGGCAATGCAGCTGAGTTATACCTACATAGTTTATATCATTATGATTTGTACTTACATGCCATTTGGACTCTGGCTTTGCGACTGACCAGCAAGCCATATCTGTTTTGGGCAGCACACTCATACTCGCCCACATCGGATTCAATGCCTTCTTTACGTTTTTGAAAATTCTGGATACATAATGTGCCATTTGCCAGGACCTGAACTCGTGAACTGCTGGGTACAGGTACACTATTCCTCCTCCACGTCACCATTATGGGCTCCTCTCCTTGTACCCGACAGTCCAACAGGAGAGGACGGTCTCGCACTGCTATCACATCACTGGGCTCCAATAAGAATGACAGCTCTGAAGCAAGACATACACCTGCACACAACAAGAAGTATAAAATTAGGGACATACCGATACAAGTGACTCGGTCTGAAATAATAAAATTTATTATTACAATGTAATCCTTCATTCATCCAGGAGTCGTTCAACTGAACCACTGGGAAACTCCAGAAACCTTTTCTCCTTTAAAACTTACTGTGTAATCATTTATACTTAAAAGATAAAAGTGAACTTGAACTATATCATGCAAATTGTTGGTATGTCAGCTGAATGCATCATGGTAGACAGGCTGACAACAATACCCTGGGTCTGAGCTAAGTGAGAACACTGTGGAGCGCTGAAGGTCAATTTCAAAACATTTCTTTAGAAAGGGGGGCTGATTACGACAATAGTATTGTGAGTCCTTATTTGCATGCCACCCCCTGTAACCTCAGTAAAGTCCCATGCTGCAGCAGCCCAGTCCAGGGATACCATCTGCCCCCTCCTGAGCCTCATCACCCCCTGGTCTCCCTCAGTCCTTTCAGTTTGGTTTCAGAGGTGACTTTCCCATGCCACCCTTGTCCCCTCTCCTTCCTGACCTTTGTGACACTTGTGCTCTTTTGCTTTTCTCTTGCCTTTTGGAGTCTCTGGATGCAAATCAGGTGCAAATGCCTCTGTCTAGCTCACAGCTGTGAAAAACCCCTGCTCTTGAACTTGCATGATTCATTGTCAATGCCATTTTAAGCTTTTGCATCTGCTCTCCCTATCTCATCTCAGTTGTGAGTCTATGTCAGCTTCTATTGTTCACTCCATCTTTTATATCACTTCCCACAGAGCAGCTTGATTTTGGCCTGCAATTATTTTGATCTCTTAAAAAAAAATAAAACAATAACATCACTCACTTCGGTGAATGGTATTTATGTCCTGATTCCTGTGTTAGGAAGATGATATTTGGGCAGTCCCAAATGTGAGTGGTAGAATAGTTTAACTAAAATTACTATTTTGCATCAACAACTGAGATACTTCCAGGTCCCAAATTGTGATTTTAAGCCTGCCTTACTGTGTTACTAGTAATCCTGTGTTTCAATGTTTTGCTTCTGATGCTGGCATCACAATGCATCAATACAAACTACAACACCCTTCAAAACACCTCCAGGCCAGATGATTAGAAATCCTTGCTACAAGTTCCAACAAGCTTTGAGCTACATGGGGTGTGATAAAGTGCACAGCTCTCAGTGTGTTCAATATAAGGCTGCTATAATGAGATTTTTTAAACAAGCCAGTTGTCCAGCAACCCCCACCCAACAGCCTCCTCATAATGCTGAGCCCCTCAGGGTCATGAGAGAGTCCAGGCCAAAGGATGGATGTGCAGATGAGGGAGGGGGCAGATTGTGTCCAGTCACTGCTGCACCCCCCAATGTCCCCACGGCTATTGTTTAGGCCCATTTCACTTGAACTTCACAGCTTTGTGACCCCCACATATGAACAAACAAAAGATGTCTGAGAACATGATGACCACCTTTGTGATGGTTTCCCTTTACACATCTGTCTCCAAATGTCAGCTGGAAGTCAGTGCAGAGTTTTGAAAATATGTATATATGTATAACAATGAAATACTGATGGATTCATATTAGTATAAGATATAAAATCTGTACACGGCTAGTCATGCTGCTATAGAAGATATTAGTAGTAAACTCTAAGAGTCTCAGTCCTCCCCTCCTCACCAGAATGGCTCCTGCACTGAGAGAAACACTTTAAACAGTTATGCAAACATGCTATGATTATGGCTTGGTCATATCTCAAGTTCACATCTCACAATGTCTCATAAGCTCATAACACATAAATTATCTAAAAACAGAGTCCTTTACAAGAGTTTAATAGTTACAGAGTTATCAAAAGTGAACCAGGGTAATTAACCAAGTTCTGAGTTGTTCAATGGGTTCAGCTAATTTTCTATAAAAATCTGAGGGAGAGCCCATATGAATCATTAAGTGCACACAGAGATACCCTTAGCTTTGTATGCATCTGTGGTGTTAATTAAAAATATGAGTCAAATATGAATCAATATTATATATAATATTTATATTATAGTGAATAACTGCTATTACATGTATTAAAATTGAGATGTTGTCTGTCATAGACATTTGGACACACAGGGTGCTCTGTTTACTTGTGTCCATTGTATGCAGTATGCATTAGGACACCCATGGGCAGCTGTAGCAGGATTAGCCCATGAGCACCCATCTTGAACACATCCCCAATCTGAATACAGACTGGGGTAGTGTTATGGAGATGAGGGTGTGAGGGTCAGGTCAGGGGGCACACATGAGACGTAGCTATTGTCTTTTTTTGTCCTTCAATTTCAGCCCCCCCCCCATCACCATATCACCATCCTACAGCTGACCAGGCCAAGGCAGAGCCCAACCCCCTTTAAAGGTCAAAGGGCACTGACTCCTTGCCTCTCACTGTGTTCTGGGCTCAAGACGGGGGTTCGCTTTGACTGGATAGAAAGAGCTCACAAATTTATATATACGTATATATATATATATATATATATATATATATATATATATATATATATATATATATATATATATATATATATATATATATATATATATATATATATATATATATATGCACGTATCACCGTTAAGTACAAAACACATCTGTAAAATTATTATTATAGCACCAAAAGTATCAAACAACCAACTGTCTTAACAGTCATGCTCCATCTTGTTGTTTGGGATCAAAATAAAAATGTATAACTTGGAAAATGGTGAGTGATGAAGCAACCAAATATCAATAATTAACAAGTAAATGTAATGGTAACTAAAACCTGAGTTGCCAAAAGTCCTCTAGTACAATAGTAAACAGTGAACAATGAACAGTGTAGCATGACAAAATATATTAAATAAACATTTTCAAAGATGTCATATGGCAAGAAAGTTGATGTTACAAAGCCAAAAGACAGAGACATAGGTGCAAAAATTACCAATATGCTGACACAAAATCTGCTTGACAAGTATTATGTTTAAGTAGTAGGTCTATAGTAAATTGCATGGTAAAAGTTTTGCCTAAATTGTAAAAAGTTTTAATTTTGAAGTGGTAATAATATAGATGAATAAAATACTTACTTAAACAGTATAAAACTGTTAGGTAGGTTGCACAGAGCCTTGGTTTCATTTTGGTTCCTTCTCTTCAATCTTCAACTAAAGCTTCTTCTCAAAGAAATCGCCAAAATCAAAAAGTTAATCCAACCCAAAAAATGGTAGTAAAAATTCTTCAGCAGTTCTTTGGTGGTAAAGCTAAAAAATGTAATATTTTTGTTAAAGCATTGCTCCTCTTTTATTCCTTGGTCCTGCGTTGGGGCCAGGGAAGGCTGCTGGTCATGTCCAAAGCCACTCTGAGAATGATGCTAGCGGGACACCTCTGCTGGGATACACATCATTAGTTATTCAGCTTCATTGTTGTCACAGAACGGACACAGATAGCTTTCACCGGCCACTAGCAGGTTGGTCTCCTCTCAGCCAATCACAGCACAGAGTTTGGTGGAGGGGTGGCAGCTTGGCCGTGGCTGTGAGGCGTGATTGATATTCATTTAATCAGAAGGGTGCTGTCCTCCCCCAACTCTCCGGACTGATAGACCAGCTGTGGCCAGAGCTGGACACTGCCCCCTTAGCTGACATAAGGCCCCATGGTGGTGGACACACAGGCACGGGTGTAAACAAAGGTTTTTATAAATACATACAGTTTTCACAGGTCCTTGCTTCTGTCACTGCATGTTCTTGTGTTTTAGCATCAACCATTTTAGCAGGAGTTGATGCAGTTGGATGGAGCAGGAGTTGGTGATAATTTTTTGGTCAGTGAGAATTCCTAGGCTAACTGTCGTGCATTATTTTTGTACAACTGCACAGGTAGTCTGACAACAGTTAATCACTGTTCCATATCATTGTACTTTAATAACTTGTAAACAAATTAAATCCTGTTAATATCAACTAAAACAAAAATAACTGTTGACTTGAACATCCATGGACTATTATCAGTTTTGGGATTGTGATGTTCTACAATCCACACCAGTGTATTAAAACTAATGCCCTGCTCTTCGTTGTCATCAGCTGATGAAATGATAATTCATTTTCTATTGGGATTTATTAATACATCTTAAACAACACAATCATGAAATATGGTGACTGAAGGATAGATAGAGAATATGTATGAATAAGGAGCACTGTATTATTGTTAACAATTCAAAATAGTTTAACCTTTTGATTTAATAATGTTGCTGCTGTCTTTAAAAGGTTTTTTGGCAGGTGCATTACAGGTTGTGTAGTCCAGATAATGATAATAAGTCATTAAGTTTTATCACACAAATAATTACAAACATATAACAAACCTGGCATTATACATGCACTTATTTATTTTGTTTACCTTTTGTAATTATATATTTTTGTAAAATACCTCTAAAGTTTTGTGTGGATTTGTGACGGTGTAAGAAAGAAATATACCTAACTTATTTGTGGATATATCCAAATCATTCACCATGTACAAATCTTTAAGCATTTCCATGGACAAAATGAACAGTTAATAAAAGGTACTGAGCATTGTTGAAAAGATATTAACCATGACTTAGGTAGTCCTAAAACACTACCCGTTTGATGAACCTTTAGAAACATTACTATGTGTTTGAGTTTAGAGGAAACAACAAAGCATGTAGACTTACTCTTTTAAGTTCATGATTCATTCAGTTTCCTGCAAGTCAGTTTCTGCAATATTGGCCTAGGCCTTACTCACTCTGTTAATGCTGATGGCAATGGTTCCACAGTCTTGTGTCACTTCTAAACATTTTTTTGATTTGCTATGCCTATAACTGATGACAAATATGTCCTATAACTGACAACAAATATCACTCAAATATCTCAAAATCCAATCCAATCTAAACCGTACTGTTAGTAGTTTTACCACTTACTACACCTTGCCTTCATTCTCTGTAAAACACAGCACATAATTATCTAAAGATACTTGTCACATCAACTAAATAACATCTGCAACCTTGTACCATCTAAAAAACATAGCAGAAATAAAAGGTATACTATCGAAAGCAAACTTGGAGAGACTTATTCATGCATTTGTCTCCAGTAGGTTGGACTACTGTAATGGCCTGCTCACTGGCCTCTCCAAAAGAGCTGTGAGACAGCTGCAGTACATCCAGAACGCTGCAGCTTGGGTCCTCCTGACTTGAACTAGGAAGTATGAGCACATAAGTCCTGTGCTCAGGTCTCTGCATTGGCTTCCTGTGGCTCAGAGAATAAACTTTAAAGAGGCTCTGCTTGTGTATAAGTACATCTGTGACATGTTAGTGCAATATGAACCATCTCACACTCTGAGAATGTCAGGGACCGGCCTCTTACTGGTGTCCAGAGTCCGGACTAAACACGGGGAGTCAGTGTTTCAGATTCATGCATCTAAATAGTGTTCCTGAAGATGTTAGACAGTCCTCTACTTTGACTGTTTAAATCCTGACTCAAAACAGTTCTGTTAAGCTGTGCATATGATTGAAAGCTTTTCCATTTTCATTCTGCACTCTTCTCTCTAATTTAATGTCTTATTTTACTTTTATGGTGATTACTTATGTTTTGATTTATTTGTATTGTGATTTTAATATATTTCTTATTCTGTAAAGCACTTTGAATTACTTTGTGTATGAATTGTGCTATACAAATAAACTTGCCTTGCCTTGCCTTAGTTGCACACACCCCTTTCTCCAACCTTTTCAATACTTCAATACATTCAACTTTACATCGAACTACTCCTGGATGAATGGGGGATTACACCATCTTGTTACCTTTAGGAGGTAAATTAAAGTAATCTGCTTCTTTATCAAGTTAACACTTTCACCCAGCAATTACAAATGAAAAAAAAAAAAAGAAAAATCCAGTCACCAATTTGGTAATGTGTAGCTTTTTTCAGGAGCTTTGACACACTTCTCTATGGAAAACTGACCCAGTTTACAGAATCCCAAAGTGACAAAAGTGCCATTGTGCAAGGCATCTTTGAGTGTTTTGAGACATTTTTCATTTGAAAAATTACATTTGCAAAACAGCTCACACAAAATCCTAAACAGAATTTTAGTTTTCCTAAGCAAAATTACAGCTAAGCAAAATGCATTTTTATATTTAAAACTGATGGATGAACTCCCAAAAGCATTTTTTCCCATCCAAACAGACTTTGATCATGTGTTTTCATGTGCTTTGTCATTCTTTTGACAGTGCAGCTCAGAAGTCTTAGTCCTGCTCTCAGGGACTACAGAGAAGCACTGCTTTAGTGTGGTCTGACATTGGGGCTCACACATATGAATCTGGGCCTGGAAGTGCTTTCTTTAAAATATCAATGCTGACATGAAAAAAAAAATAATAATAAAAATATAAATATACACATTTTTGATTTACAGACTAGCTTTACACTAACTGCGTAAAAATATGTATATGCTAAAAAAGTTGTCAGAATAGCAAATATGTCATGCAGTACCTAATGTATGTGTTCTGGAACTGTGTGTAAGATTTTGATTTTAAATTTCATAAACATGGCCTATCTGTGTTCCCAGACAAACATTATATCATTTAGGAAGCAAAAAAGGCAACATTTCCAAATTTTAACTGTGTCTTCTTAACTGTGCCTCACCTGGACCTCAAAGTGTCTAAATAAAAAAATTGGTTTTCATACAGGTTTTCACTACATACAGTCTTTTACTTTGTGTTTCTAGTGCTTCTGAGTCTGTCTATGAAAAAATCTAGTCTATGGACTATATAGCAACTGTGGTTAACCAGTTGCTTGTTGTGTTTTAAGTACTTAATAGTAGAGACTTTACAAGTAAATCATGTATGATAGATTTTGATATGAGAGTTAAGGCTTAAAAATAGATTGTGCCAACATGAACTGAGTATTGCTTCTTGAGTGACAAGTTTTGGAATTTGTGCAGAAATTGAGACCTTTGCGTCAAAGCGGTTGAAACTGTAATGTTACAGTTTGGTCTTTTGGTTCTCAAGGTGATTATCCAATCAGAAAGCAGAATGAGCCTCACAAGTCTCTCATTTCGGTTGGCTGTTGAAAGGACTCTATTCACACTTACATCCAAAACCAAAAGACGTTTAGAAACATGCGGCTTTTGGTGGGATCTGTTGGTGGCAATAAATCTGGTAAAACTGAGAAAATTACAGTCACATCTTTACCTAGATGTCACGGTAATCTTTCTTTTTTCTTTTTAAAAACTGCCTTTTAATTTGTGTATTATAACTTGTCTAACATAAAAAAGATGTCATTGTGCGTTCCGTCTTATGTCCAGCAGATCAGCAGGTACAACCAGCTGCCTGTAAGTGACATCGAAGATGCGACGAGAGTCACATCAGTCACCCTCATGGAAAGCTTTGGCAGGTTGTGAAAACCGCTGCTGCTGAATCCATGGTTTTATAACATGCCCAGTGTCGGTAACTACAGTCATCTTCTGCATGTTTTGAAATGTCTTCTGGTAAGCATGAATAGACCCTGTTGCTAAAATCCAGGACTCTCTCATATCTGGATCGACACTAAACCCTGGCACGTGCAGCCAATCATTGCCAATCATATTCACTCAGAGGTTACCAGTGCAGCCAGTGAGTGAAATAATTAAGTTTTTTTTTAAGGTTGTGAACAAAACACTTGTAAAATGGACATGTTGTGGTTAGAAAATGTATCAACCTATCTTACCATTATCAATACACTGCACAGAAAATGCTTTTAGACATGTGTAAAAGGAGTTAGAGACTTCCAGTCTGAATATAGAATATCTTCATGTGATTCCTGTGGATTCTGTCCATAGTGTCTATAGACTCTACAGACACGGGTCTTATTCAGAAATGTTCAGTGTTCATTAGTCCATATATGCAGCCACATTCAATATGGAAACTATAACATAACAACAAGAAACTACAATTTTGAGCAGCAATAAACTAACAACAAAGGATTTCACTGTATGGTAACAGGTCTTTATAGAGACATCCAACAAACAGCACGTATTGCAAAAGCAGTGTTAATATGTTTGCTATTCTGACACCTCTCAATTATTTTGATAAAATACTGTTTGCCATTATATTTAAATTTATATAACATTAATTAAATAATTTCAATCGCTTTGATATGAAAAGCGTGTAGTGAGGGTCTGTTGGGAACATCTGGCAGAGCCCTCTGTCAGAGGGACTTTCAACTCGCACCTCTGGGAGGACTTCTCCCGTATTCCGGGGGAGGCTGGCGATATGGAGTCCGAGTGGGCTTCATTCTCGGCCTCTATTGTCGATGCAGCTGCTCGGAGCTGCCTCAAGTGGAGAAGTTCAAGTATCTCGGGTGAGGGGAGGACGGAACGTGAGATTGACAGGCGGATCGGTGCAGCTTCAGCAGTGATGCGGTCGCTGTATCGGACCATTGTGGTGAAGCGGGAGCTGAGCCGAAAGGCGAAGGTCTCGATTTACCGGTCAGTCTTCGTTCCTACTCTCACCTATGGTCATGAGCTCTGGGTAATGACCGAAAGGACAAGATCGCGGATACAAGCGCTCGAAATGAGTTTCCTCCTCAGGGTGACTGGGCGCTCCCTTAGAGATAGGGTGAGGAGCTCAGTCACACGGGAGGAGCTCAGAGTAGAGCCGCTGCTCCTCCACGAGAGGAGCAAGTTGAGGTGGCTCGGGCATCTGTTCCGGATGCCTCCTGGGCGCCTCCTTCGGGAGGTGTTCCGAGCATGTCCCACCGGGAGGAGGCCCCGGGGAAGACCCAGGACACGCTGGAGGGACTATGTCTCTCGGCTGGCCTGGGAACGCCTCGGGGTTCCCCCTGAGGAGCTGGAGGACATGTCTGGGGTGAAGGAAGTCTGGGAGTCCCTGCTTAGGCTGTTGCCCCCGTGACCCGGCCCCGGATAAGCGGACGAAAATGGATGGATGGATGGATTGATATGAAAATTGACAATTGCAAAACAGTTCAAACAGACTCCCAAAGAGAGTCTAAAAACAATCACACACTATCATGTCCCAAAAGAAAGTTTTACCATGAAACCTCTCAAACTTTGGTCATGTTTTTGTTTTGTTTTTTATGTGATTTCTTTCATTCATTTGACAGTACGGCTACAGAATCACCAGTTTTGTGAATTTAGGCCATTGGGGTCCACACTTTACACATATGAATCTGGCTGAAAGAGCTGTGTGTTTTGTGTAAAGTCAGTCAATATATTCAAAGATTTTTGTTAAAAATATAATTTTTAAATAAATATACATTACCAATTTACAAATGGTATTTCACAGTATGTAAAAAAAAAATACTTGTGCTGTAGAAGCAAATACATCAAAATTGCTTTTGCAATATGAAATGTGCATACTGCATTATGGAAAATCAGACAAGGCCTTTACACATCATCACACAGTACTATTCATTCTGTGCTCTCTAGGTCCTGCTCCCTCAGGTGTCTGACAACTTCACTGGTACAAGTATTTTGGTACAATTATTTTGAGTAGATTAACAGTTGATACATTGTTTTTTGCTCTTTGTATTAATTATTTTTTTAGAAATGTATTCAACGTTTTTAAGAGCTCAGTTCTGATAAAACAAACATCCTAACCCTAACCCTAAGCAACTGGAAAAAAAATATCCAATTTTAATCAAGGTTAAGATTGAGTGAGTGCATTCTAATTGTCAATAGTATACTCTGGTCTTGTTAGTTGAGAACACATATTGCAAAAGCAGTGTAGATGTATTTGTTATCTTTCACATGAAATCACAGCATTCCATAAGCCAATATTAATACAGATGGGCTAAAATTAAAATGGTTAAAATGCAAAATTATGTTGTAATACAATGAGTTCTTGGGTTTAGTTAATAGTTGAAAATACCAGGTTGCAAAAGTGAGGACAGGAGCATGATGACTGTAGTTTTGTAAGGATTCACATGGTTCGGAGGGACGTAGTCAAGGCGAGGGGCAATTGTTATCAACAAAGGGGGCAATTAATTAATAAAAAAAATAATAATATATATATATATATATATATATATATATATATATATATATATATACATATACATGTGTCACTGGCACCTCACTGTGACACATGGAGTGCGTATACATGCACATCAATAACCCGGTTATTAGACATATCCCCGGTTATGTCAGTATTCGGGTTACTGCATATACATGCACCATCAAGAAACCGGAATACTCAAAAAACCCGATCATAACCGAGTTATTGATGTGCATGTATACGCACAGTGTTGGGAAGGTTACTTTTCAAAATGTATTCCACTACAGATTACATATCCCAAAATGTAGTTTGTAACGGAATCCATTAAATTACTTAAAGTGAGTAACGTAATCTGAATACTTTGGATTACTTGATATTGTCATGCTTTTTCACTTGTTTTGTATATTACCATTTGTCATTTAATAAATAAATAAAAAATATATATATTGTCATGTTTTTTAAAACTACATGAATGTAACAACCACATCATGAAAATTCGTGTTTGTTTAGTCTTTATTTGACCATATAAAAAAAATATTATTTTTATATGAAATCACAATTATGTCCACCTACTGTTAGTGTCATATTGTATTAGTTTAGTCCTAGTTTAGACCTAGTTTTAGTCCTAGTTTAGTTCGGGTTTAGTCCTGGTTTTAGACCTGGTTTACACCTGATTTAGTCCTGGTTTAGTTCTGGTTTAGTCCTGGTTTAGTTCTGGTTTAGTCCTAGTTTAGTTCTAGTTTAGTCCTGGTTTAGTCCTGGTTTTAGTTCTGGTTTTAGTCCGGTTTAGTCCTGGTTTATTCCTGGTTTTAGTTCTGGTTTAGATCTAGTTTAGTCCTGGTTTTAATTCTGGTTTTAGTCCTGGTTTAGCCCAAAATGTGAAAACAGGAAAATACCGCCATGTAATCCATTTATTTCAAGAAAGTAACTGTAATCTAATTACCACTCACTGAAACAGTAACTGTAACTGAATACAGTTACTCATAATTTGTACTCTGATTACGTAACTCCAGTACATGTAATCCGTTACTCCCCAACACTGTATACGCACTCATGGAATTCCCAGTGGTCTCCCATCCAAGTACTACCCAGGTCAAGTACTAGGTCCCGCCTTACTTACCTACTGAGATCTGACAAGTTCAGGCTTTGACAAGCCGATATGGCCACAATGTTGTCAATTCCACGTCCAACTGGAACTCCAGCCCAGCACCATTACACTACACCTGCCTCTATCCAAAAGGCTGCTATCACTAGACTATACTAGGCTACAGTGGACAGTATTCTAAGTTGTAGTTTTATTATTCACAGCCTTCTTCCACTAGTTGCTTCAGATATAAACTGTCGGAAAAAGGCACAGAAGCCAACGTAGTTAGTTAGCAGTTAGACTTAAAAGTTATTTTTTGACAAACCACTCAACATAAACAAAACAAATGAACAAAAAACACTCAACAAACAACTCACCGAAGATGTCCAGTCTTGTTTTTCATATATGGTGCCCTTCATGCAAAAGGGGGTAAAAAACAAACAAACAAACAAACAAAAAATAAATGATTGTGGGTTGCAAACAAGCAAATGTATAATAATTAAAAGTACTCAATTGCTTTTTTTTTAAGCTCCCGGGGTTTTCACATATCAAACAAATCACACATGCATAAACAACCTTATTAAATAAATAGTAACCTAGCCTGATAAAATATTGATAAAATATTCCTGGCCAAGGTCAGGACACGTGAAGCCCAAGAGTGCAGTCACACGCTCTGGTGGGAGGGGGCAGTGCAGCGGGATGTGGACAGTCGAAAAACACGAAGAACAAAACTCACGCTACGTCACTCCTTCAGGGGGAGAAGAAGCTGTTTTGGGTGTCAACACTGAACGTATGATTTATCCTAAATCTGCTTAAATGTAAGTATTACACCTCTGCGATGATCGTATTTGTCATTTTTTAGATTGTCATAGAAGCAGAATGTGGTCAATTTACTCTTTTGGCTTTTGCGACAGGCTGACAGGTTAGCATCATTAGCTGTCGAGCTAACATGGATTGATCAAACAATATTCTGTTTAGCGAAGGGAGTTTTATTTGTAGAATCTAGTTGAGAATTATTTAAAATTAAGTTAGTCAGAATGCCTGTAATATGTTGTCATTTTTTGTCCGCGTTGTTTGGATCGCTTCCTCTATGGACTTTTATGTGCTTTTATGGGCGTCATCCGCAACATGATTATAAATGGATAATAACTAGTCATGAATGAGATAAGGAGATGAACAGATATTGTTTTGTTTGTTTTTAGTCCGTTCTTTTACACGATGAGTCCATGCTTGGTTCTGTTAGGGTACTAAAATCTGGGCTAGGGTTCGGTTTTGCACTGAACATAAATATTGTTTTTTTTATTATTTTGCAGCAAAGCTCAGCAGAAAGCCTTGAGCATCACCAGTGACAGCCAGCCATGTCTTATGGTAAAACAGACAGTTATCGTCCTGTCCCACGGGACTTCCACTCCCTCACACAAACATGCAGCTCGAATATCCAGAAAATCACACAAAATAGTAAGTACCTACCTAATAAAGTTCTTCTTTGACAGATTGTAGTTGTGCCACTGTCACTAGCCTTTTAGGCATAATATTCTGAAATACAATTAAAGAATGAACATTATTCTTTCAGCTGGACAAATCAAAAGTATGGTGAACCAACTCGGGACCAGGCAGGACACCACCACACTCCAAGAGCAGTTGTGCGTAGACTTATAGTCATTGACTGCAGTCTGTAAGCTGTTACAGATTTGCAGTTGTCACTGATAAAACACAGTTGTTTTCTGCTTAAAGTAATTGCATTTCAAATGTCATTCCAGGCAACAAATACAACACTCTACCAACCAACTGGCCAAAGAAACCAACAAGCACCTTAAAGAACTGGGCTCCATTCCTCCACCTTTATCTCCAGCTGAACAAGTAAGGATAAAATTATTGATGGATATGCTTTTTTTTGTGTGTGTGTCTTTGTGTGACCACTGTACTTTTTGGATGTTCTTATCATTTAGCTTAATTCTCTTTTCATCTGTACTAGAGGCAACAAAAAATCCAAAGGGAGCGACTTATGAATGATTTCTCTGCGGCTCTGAACAACTTCCAGGCAATACAACGTTTAGCAGCTGAGAAAGAAAAGGAGTCGGTGGCTCGAGCAAGAGCAGGATCCCGTCTTTCAGTAAGTTTAAGAGGGATATAGGCATTGCTACACAGTTAAAACAATATTGTTACGACTCATTGCTCAATTGGACCAGTAACCTGAATGACAGCCCCACTTACGTGGAGCCAGGGACACCGGGCGCAGGTGCCCCTGATTACCAGGCTCAGCCCCACAACGGGATGGCAGGGGCCGTCACACCCCCCCCTCTTAGTGAGGACAGTTCAGGTGTGTCCTCTGCTAACCCCCCCTTCCGGAGCCTGGCACCACAACACGTTCTTCTTTTTTGGGGTGGGGTTTTAAACTGTAGCGCGAGACAGTGTGTCCACTAAAAGGTTGTCTCAGCCTTTAATATGTTTGATGTCTAAGATGAACGATTGCAGGAAATGTTGCAACACAGGTTCTACTGCAAACTGTTAACTGCTTTCTCTTCACAGGCTGATGACCCCTTTCGTGATGAAAAACTTGTGTCATTTGACAGGTAGTATCACATTAAAGAGTCTCATGTCATTGATAACACAGACATACATATGTATACATACATAATAATGAATCTTTGAATGGTAGCCAGCCATTATAATGATAATTTATAATGCTTGCCATGGCACACATTTTCATTAACCATTGGTCATGCATTTGATATCTTATCTTGATTTGTTTTAAAGTCAGGAGGACTGGGGTCAGATGACCACTCAGACGGAAGAAGTAGCCATTACTGAGGAGGACCTGGAGCTTATCAGAGAGAGGGAAACCAACATCAGACAGCTTGAGGTATGTCTGTATGCTTTATTGGTGTTTAACAATATTACATCAAAAAACACCGTCCCAGCTTGTATGTACAGATTATAAAACTTTTGTAAGAGAAAATGCCTGTTACTTAAATTTGAGCTCAAACTAATATATACACTATTACTCTACTGCATATTTTATTTTATACCATCTACTAATGGCATTTTGTTCCTTTTTTTCCAGTCTGACATTTTAGATGTCAATCAAATCTTCAAAGATCTAGCAGTGATGATCCATGACCAAGGAGAGATGATTGGTAAGTGACTCTGACATTATTTACTCTAAACAGTATTCACCTTTCTTTCTTTGTGTTTTACCGTTGAGTTTCTTTATATATATATATATATATATATATATATATATATATATATATATATTATATTATATATATATATATATATATATATTTAATATTTATTTTTTTTTTTAACAAATGCTTTTAATGTTGTTTTTTGATATATGCTTGTTATGGTCCTCTGTAGATAGCATCGAGGCAAATGTGGAGAATGCTGAGGTCCATGTGGAGAGAGGAACAGAACAGCTTCAAAGAGCAGCCCATTACCAAGTAAGTTTACGCCAATTTGATATATACAGGGGAAACACGCATTCATTATAATAATACTATGTTTTTATGTACACAGCAAAAGTCCCGCAAGAAGATGTGCATTCTGATAGTGGTTTGTGTAATAGTTATTGTCATACTAAGTCTCCTGATCTGGTGGGCAGCAACAAAGTGAGAGCATTTGTACAAAATCAGTGCCACAAAAATTTGCACCTCTCCATTGTAAGGACCTGACTGTTGTCTTAACATTTGCAAGAAGATATATTTTGATGATGATCACTTCTTAGAACACAATTTTGCTTTGATGTGATCAGTGCTCATTGATTGAGCTTCTGCTGCAAAAAAATGTATGATTTTCTCTTTGTCTATTTCATTTGTTATTTTTATTCGCTGCACTTACATTTACTGTCACTGTGTTGATTGTAAAATGTCATGGAATCTAGTTAATTATAGATAAATTACAAAAAGAATGTGGGGATATACACACATTTTGTATCTGAATTCTGATCCATATTTTAAGCTTGTGGAAATTTATGAGAAGTCACATTACGTAAACAATAATAGATTAATGTACCTGTAATGGTATCTACATGTTGTACAATATGAAAGTTATACTTATGACCAATATGAAACACATTGTAAATACTACATTCTGTTGCATTATACCTGTAATTATGCATTTCAGTTCAAGTAATCCACTACACTCAACCATTTTATTAGATTTCTATGACTTTTCTCTGCTCAATAAACGTCTAACACTGTCTTATTTTCTCATTTGTCACCCAACATCCCTTTCAACTGACCATAGTCTTCGTTTCCACACAATAAGCAGTGTGGTTTTGTATTTGGGCTAGTCTGCCCTCTAGTGTGCACTTGCTAGACGTTATCATGAAATTATTTAATATTATATTTTTTGTTGTACATTCATAGGACCTATAAAGGTCTCCGATATATAATTTATTACACATTTAGTTCATTTTTAAGTTGGATAATAAACAACAATGGCACTAAAATAACTTTTTTTTTTTATGAAAATGTTACACTAGTCAACCTACAGAGGGCGCTGACATGACCGATGTTGTGACGTAAAAACTATGCGACTCTTAACCCAAAACAATCCACGGGAACTCGACAGTGGTGTAGTGCTGAAAAGCAGCAACTTGGAATTGGTATAAATCAATTTTTTTGTCCATTTTAAGTTATAAAATGCCAGTGTGCCAGTTTTTTGTCCAAGGCCGCTGTAAATTTGGTGATAAGTGTTGGAATGAACATACTAGAGAAGGAGGAAGAGGCGGCGGCTACAACAGCAGTAACCGCGCTCCTCCACCGCAGCAGCAGTCCCGAGGCGGCGGCGGAGGAGGTGGGTTACTACGGATTTTCTACGGCTATTCTTTGTGTGTTGAATGGCGTTGTCTTTCTAATAATACAAATAAACAAGCTACACGGTTGTAGATACTGTATTCGTCTTTCACAGCCTCTCAATGTAATACATTTTCCTAACATCTGATTGCAGGATTTAGCAATAGGGTTTGGGTGAATCCTTCCCAACAGAGAGGGGGATACGTGCAGCCTTCATCTTTTGGCTCTCGGGACAATGATCAGTGGAGCCGCAGAGGAGACGGTGGAGGTGGCGGCTCAGACTGGGGCAGAGGAGGTGGAGGAGGTGGAGGAGGTTTTGGGAGAAGAGAAAATATTAAGAGTTCTGAATTTGGATTTTCACAAAATCGATTTTCAGCTCTCGACTCTCCAAGCACATTTGATAAAGGCAGAAGAGCTGCTACAACACCAAGAGGCGATGAAGACAGTAGCAGAATATGGTTTGTTTGCTCAGCTTTTCCAATTAAACTTGATAAACAACATCACATGACATCCCACAGTATTGCTCTTTCTGTTTATTAATTAGTGAAACTATTCAAACCGACATGGAGGTCTGGGAGAACTCAGGGCAGTGGGGCTTTTCAACTTATTCTCACGCCAAGAATCCACTCTCTGGTTTGTAGAGTTGCATCCTGCCAATCAGTTTGCTTTTGTAGCCATGTAGATAATTGCTTTCTAATATTTAAAATTCCTTCCAGGTTTTTCAGACCTCTCCCCAGAAGAGCTAAGACTAGAGTATTACACTTCAAGAGCCTCAGGAAACCTGCAAAATTATGTAGGTCCACAACATTTTTCAATTATTAATCCATTACTGATGGTTTTCACTTGCTTAGAAAAGTATTTACTCTTTGATGTAGATCAATGGGGTAAATCAGCTACTCACCCAGTGGAGAAGTAGAGTTCAGGAACTCAAAGTAATGAATGCCTCAACCCGAGCAGCTTTGGTAAGATATAAAACATACATCTCTCCCGTTTTACAATTTTACATGGGTCTATATAATGACTGCTTCCTTTTTCTTGCAGATAACGGAACTAAACAGCTCTGTGCCACAAGAATCCTCAACAGGCTTTGGGTCAACAGTCACCGGATCAGCATTTGGCAGCAAAAGTAGTTGATATATTAAAATTCAAATGCTTGGCTAATGTAGAGCTATCTTTACAGTTTTTTTTTTCTTTTCTAGGCTTTGGAGCATCAGACCAGCTAAGTAGTTTTAGCTTTTCTGCAGCCACTGCGACTGGATTCGATACTCCTTCAGTTTCTTCCTCCACAGGATTTGGCAGTGCCCCCACAGCACCACCCCCTTCTGGTTTTGGTAGTGCCCCGTCAGCACCACCACCCTCGGGTTTTGGTGGTGCCTCCTCAGCACCACTCCCCTCTGGTTTTGGGGCTACACCTGCTCCTTCAGCCTCCACGTTTTCTTTTGGTGCCTCAGACAAAACCTCCACCACAGCACCTTCAGGCTTTGGTTCTGCATCAGGCTTCAGTTTTTCTTCCGGCACTGGAGGAGGGTTTGGCACTGGCTTTGGGCCTCCTCCCACCGTTGGAACTACAAGCGCATTTGCACAACCAAGTACATCTGTGCCTGCTGTCCCTGCCAGTGGAGCATCAGACTCTCTGTTTTCTACTGAAAGCAGTTTGACTTCAGAGGAGCTCGATCAGTTCAAAGCTAAAAGATTTACACTTGGTCAGATTCCACTGAAACCTCCTCCTGCTAACCTGCTTGTAGTGTAATTCATGTAAATTGTATGATGAAAGTAATGTGAAAAATTCTTCATACAGCATAACTCAATAATGTAAATTTTTCTTTGAGATACTTGGATTTATTAAGATTTTAAACAATATCTTTGCATAGTAAATATTTTGTGTCATTAAATTATTTTATTTTCAAATAGTTATTTGTTTTTATTTTTAAAAATTAATTACTAGTTTCTTATATTGTTGACTGAAACATAAAGCCCTTAAAGTGTTCATAGCCCATGCTAACACAGAAGCACAGTAACTGCAAAAGACAGAGTAATTGCATTTAACAATCTATCACAAGTTTGTTTGGTCTTAATGGTTATGGGCTTGGTTCACCCAATTCCTCTAATTACAGTACTTTATCGCTTTGGTTCATAAGTGAGGGAAGAATAGATCATGAGACTGACACACAGATCAGTACAGCATCCTGCAGTGATGTGGTTGCTGTATTTGAATATTGTAGAAGGAGATGAGTGAGACTGCAAAGTTCTTGATTTACCAGTAAATTATGTTCCTATATTTTCACCTGCGGTCATGAGCTTTGGTAATGACTGAAAGGACAAGATATGTTTTCACTTTTCCCTGCAGGGTGACTGGGTGCTCCCTTAGACACAGAGGAGCTCAGTCACATAGGAGGAACTTAGAGTAGAGCCACTGTTGAGCAGCTGTGCCTAATGTGGTGGAACTGCAGCTGCCTTCTGGACGCCTTTCTGAGCAGGTACACTTTTGTAAGGGAGGGAGGCCTCTGTGAAAACCCGAAACAAAATGGAGGGACTATATCTCTCAGCTGGCTTGGGAACACCTCGAAATTCCCCCGGAGGAGCGAGAGGAATTGTGTGTGGTAAGGGAAGTCTGGGTAACCCTGCTTTGACTACTGCTTTTGGCTCCGGCTAAAGCAGAAAGCTTTTTAAGTTTTTCACACTGGTCAAAACCACAAATGTTTTATGATGTTTAATAAATACAATTATGACGAATGTCATGTGTAAGTCTAATAGTGTTAAGATTTATATTAATAAATAAAATTATTAATTACAATGTGTCTTACTTGAACATTTCGGTTGCATTTGAGCTGCAGTTCTCAAATATAACCACACGTGTGCGCTCCTTATCCCCTCCCTTGTCTCTATCTTCAGCAAAGGACGCACTCTACAGCCGCGCCTCGGACGCAGTGTGACCAGGAGCTACACCGTCCACATACAAGCAGCAACATCAAGAACAAACGATGACATTAATACACAGAGCACAAAAGCAGACTCTTATCTGACCACCTAAGCGCTGCCACTGCATCGCCGCTCCCCGGGTGAGTGTCTTTTTTTCTTTTGTACAAGGTGCGCTAGTACCGTTTCTGCACCGGTCCTTAGCTGGGAAAGGCGGCTCATTCTGAAGATGCAAAGCGGATTTGCAAAGTCTTTGAAATGATATTAAGTGAAAGGCAAAAGCCTCTTCATATAGCAGTTGGTCCGTCATATTAGCCACATATGTCATCACATACAGGTTGCAGCATACACTGATAGAGCATGGCACGCCATCACCAGTGCAGACAGCTTATTTAATTTTGCCGACTTGCCGGTCAGTGTGAAAAAAAAAATATATATAGTCTGCAAATGTCTTTCAGATTTACTTTATTTTACTAGCATCACATTCAGTCTTTATAATTCTGATGTCCCTCTGCGCACTTATCTAGCCCAAGCACTAGGTAGGCCTTCACATGAGGAAACCAAATCGGGTTTGGGTCACCCTCTTCAACTTAGTTTTTAACAAGCAAGTAGCACACACTCTCTAAATTTAGTTGATGAAATAGGCAATCTCTTTTTACTGTAACAGATTTTTTACCATCACAGCAGTAGCTCAAATCCATTATATTGGAAGTGAGACAACAAATTGACCTAGACTTGAGTGGAAAAAGGATAATTACATTCTATATAAGCACATGGGCCGTTTTTAAAAGGTTCACTTCCTTTTAATCATACCTTTATAGTCTATTAAGTCTACTAAGTATTTCTTTCAAAAAAAAAAAAAAAAAAAAAATTGTGACAGCTTAAGTCATAGAGTTTCTCACTACATTTAAAAAAAAAAATCTTTCTCAGAAATGATGCAGTCTTCTACACAAATGCTTAATGTTTGCATGGTTGTTGTACCACTCTAAAAAACATTTCCTTACCATTTTAGATTTAATTTTTACATCATCATTACCTATGGCATTATGTACTCACTGACATGTTTGACTTTTAGAGTGTTTTTTGGGGAGGGAAAATTGATGCCACGTGTCCAAATTTCTGCAGTATTGATGACCAAGCATCTGTCCATCCACAACAGAGTTTTTGTTTGCCTGACACTACTTATAGCTCAACTTAAACCATTCAAATGAGATTAACTGTAATTACCTGCTCCAAGTTAAAGCTGTTTCTGCTTTACAGCATGCTGTTCTCAGACTGTTCAGGCTGGTACCCCCAACATTGTCATGTAACTGATCCCGATGTTTTGTATTAATTAAAATGTTTATTGGAAAGGAACCATTTTGTCAAGATACAATAACTCAGTTTTAAGTTCCAGCTTTGTTTTGGCTGAATGTCACTGGATAGAATTACAATGTAGTCTTAATAATTATTGTACCATTTGACTCATTCTGCCATCAGTAATGTAATTATTTTGTAGAAAAATTTGACTTACTAGTTATTGCATTTGTCTATAAACTCATGATGATCTTGTGTCATACTATGAATCCTGTACCAACATTCAGATAGGCCAAGCTCCTGCTGAGGTGTGAGGGCCTGACAGATGGCTGCATGTACATTACACACCTACCACAGCTCTGAAAATGGCCATGTGTAGTCTGTTTGTTTAACATTTACCATAACAAGCTAAAAAAAATGTAAATTATGTCTTAGTGTTGACTTTGGTGAGAAAGGCATCAAAACCAGTTCACCTACCCTGAGGTCTGCGTTTAGCCTTTATGTTCTGGGCATGAACTTCAAAATTGTTTGGTGAAATTGTTCTGGCATGTTCGTCTGATGGTGTCATCCTTTGAAATGCTGCGGGCACTAAGGACAAACTTGAATGTAAGGCTTTACCCTTAAAATCTGTCTCATCTTCTGTGACCAGTCAAGAATCATCACAGAAGATAAAATTTCTATTAAATTCCTGGCAGACAATGGACCCTCTTCAAAAAAAATAAAATAAAATAAAAAGAATAAACCTGAAAAGAAAGAGGAAGTACCAACTATGATTTTTCACTTTGAGTATATTTTTTCCTGACGTCCCCTGTCCTTTCCAACAGCGCTGCTTCTACTCTTTGGCCTTCCACCAGCATCAACATGAGCAGTGTTGGTGGTCTGAACGTGGTGCGCTCCTCCAGTATCTCAGGGGCCATGTACAACCTGGAGAAGAGCCCTGGCAGCGGAGGGCCTGACACGGCATCACTATCCGGAAACAAGAAGAGGAGGTCCAGCTTGGGAGCCAAAATGGTGGCTATTGTAGGTCTGTCACAGTGGAGTAAGAGCACACAGCAGCTCAATCAACAAGGTAGGTACAGGATACTGTCTTTGGATATTAAAATGTAATTTGCTTCACTGGAGCTTATTAAAAACTAAATAAAAAGTAACATATGCATATGCCAGTAACTTCAGACACCTGTTGGATTGTAGGAAAGATTTAAAACAACACATAAGAGATATTGTTAGTTGTTACTACATCTGCTTATCTAGAATTTAAAGCAACCACATCTGTTAATTCCATTGGTATTTTGTTTGCAGCCCCAACCAAATACTGTTTAATTTTCCTAGCCCTGAGGGAGACAGCACTGTGTTTAGTGTGAAGAATAAAGTTAAAGGTACACTATGTAACTTGTCTCCTTGGAGATGTTATGCCTGCAATATTCCAAAGTAGGCATTAACCTTATAAATCTCCTTAGACAGAAGCAAGAGATGCCACCAGTTTAATAACATATTATGGAACATTACAGGCAAAGCAGTAGCATCTCCAGCATCTCAGGCTGAAAAGTTACACAGTGCCCCTTTAACTTTATCATTCCATTAGCAATCATATAAAAAAAGCTTGTTGCGAACCTGTCATGATTCATGTTTTGTGATATTGAATTCACAGATTCTCTGATTGCATCCTTTTCTGTATCCCTTTCTCTCTTTGTGGACTGAACAGTGGTTTAAAATAGTATCTGCAGTTTAAAATAGAGTCAGTTATCGACAGGAAGCACATAGTCAGACATAGGTAAACTTGAGTAAATATTGTATTATGCTTCTGATATGACTTCACTTCTTTCTTTGGCCTGGGCCGTTTAGCGTATTGCTTACATTCCTGTTGTACATGATGTTTTGTCCTTGTGTGAACTGGAGCTAACCTTTTATAGAACAGTGTGTCCATCTCCACCGATCTGCTGAGTGATTTCTCTCTGTGTAGTTTTGGTGCTTAGCTCTTAGGAAAGGTGTACTGTAACAAGTGTGTTCTGTACTTAAATGTGTAGTGTTGGTTGCCATTAGATGGAGAGAGAGGAACATAAGTCAGAGGACATCTCATAACGGTGCTTGCAAACTTGGTAAAAAAAAAAAGAAAAAAACTATTGCAATTATGTAGCTGTTTATCAGACCTGATCCCACACCAGTATTACTATTGGTAAGCCTGTCACGATAAGTACTATATTGACTTTCATTCAATATATGAAAGTTGGAACAATATTTTTGGCAGTCAGTTTTTATCGTGTTTCATTTTCTTTGCACTGCTGGTAGATTTTTGGTAATTTTTTGGCTATATGATAAGTTTTAAGATGTAAAACATTGAATGGAAAACTTCTGTGACTCATTACAGATGCAAACTGTAAATTAAGTGTTTCATTCTGCAATTTACACTTTTTAACATTTAATATTTTGCTTTTTATAGACTGCAATTGCTAGTTGTGGGCACTGTGAAGTATGCTTGAATACAATCCACAAAAACTATAGGGTACATTACAGTAGGAATTACAGCACATCTAGAGGCTACATAATCTTCGGTTAGTTTTCTAAGTTGAAGTTGAGAATAGCAACTTCACGGTCCAACAAGCTCATTCTCAAGAATACAGTGTAAGAAAGTTCTTCTGTACTTGTCATTCTGTCACCTCATGTAGCACTGCAGATTGTGTTTGAAAGTAAACCTGTGAACACACCAGCATTGTGTCCATCTGATGTGTTTCCTGCTGTCTGTAGCTTTAACTGGAGCTGCACAGAGGAGAGCAGAACAGAGATCATGATGCAAGTAGGGATGGGACAATAAACAGTAATATTATTTATCGTGAGGTTAGGGTAATAGATAGGGTAGACAATAATCATATTTGGAATATTTTACATAATCCTGATAATCGCCAACAAATATAGTTGCTACTGTATCATCAGAATGTGCAGAAAAAAGTTACTTCTTATTGATGTTTTCTTCTAGGTGGTTGTTTTCAGTTACAACAAAGAACAATTCTATAACAGTTGTTTAAAGGTGCACTGTGTAACTTTTTGGTTGGAGGCCCATCACCTTGTTTCTATGGAAATATCACTGCTCTGCTTGTATGACATTAAACTGTTTTTCCTTACAGTTATTGAATAATAGGTAATTTTATAGCTCAAAAATACCTAGAAAAACAGGCATTCTGACTGTGAGTGGGGTTGCCTCTCCACAGATCTGACCTGCAACTTGGTCTTTGGTCTCTATGAAGATATAAAGGAAATGCCATACTGTGAAGCATTCCAGACAAAGCAATCACATCTCCATAAAGAAAAGCATTTCATGGACCCTCCACCAGAAAAGTTACACATTGCACCTTTAAATATGGAACTTATTCATAATATTAAAAGTATAATTAATCATATGCATAACAGCAACATTAATAACTATCGTGATGTAATCATAATTATTTTAACCATGATAATCATGACACCAAATTTCAATATTTTACCATGCCTAGATGCAAGACACAAGCTTCTTGAACACTGTGACACACTTCTGCACCTGACCAAACCAATGAGCACCAGCTGAAGATGTTGACAATAATATTGTGGTATAAAGTGTCCTTCATAGTGTATTACAGTATGCATGTGTCAAAATGCATTATTTTTGGGGAGAAACTATAGGCAAAACAATTATTTTCTTAATTTTTTGGTCAGTTTTGGCCACTTAGTACATATGCCTGAGGAAACAATAAAATTGTCCACTTTGCACTTTTTTTTTTACTTTGAACTTGCAGCCACAGAGTTATATGGGACATTGTAACTTTCTCAGAATGCATTTTTCCTTAAAGTTGCACCTACATGCACTAGAATTTTCAATCTTGTACTTGTTTTAAGATTTGGACAAAATGTAGAAAATTATGTTTGTTATCTAATTACAATTTACATGTATTCTCCTCCGCATTCTCCCCAGCATTTTCACACATGCAGCATTGTCCATTATCTCCAGTCTTCATTTCCTTCTACTTTTTCAGAATTACCAGCTCAGTACAGTACCACTTCTGTACAGCAAAAAGTAGTTGAAAAAAATGAATCTTGCACAACTAAAGACATGTCTGGCCCTTTAGTCAGCTTAAAGGAGCACTGTGTAACTTTTATGGTGGAGGGTCTGCTACTAGCTTGTCTCTATGAAGAGGTTATTGATTTGCCTGGAATGACCCACAGTATGTGATTAAACTCATATTGCCAAGGAGACATGTACGTTGGGCCACCGTGCAAAGTTACATATCAGATCTGGGAAGAGGCTAAGCTACCCACAGTAAAAAATGCATGATTTTCAAAACCTCTAATTGAATAAATGCACAATAGATATGTTTAAAGCCATTCTGTGGAACATTCCAAATACATTTTCAGGAAGATAAGCAGATGGCAGGTGCTGCACTAGAAAAGTTACAGAGTGAACCTTTGGGGGGTGTGGCAAAATCTCCCAAACTGCAGTCACACCTGCAGGGGAGTTCATGCCAAAACAACTATATGCAGAAAAAATATTGCAATGTATTTAAATAAAGAATCTTCCGCTAGCTCACTCACTGACTTCTCTTTCCTGCTGTTCTATATAAATCCTTATAATCTAAATTAAATGATCAGCTAATATAACTAAGTGACTAAAGGCCTACAGCCCTACTGTATGCATTTGGTCAGAATACATACTGTAATATTAAAATATATGATATATTTAAGTGTAGAGCTGTTTATCCACATAATAACACACAGTGAAAAGCTAAGGTGCTGTCTACATCATATTGCCACCCAACATTGCAAGTTAGCTAATTTTGCAACAACATTGTGAGTTGATATTATGTTAGATCCATAAACATTCCCTGGACTGGTCATTGATCGATGATATTGGTTGTGGATTAGTCCATTCAAAATGTATTGAAAGACAATGACCATTTCATAGTAATTACTATTTGGTACAATCCTTTGCAGAGTCACTGCTAGAAAATAACAATACTGAACATATGTGGATCACATTTAGATATGAATTTTTGAAGTTTTCAAAAACATACTATCTATGCAATAAATCAACTTCCTTGAATTTTAATACTAAATGGACCATTTAATTTCAAATTTATTTTGTGATTTCTGCCCAAACATCACTTGAGCTATTATTTCATAGTGATATTGCTGTAAAATTGTAATAAAAAATTATTCACTTATTTTCAGTCAGACGTCTTGCCAGATATTGTCCCTGCAGAACACTCCACCATTCCAGGTACACTAATCGCTTGTCATATAAAGTAAATAGGCCAGATTAAGTGGACTCATGACGCAAACCAGTAAGCCCATTGGTAGTGATAGTCCAAAACACAATGTACAACTGAAATACTCCACTATAATTCTGCAATTGTCACTTTCCTCCACTGGTTTTGTAACAGACATATCAAGCGTATTTTGAAGCTGTCTGTGTGCTATTTATTGCTTTCTATTATTAGTTGTGTTGAAGAGAAAGCACAGCAGTATCTCAGGTCTAATGGATGACTCACTCTGGCTTTATCTCCTGAGCAGGATAATCCCATAGTGTTAAAACGAGGTCTAGCTCCTCACAGCTGTGTATGTGAGGGCACCCATATTCAACAAGGAAGTATTTGTGTATTTGTGTGTTTGAACTGTGGTGTGACCATGATGCTAGATCAACGGATATTTGGACCACAGTAGTGCCAGTTTTAGCGGAGCCAAAAATAGCACTTTAGTGAGTTGCAGTTATTGCTCTACTGGTATTTCATTTTGCATGACTCCTACTGTACACTTATTAGTTAGGGTAAGGCTGCATAGTGCATAATGTGTAAAGTTATAGAATTTTTAGTATCACTAGAAGCAGTAACAAAAAGGAGGCACTCTCTGTTTCTCACCCTGGTCTCTCACCCTGGTTTAGATTTGTTTATACTTTGGTTTAGTTTCTGTTGCTTTTGACTTTTTTATGCAGTGAAAAAATATGTGTAAATGTGTACATCAAACCTTTAATGTCAAAATGCATACTTAAAATCTCTGTCTATAAATACTTTATAAAAATAATAGTAATGTTTTATTCATATATAGTTCTTCTCCAGATGCTTGAAGCCTCTGTAGGAAGAACACAACAATGGAGTCTCCCAACCAAGTAAACAAGCCCAGTCCTGCTTAGGATCTGAGATAAAAAGAGATTGGGCACTGACGAGGTGGTATGGCCAACATACATACTTGTTGGATGTTGTACCTGTTTTTAACAAATCTTTGGCTCTTATTTAGAAATGATGCATAAATAAGTTTAGTGAAAGCAGGAGGTTGTCCTGGCACCAGAATTAGCCCATTAGATGCAGAATTCATCACAATGAAATTACCTCTGATGTGATTATGCTGTAGACTGCAGCGTTTGCCACAGTGCCTGCAGATATTTTGTTGTGCAAGGTGTAGAGGTTTCTAAGCCATTGTCTGTATAAAATTGAAGAGCATAAGATTTTTGGGCAGTACAATTGAAACGTGCACTATGTAACTTTTCTATTAGAAGGTCTGCTATCTGCTTTTGCTTATTATTGCCCAGAATCTAGGCATCTAGGCCCTAGATCAGGGGTCTCCAGCATGTAGCTCAGGAGCTACCAGTAGCTCTCCACCCCCTTCCAAGTAGCTTGCCAAGGGATTTCTGAATTGCACATATTGTGCTGAATAAGTAAAATTTGATTTATTAAATGCTTTTTACCATTGTACATGTATCACTTTGATGCCTAAATTTGTACCCTAATAAATGGATAATGGTTTGTTTTATAGGCATTTAACTGTAGCTCATCTAAGGCTTGCTGTGGCTCTTATACATACAAAATTTTTTGTGACTGCTAAAAGTGGTAGCTCTCTGGCATTTTTGTTTTGTGAAAGTAGCTCACCAGAGGAAAAAAGCTTATAGACCCCTGCCCTAGATGGTTAAACTGGATGCCATTAAGCTTATCCATCTAGCATTTATTTCCAGGTGTTTTTAGTTCCTGATGCAGAAAGATACCTTAATAGAAAAAAAACTTAATAGAATGCATTCTTAGTGGGCTTGCCTCTCCAGAGATCTGACCTGTAACTTGTCTTAGCATGACCTGTTTCCATGACTGCTAGTAGCAAAGCACAGAATGGGCATATTTTTATTACAAAATTTCGGGGCCTTTAGTTGAACAATTATAACAATACTGGTGTCTGAAATGCCATCATTATAGAAGACTTGCCATGTACTAGGTGCTATTGCATTATTGGAAGTTAAGTTATTTGGATCCACATTCCTCTTCTGAATCATTTATAAACACACACAAATCAATCCCACTGCTCTACCTTTAGTCCAAATTTAGCAAAGGCACTACTGTCGAAGATACCACAACAGATCTTTTATCTACCCCTAACACCCGTCCCTGGTTACTGTTGCTATGCTTGCCGGATTGTTGCCGTCACCGGTGCATTCGATTGGCACGTCAGCGTGTCCAGGGAGTCTAAAAACAGCTTTCTATATTACAGCATATAATGAGAGGGGCTTCATCAGTGCTGCCTTGAAATGTCAGGGATGCTCTAATGATTACACAAACACATGCCTACATGCACATCACGTGTTTTGACCTAGTATGAAATAGTCAATACCTTTATGCAAGTTATATAATTGTTTTTTTCTTTTCCATCTCTATCTTATTTTAGTTTGTATGTGCTTGCTATTGTCTCATTACTTCAAGAATTAATTGTTTGACAAAGGAAATGCAGTGCAATGCAGTAAATGCTAACTTATGTAATAATGTTAGTGTAGTCATTGAACTTGTTGCATTTACATGTTATATAAGTATGTATGGATGCACTGTAAATCCAATTGTCTCCACCATCTACACCAAGAAGGTTGTCCAATATAATGAGTATTATTAAAAGATAATTATGAACAAAGGGATTGTTGTTAGGTCCGGTTCAACAAATACAGAATAGACTTGTTTGTGATTAAGAAGTGAGAGTCATGCAAAGGCCACAGCAGTGAAGACAGAGGGGGAGAAGTCTTGTGCACCGGCCGCTGCTCTTGGTGCAATGCAGAGCAGATTGCCATGGAAACGCACAGAGGGAAAGCGCAGATGAGGAGGAGGGGAATAAATAGGATGGAGCAGATCAGCGGTGCTTCGTACTGTGTTAGATGAAGGTGGGGTGGAGGGGTGTTCATATCAAGTGCAATGACAAGATGGAGATCCACTTGAGTTGCGTTGTGTACACTCTAGTCCAGGTTTTTACCATAGCAAATTTTAGGCTTTTTCTACAGTTGATTTTATGTTTAATTTATTTGAGTCTGGGACCAGCACAATGTAGAACTGTGATACTGATAGCCCCGCAATTGTTAGTGCCAATTTCCTCCATTCTGTATTATGTTTGCATTTATTATGATAATTATTTTTATTATTTGATGCCATTTTCAAATGCAAACTTCTCACTGTAAAGGTTCACTAATTAGATAGTTATTACCCTAAAGTTTAGACAGATTTTGACATCACTGGCACATTTAAGTGAGCTATGGCTAAATCGCTGTGTCATTATTAAGTGTATTTTGAAATGATGGAAGGAGGCCGAGACTGTCGCCATGGTGCCATTTCTCAGGTGGCATTGTCTGGTCCTGATCTGATGCGGAGGTTGCCATGGCAGCAGGTGCATGGGGTCTGTCTCGATGTGATGCTACAAACACACAGACACACAGCCTGCAGGATTAAAAATAGAACGCTGCATGAGTATCGTTCTGACCCCCTGTGTCTGTCATTATTCCGTTTTGGGCTCAGCTTTTCTATACCTGCTCTTTCATACTTGTCACTTTCCCTGCTCCTATCCTATACAAACCAAAATATGCAAACAACTTTTTTTTTTAAATAATGGCTGTAGTTTTTCATTTACCTGTGTGCCTTCCTTATATATATATAGGATGTTTTATTCTTGAATGTGCTCACGGAAATGGATGTATTTAAGATAAAAGCTGACTCACTTGCACTCCACTTTGTCATATGTTTTATGCAGATAATGGGACAAAGAAGCTGCGCAGCACGATCCGGCGGAGTACAGAGACAGGTTTTGCGGTGGAGATGAGGAGCAGAGTGACGCGGCAGGGCAGCAAAGACTCAACTGACGGCAGCACCAACTCCAACAGCTCTGATGGAACGTAAGTTACCAGAGTTATACTCCCTCTCACACAGCCAATAGATTTATAAAAAAGTGTGTCTTGCTTCCAGGTTTGTCTTCCCAACCCCACGTCAAGCTCCAGACAGGCAGTTCAGTGACTTTCTGGACGGACTAGGTCCTGCTCAGATTGTGGGTCGGCAAACCCTAGCTACACCCCCCATGGGTAAGTCTTGAGCCATGGATGAAGAACAAACTTGAAAAATTAACAGAATCTTAACTAGACTACACCGTCCATTCCTATTTATTCAGATATATAAAGCAGACCTCCAAAATATTAACCTGCCTCCAATTCATTGTTAGACAAACAAAATATTAAAATAGATTTGAAGGTAACCAGAAGAATGAGCAGAACATTCTCACAAATGGTACAGACTGTTCTCAGTCTGCTTCTGTGCTCATTTATTTTTTATGATAAACATGTTGTGGAAGATGCTAAGCATCCTATGTAGTTTTTATGTGTCATTGACTTTTGGGTGCTAAATATAGAAAGTATACTTACCGTGTTTTGTTGTTGCTGCACAATCACTGTCACATTTTAAATATCAAAGGTAGAAGGACTTATTTCTACCATTTGGTATAAAGATTCATACAGATGCAATTTGATAATAAATAGAATCATTTATATTATTTATCTATCATTTTATATCTTATCTCTTTATCTTAATAAGAAGGTTTTAACTTCTAACTCTAACTTAAGTCAAATTTAAGAGGATTCATGAAGAGATATAGAGTAGTTATGTCTCCCTCTGCTGGTAGAAACCTGAATTTGACGTGCAGTTGCATTGCTGTGGAGTCTGCTGCTGAACATTAGATTAAACTAGATTAGATTAACCATTTCTGCCTCTTCACAGAGAAACGAATGTTAGACAAGCAAGGGCACATAGGCACATAAAACACTATACACATTTATATCACTACACTTCCACAATCCTAAAACAGCATCAACACCGCAGTAGCATTTTTAATACACTACAATTATTGTTTTTAGTAGAGAACTCATCATAGGAACCATGGAGATCTTATATCTATTCACCTTACAGTCTGGCACTTAGTATTGTTTACTGACAACAACCTAAACCTTTTTATGAAGGATGTGAGTAGTAGAGTTAGTTGCCATTATATTTTATATATTATAGATTATATTGCTGACCCTACTTCACCACTGTCTCCTCAAACATTTTGAGTAAAATGTGCGGGAGAATGGTAAGGAGAAACAGGGTCAGAAAAATGTATGCAAGTTTTGAATCATTGTTCTAGGGGATGTTTATGTTGGCATGGTGGACAGAGGAGGTCAACTGGAAGTAGAAGTCACTCAAGCCAGATGCCTGACCCCAAAACCGGGCTCCAAGAATTTACCAGGTAACAAGACTTTGTGAATCACTGAGTTTCCAAACAGACATTACAATTACAGTCGTTTTGTCTCTGCAGCAACCTATGTGAAAGTGTATCTTTTGGAAAATGGCATGTGTTTGGCCAAGAAGAAAACCAAAGTAGTAAAGAGAAACCTGGATCCCACATATCAGCAGACTCTGCTGTTTGATGAAAGTCCTCAGGGCAAAGTTGTGCAGGTAGTAGTTACATCTGTATTACATTCATCATGTATTTTCTTGTTTTGACAAAGATATTATTTGGTTCCCAGGTAATAGTGTGGGGGGATTATGGGCGTATGGACCACAAGTGCTTCATGGGAATGGCTCAGATCCTCCTGGAGGACTTGGACCTGTCTGCCACTGTCAGTGGCTGGTATAAGCTGTTCCCTACCTCCTCTCTGGCAGACCCCAACATCGGCCCCCTGACCAGACGCCTCTCTCAGTCATCTCTAGAGAGTGCCACCAGCCCCACCTGCCCCTAGACTCTGACACACACTTGTGATGTGCTGGGCCCTGCAAAGGCAGATGCACACTCCACATTCAAGTACTGCCATTCAGAACTGTACATTTAGATGTGCTCATAGCCTCACACATACACACACACACACACACACACTCTGTCTGACTTTGATTAGCCTCTCCTGCAGGTGGACACACTGAATTAGAAGATGTAGCATTGACATTTCACCATCTCGAACAAGGACTCACCTGGTGCCATGTCAGCCATTAGGAGTTTTCAGATCTCATCCCAGGGCCATCCTGATGCCAATTTATAGACTCTATGCCAAACTAAGAAATCTTTATTTTTTAAAACCAAAGCAATTGTCATTGTTGTTACTCTTATTATTGTAGATGAGTAGTAGTATAAAATGGATATGTAGCAAAGTCAGTGACTTAGATGTAATGCAAAAAAGACAAAGCATCCTAAACCCATGAGCTGAAAATAACAGGCAGAACATGACCATGGCTTAAATATTGATCCACATAATGATTATTATGTGAAGTAGCGACATGCTCTGCTATTGTATTATTTCTCACCACAGAGTGGATATACTCTCTATTTGTGTTGCTGTATGTACCAGCTGAATTTTGCATGTTTGCTTGATTCCCTCTTAGAGACATTTGTTAAAAGTATCAGTGCTTTATATATTTTTTAGCTCGCTATACCAGTGTCAAAAGAGTATAGTGCCACTTTCTTTTGCTGTTGTGACTCTTATGAGGGGAGATAATGAGAAGATGACAGAAATATCCAATGCATTGTCACATGCAAGATAGTGGAGATAGTTGTACAGTGCAAAGGACCAAGGCCTTCTCTAGCAGCCTGTCTGGAGGGTTTGAGCCTCTGATAGATGTGAAGATCTTGTACACCAATGGCATTATCTTTTTTGCACTTTACATGTCATGACAGGAAAGTATTAGACAGAATAACCAGAAGATATGCACACAGCTTCAACCAACTAAAACCTTTAAGTCTCTTTGGAAAATAATTTCCATTTTACTGACTTCTTGTCAGTGTGAACTGGCCAGCAGGGTGTCAACATAACATAAGTTTAGGTTTAATTTTGTGCCATTTTCTTTCAAACCATTTAGGGATTTAAAAAAGGCACTTTTACCCAAATCTGTTTTATTGATTATAACTGCTGCAGATAATTTTCAGTAACATTGTAATTATAGAATATTTAAGGTATAGTCTATGTTGATGACTATACAAAGGTGTCAAGAGTCATTAAAGTATTCATTATGACTTTATTGAGAAAATTTGAAACCACTTTCTATGTTTATAATTCACAGAGAAACAGTTGGCATTGAGTTCAATGTATATAAAATACATACATTTTGTTCAAGGGCAACCTATTTTTTCTATTTTTTTTTTTTTTTGCTTTTCAATTACAAGAGCAGAATAACATCTGTTTCTGTGTTTTTTTTGTTTTTTTTTTTACAATAAGGGATAACTCAGACCAAAATATCCCACTTAACACATTTTGATCAAAGGGAATAATCTCTGATAATCTTGAATTTTTGGGAGGATCTTGGCTGTCATTTGGAACCTCCCATTCTACAAATAAATATATATTGTATATATAAGTCTCAAGGTCTATGGTCTAAATATATATCGATCAATTCCTTGCTGGCTATGTAATGTTTTAGTGTCTTTATATTAAATAAATGTATGTATATTTTGTGAGCAGCTGGCATGACATTTAAATTTATGTATACATTTGATTCAAAATGTTTCTTGCAAGTGGCAACATTGAAGGAACATGCTAATTTTAAAGGGACTTTAGCATAAGGGAAACTGTTGGCTTGTTTTACATCCCTGTTGGATGCTGAATGTTTTGTCTCAATATTTAAAGAACAAATATATTCAGACTTATCTTGGGGTGTATACAGTTTGCCCCTTTTGTTGTATATTGTAGCCCAAAATATCCAGAACTATTTGTGTAAAGGAAGCAATGCTTTCTGAAAGACGTCATTTGTTACATTTGATGTGACAAATCTGAATGGTTTGACTTGGGAACCAAAAGGAGAGCTGTACTTTTTCTTCTTTTCTAAAGTGTGTTGTGCTTTTCATTAAGAGCTGCATGTAATATACTGAACTGCAAGAGTCAGGAAGAGAATAATGAGAACTGAATATAGGGCTTTGATCTAATGCTTCTTAGTCTAAACTGTGTTTCTTTATTAGAGGTGTCTAAACTATAAAGATGTCCATTGACCGGATTCTCATCTGGCCCCTTAGCCACCATATAATTTAAGATCACCTATGACTTACTATATATGAGTCTATGTCTCTCTACATTCCACTTTCTTAAGGTTTCTTTATGCCGTCCCACGACCACAGAGAAGTAGATTGTGAATGGACATCTGAATTAAATGTGAAGGAATGTGTTTTTAGTAGTGGGAAGCCCTCAATCAAAAAATCTGGACATCCCTTGTAAACTATTCAGTTGTGACTTACCATTGTTTAGCTATAGCACACTACTTTTAGCAAACTTACTATTTCCTGTGTTTACTGACTGTGTTTTCTCAGTTATATCAGCATGTCTTGACATCTTCCCAATCACAGTTGTAGGTGGCAATTTATGTAAAATGGTTGAAAATGGTGAGTTTGCTGCATTGTGGTTTGAGCTTTGGTTTAACACTTGATACACACCAACTTTGGCTGCAATGTAAGAAAGTTGGACTGTGCAGAACATGGTGATGTACTCTGATGACGGGTCTTTTGTTGCAAAATAGCAACTTGTGGCAGGAAGAAGCATCTCTCTTAAATGCTAAGGATACTTGGAATGTAAACTGCTTGCTTACTTACTGTATATGAAACTCAAATTGTGCAAAAACTATTGTTGAATTTCTCAGTTTTATTTTTGTACAAGGAAAGAGCTATTTAGAGTGCTGATGGTTTGAGCACAGCGAGATTGGCAAATCTCTTGCAAAACTGAGGGCTTTTTCAGTTTACAATGGCCTTATTTTGTGTGGACATTGTTTTAATATTGTAGCACACAACTGAAGGTTCTGACCAATATATTTTGCTTGAAATATTGTATGAACTTATATAAATATATTTGTGTACATAGTTTTATGAATGTATTTACAAATCTGTCTACAAGGACTGAGTCTGAGTTTTGTCTTATGGTTTGCTACTGTCTCTTTGAAAACTTTCAGGGGGCTGTCCTGCACTGGAACAGGCTGACCCTGTACTGTACACTTACTGTCTATAATATTGTTTATTTTTATCACTGTCTAAAACTAGCTTAACTTCTGTTTTGCAAACAGTTATTTGATTTATTTACATTTGCATCAGAAAGCTTGCATTTCCCTACCCTAACCATACTTATTCATGATAAAAATAGGTTCCATTTTAAATATTTTTAGTTCAATATTTTTTAAGATTATATGATGATGAGTATAACATGTTACAATGGCCATGTGGTTACTGGAATTTCTACAGATGCAAATTAACTTTTTCAAAAATGCTGTATCATATGGTAGCATCCTCCTAGCCTTCCATGCTCTGATTTATTTATGGTGGCAATAAGCCTTGGCTGTAGCCTCTCACTGTAGGTTAGTATTGACCTGTCCCTTACTCTGTAGCTGAGGGCACGGCCACTCTTTACAAATCCAATCAGCTCCGACCTTCGACAGGCACAAATTTGAATTGAATATTTGCCTTTCAGATCAATGTAGCAATTTTGAAACTAGATCAAAATGGTCCCCAGTTATTTGTTGCTTTGTGAAATCATGAGCTATTGTAAATGTCTTAAAATGTTATGTGTGATATCAGCACAAACTGCAGGCAGCCAAGTCTTCTCTAAAGACTGATATCTTAAAAGAAACCAGCCAAGCACAAAGAAAATTCTCATCAAATGTTGAAAGCAAAAATGATTAAAGGTAGGCACAGAGTATCCTGGTGTTGTAAGAATACTAGTACATGTAGTTGTCTTACTAATTGGCTTATTCCTTCCATTAAAAGTCTTTATAATGTGTTTTTAATGGCAAAGCAGACTGATGCAAGTGGGTTGTTTATGGTATAAGGAAACAGGAAGCTGTAATTTTCTACCTGTGCTTTGTAAATGTTTTCTATGTGCAGTATTTGATAATGTAAAACTGGTATTTTGTGGTTTGTACGCTGCCAAATTGATTACTTAAGGTGCACGTAGTTTTTTAAGAAAATGGAATTAAACAATGAAAAAAATTTGGGGATTCAAAAGCCTGTATTTGCATGCCCTTGGACATCTGGACACAATGTCAATAAAGTTTATCAACCACCAATGCAGTTCTGTGTTGTATTTTTTTTCTGTGTAATTAAATGTTAAGTAACAATAGTGACAGTGTGTTATAAAACAGTCAAAAAAAGAAAATAAATATTGCATTTTTTAATATTTTTCACTAATACAGTTATGCCACTAATGTACTCAAGTGAAAGTGAGAGAGAATTAAAAATAAACCTTGAAACAATGTAAGCAAAAATATCCAGTGATGCCAGTTTTTGTCATGAAGTACAAGGAAACATACATTCATTGTGATATGTACTACATGTCTTAAACTATAGCATACACTTGTAATTTAAGCATTATTGCCCAAATATCTAGACTTTTTGACTTGACCCAAGAACATAAGAAATTGTCTATGGGCTTGATTCATTTGCAGCAATAAATAAGCAATTATTTTTTAAATTAAAGTATGAAATAATATTAACCAGAAAACACTATCAATAAAAAAACTCTAAACACTATCAATAAAAAGTGAAACATTCAAACAGAAATCTCCAAAAACAATAATAGCATCACAAGTTTACGCCGTACACATTCAAGATATGGTCAGTGTTGGTCTCGACAAGAAAAGACATTCAGAAAACCAGATTGCAGAGACACAGTCAGACTGGTATTTACATTCATGCAATTCACAGAAAGACCTCATTTATGCATCTGCCCTGTTTGAGCTATACACACATTCAACAGGGCAAGAGGTCATTTTACACAGGTAGATTTTACATTTTCAACAACGCGCCCGGCCCTTTATGGAAGCAGCACAGTGACTGAACTGTGTGAGCGGTTATGGTCAGAGGTAAAGAGCTGCAATGCAAAATGTCCTTATACTAATCTCTTATAAATTAGAAATATTTGTGAGTACTGCAAAACCAGGACACAGCTAGTCCTCTTTGGTCATGCCAAATTCACTACTAGATAATAAGTGAAGATAATAACTTTAGCAAGCCCTTTTAGATCCTATATAGAATGCAATATGTGGATCTACAGGTAAATCTAAATAAATAATAGTAATCATAGCATGGTAATTTTAGAATATTTATAATTCGTTAATAACTATAATAAATTACATGATGATTCATGGATTTTGCCTTAACCTAGCTTAGCATTGTCTATTATATAAGTGCTTTATACACATAAGACTAAATAAAAAAGGAAAGTTAAGTATAAAGTATTGCTTATGAAAAACACTTGCTACAGCAAAAATTATGGTGTAATGCTGCATAGACAGATTCATGCAAAGCACAAAGCAAAAAACTTATGACCCAACAACATGCAGTAAAAACATTCAACAAATGATATATATATATATATATATATATATATATATATATATATATATATATATATATATATATATATATATATATATATATATATATATATATATATATATATATATATATATATATATATATGCATCATTTCATAAAGAAAAACAACTTTGCACTTCAGGCACGCACAGGGTTAAGCTAGGCTAGGCTGCACCAATTTTCCATTCAAGTTCATTTGTATGCATACATAAATTGACAAATCACAACAAAGCAAATGTTGCTTGATCAATGTGCAAAAATACAGTGTGATGTCTGAACTAATTTTCTTCATTTGAAAAAAGAAAGCAAAAAAAATAAAAAATCAAAGGCAAGCACTGAATCCTGCAGTACATAGCAGACAATATTGACAGACCAGAAATGCAGAACCATGAGGTTGAAAAGGTTGATTGGAGGAGGTAGGAGAGGTTACCCCACCTCTGGCACTGCTCCTCTGGTTATGTCCAATGGTGAGTCTCGCCCATAGATTCACACAGTTAATTTATCCACCTGCTGTGATGTCACTTCCTGGTTTGTATGACGCCACTTCCTGATGCGAGCAGATCATTTCCATACATGTGCAGTCATGTGTGCCGAGCTTGGAGCTGCAGAACCTTCCATGTGTTGACTGTTGTAGCTCATCATATTATTAGAGTGGTATGCGTTCAGACCCGCCATGTGCTGAGTGATCTAAAATATAACATGAAATATAACATGGTTATAAGTCATAGCTCATCTATAAGTCCACTAAACACTAGATATGTAGATTTGATAATAATTTCTTACTACTGGTCTGGTGATGTTTAGAGTAAATCAAAATGCTCCACAGAATTACTTATTTGTACAGCTTCCCCTGTTTATTATTTGTGCATAACTATGTCTCAATATAAAATCCATCCAATAAATGTACTACCGTAATAATGCAGGTCATTGTAAAACCCCTCCAGCTAAAAGAGTGGATTGTACCTGTGCAATGTTCCACTGCAGCTGCTGAGCCTGTTGTCCGTACATCTGCTGCTGTCCTAACACTGCGCTCTGAGGCTGAGCTCCCATCATGCCACACTGCTGCTGTGGCACCATGCTGGGGGTCATCCCGCTCATGTACGCAGCAGGAGCCGAGTTCGACTGAGGCAGGACCCCCTGAGCCCCTACAAGGCCATGCTGCTGAGGCCCTATTAGGCTGTTCTGGACTAGCCCCATGTTGGGCTGAGCTGCCAACATGCTACTCTGCTGTTGCCCCATCAGAGGCATTTGTGACGTCATCATCCCTCCTGGCATGGCCGCATGCTGGACCAACGAATGGTACGAGCCAAAGGTCTGGGCTGTGTATCCCATCTGGTTCATGTACAAGCCTTCAGAGCCGTGACAGAAAGAGGGACAACAGTTTACAAAAGATGTCTTCGCATTAGAGGACTGTGTCTTGCTAAATGAATTTCAACTATCGTAATAAAACCAACACAGGTGCTACACCAATGACATTAAATTAAAGCTAACAAAAACAGAAGAAGGAAACAGGAACATTCTAGGTTTGTCCATGTCTTTGTTTAAGATATCTTCTTACGCTCTCTCTTACACATTTGCTGAAAATGTGATTCATATCACATTGTTTTATAATCCAACATGAATAGTTTATCTTGCACACTTCAACCCAACAAACAAACAAACAAACAAACACTGTTGGCTGAAGTAACTCTGAACTCCTCACCATGAGTAGCCATGCTGTTGGCATGCACAGAGGGAGTTGATGCGTATAAGGAGAGAATGGAGTCCTTGGAGAGTTTCTTGACCTCTTCTTTCTTTGGAGCTGGATCTAAAAACAGACTGAGGTTTTCAGGCACTGATGCAGTCACTCGGCTGTGTGGCAGAGAGCTGGTGACGGGCTGGAGAGAGAAGAGGGTGTAAAGAGCTTCTGATATGTTGCAAGTGATCTGAAAATAGAACAATTATTTAAGCCACAATAGTTGTCCTTACAGTGGTTTTAGCGGAAGAGGACGATGGCAAAGAGTTGAAGAGATCTAACCCTGTGTGGTTTAAGGCTGGGCTCTCAAAACTGTCTGAAACAGGCATCTGACCATTTGACAGAGAGGGACTTGGAGTGTCTGAAACACAGATTATATCGTTTAATACATCTTCTCTATCTATACATTACTACGAATAATAATATGGTATGTTAAAAAGATTACCTAATCCAAGCAGATCTGTCACTGCCTGGGAATCAGTTTTTGGGCTGGTGTCTTTTTTCTTTCACATAAATAATTTAAATAGTTATAATTTAATACAAATAAGTTTAATAATAAATATATATATATATCTTTGAATGCGTCATCATGGACTTACCAATTTCATCTTCTCAAAAACCACTGGCTCCTTTGGTATATTGTCACAGCTCTTTTCTTTCTGTGAAGTATAATTATTATAATTGTAATGTATAATTGTGTTCTGTACATATGAGACATCAACACCAGATAGTATCACCCAGATGCAATTATCTGATCTGTGTAATGGTAACTTACTTTACGCCTTTGATAAAATCCATATATGTTGAAATTGTTGTTGTTTTGTTTACTAACTTGACATCAATGTTATGAATGAAGTGCTTTCAAGTTACTGTACCTCACTAAATAATTTAAAAGAAAAAATAACAGAGAAGACCTTTTTTTTTCATGTGGATTGCACACAATTACAATATACCAGATCAAACCTTTTCATTTTAACAGTTAAACATTAAATCCTTATCAAATTCTAGTCTTCCGTCTCCCAACATCAAACTGGGCTCTTTAAATGTCACACGATCACCACATACTGGGGGTTTATAAAATATGTAATCTGTTGTGGCCTTACCCTGAGCATCTGTATATCGATGACTTTATCCATGTACTTCTTCTTTTCGTACTTGTCTCTTATAAATATCTCAGCTGACTGGTCTGTCTCTGGGCGCTGGAAGCACTCGGGAAGGAAAGCCTCATAGAGACGTTTGGCCTTGGCATTTCCCATCTCCTGAACACACTGCAATGATAGATGGCCTTGTTTTTAAAGGTGCTATATTACACAAAATTTACTCTTGTGAGCTTCAGGCCATGTTATAATGTTGTTACCTCATCAAAAACATAGCTGGAGTTGTGTTTTGTTTCACATTTGTTTGAGTAACCCTTTATTATTAGTTTGTCTACAGTTCCAAAGCTCAAAATGCTCTGTTCTATCTTGTGATGTCATCTAGTGGTAGTTTTCAGTTTAACAGCTCCTTTTACCCTTAGTTCAGTAGAGATTGACAATTTCAGATCTAAAATTATCCAAATGATTCTGGTGTATGGATTTTAAAAACACAGTGGAGCACTTCCTGTATTACCACATGACATCATAAGATGGAACAGAGTGTTTCCTGTTTTTAGAGAAGAAGGGTTTGTGGGTTAAACATGTGTGAATGAAACAAAACACAACTCCAGTCCAGGTAAGTTTTTGATGAGTAAACAACATTATGACATAGATCAGAAAATAATATAAAATGGGCCCTTTGAAATTAGTTGTGAAGTTTCTGATGACATTATTATGAAAGCGGTGAAAGTGTATTCATGTTAGCTTAATTGTGGCGACTCACCTGAACCTGTTCTTCTGTCCACTGGTCCAGATTGACAGACTTGACTTTGGAGATGTGAACTCCCAGGTTTCGATGGATCCCAGCACATCTGATACACACAAACACACCCAGGTTCCAAGACGCCCATCGCGGTCCTAAAGAAAAGAGAAAAAAACAAAACGAAAAATTAATAAATAATTAGCAGTACAGAACACATTCAGTGTATTCTCATTTAGATGCTATGTAGTGTGTGAATGTGGGTCGTTTGTAGATTTTTAAAGTCAATTTCCTTAGAGAATGTGGATATTAGATAAGAGATTAATGAGGTGGTATGGCAAAACAAATTTTTATATTAGTATATTTCCATCAGAAGACACGACAATACAAAAAAATGCTTACTTATTACAGGAAGAAATAGCTGATCAATACAGTTAGAGTATATTTACTCCAATGTTTGAACAAAAACAATGTTTAACTTTTTTGCAAGATTTTGGGAAAACATTTGAAGACATCAAACCATTGCTGAAACCTTTATGACTTCCCAAAGCCAATCACACGCACTGGGGCACCACCAGTCTCTACCGCTTGGCTAATCTTGCACAGAGACAGTAGACCTTGCTTTGACTTTGTCCCTGCTGCCCCCTAGAGGGACGCAAAGCACAACATTATAAAAAGCCATTAATACTTTCTAACATAGAGGAAAGAAAATAAAGAAGTTAGCGATCAATAAGACTAATGGTAGTTACTGTAGATTACTGAGTTCTTACAATCTCATAAACAATGTCATACACACTCACACTCAATTATTCTCTCTAAATGTTGACACTCTCCACAAAGTTCCCTTCTTGTGAAATGTCTTCTGCCTTCACTTCCTCTTTCACTTCAACTTTGGGCCTACTTTCCAAGTCTTTAATTAAGATGGCAGCTATAACCTGATATATTTTGGGTTACCTCAAACTTACTTTTTGGTTTCACCATGAAAATAACAGTTCAGAATATTGCTACTGCTGACCACAAACATATCTCTACACGATTTGATGTGTTTCATTAATTATTACTTCAGTGACTAAGTACTAGCCCCATAAATAATTAAAACGCTTATGTATGTTTCTGGAAAATGAAATCCAAAGTGTGAACAGAGCAGAGCAAAGTAGTTGGTTACTGAGCATCTGAGGTAACCTAAAAAAGAAACCAATTTTCTCATAGGAAAGCATGGGCTATACTTACAGTATCTCAACATCAAGTAGGAGAACCTACAAGAAGGTGACCTGAATAATATATATAGACACAATGCACTGTTATGTAATCATACTCTTCATAATTACATGTATTTTTACTTTTTTTTTAAGACTTTAGTTAAACAATTGTTATAAAGACTGATTGAACAGAAGGTGCATGGTGTTCATTAACCTATTTCTCACAAGGATAAATACTCTGGCCCGTGTTAATCTCAAAGCTCATGCCATATGCAAGAGCTTACCCTCAAGTAAAATGGCATGTTCATATTCAGCCATCTTGGTCCACAGTGACTCAATGAGCAGATGGACCTTCCTCATTATTTAGAATGTGACCAACAGTATGTTCGGCACAAAGTGAAGTGGCTCTGTGCTCCTGCAGGCTGTGACTCATGCTAAACGAGACTGCATGATACAGGAGAACATGCATTATGAGAAAATAATATGATATTTGATATGTATATGGCATCAGTGTATATCTGTGGCGTGGCATTATTCATTTATGAAGGAATGCAAGGCTCATGACAAATAGTAATTACTTTGTAAATGTGCTTTATTGCCAACACTAAATTTAACACAACTTATATTCACATAACACATTTGGTATTAATGGTATAATTACAAATTTACAGTGTTGTGCTATAGCCCCTGATGGTGAGGTCCTGCTCTGGTCACAGGTGCCCTGGGGCAGGCAGGCTCTGATGATGGTAGGTCCATCATCACAGGTGAAGTGAAAAGCTCAGAAAACAGACGTACACAAATACATGAACTGGGAAAGGTGGATTTGAATAGCCTTCTACTACCTCATAAAATAGTTCTTGCCAAAGAGAGCCTGCCTCTCTATAACAATGTCTCTTGACACAATGTCAATTGATAGTGACACGTTGTGTACTCATCACTATGCAGCTAAGCCTATAGGGACCTGCTGCTCCTCTGACAGCCCTCGACAGGAGTCGAGACCGACTGAGGTTTTGGTGTAGCCAGGTGATGTCTCCATAGCAACCACAGCACATAAACACAATTACAACGATGGGAAATACAGGAGGGGATGCTATTATTGCAGTGTGTACACATGCACAGCCAGACGATGCTAAAAGTAAATATGGATACACCTGCTACACTTCCCATTTCACAAATGTCAATAAACAGCATATGCTACAATAGTAAAGCTTTATATATATAACTGCAATGTTAGGCCTATATATTATATTATCCATTGCATAACAAGTAATACAAAATATGATGGCATTATAATGGGAAAATTAAATAGGTCTCAAAAGTCTTAAACTGTTCAACAATTCAAACAAACAAATGCTATCTTGCAATGTAAAATCATACAAAGAATCAGCATTCTGTATTGATACTAGATTTATACCTGACATAAATATAAAGTAGTTAGGCTAGTAGTAGAAGTGGTGAGGAGTACCCTGTGCACTGTGGAGCATACATGTGCATCGAGGCTATTTTCTTCTCTTAGCCACTTAATCCCATCTGCAGTGATTAGACCTGGCTGCAGCACTCAACCTCCATCTGCTGAACCATAGGGACTAAATGAGAAGTATGAAAACAGGAAGATAACAGTCTGAGATCAAATTTCACTGTAGCACTGTCAAAAAGAGCAACTCCATCAGACGTTGCATCCTGTTTTTAAAGCCTTAAGTGCTTCTTCTATAGGCCTCTAATGTGGCAGGTGTACCTATTTGTCTTGGGAGTCTATATATAACTAGTTTACTAAATACGTTACCATTACTTTAGATAATAGCCTAATATTACATTCAAGTATTTGAGTTTTCTACATCATGTTCAGGTTTATCAAGTTTATACAACTTTAATCACACATTGTTCTTGGCACCTATTGAAACGCACTGTAATAGAAGACAGGATACACATCTGGGCACAAAACAATGGGCAACTAAACATAACAGGCTAAAAGGTCTCATAATATAGTTTACTTTAAGAGATGTTATTAGTTTACGTTCTAATGTAGCTGAATATTTTGGCAGCAAATGAGCAAATATTGTAATTTCCATGAGCAAATCACTTGCGGGCTGTACCGATTGTTTGACTCTAAACAGCAGTAGTGTTTATACTGTACAGTAGTGGCCTAAAGCAGAACAGGTTCTTCCAAGAGCTGATGGTAACAGATCAATGTCATAGACCTTCAAAACAGGAAAAATAGTTAAAGCTTTAGATTACAGCTATTTTCAAAAAGCCCTGCAGTGTTATAGAAAGACCAGCATTTGCTGACCTTTGCCATGGACCTACCCATAGGCCACCCACAAGATCTGGATTTATTGGCCTATAAGTACATTTTGTCCACCAGTCTAAACAGGTGCCTGTGACTGTTTCACACTGGGGCAGCAGCACTATCTGTAGGCTCACTGTAACTCATACACTAACGCATAGAGTTTAAAAATTTTGCCAATGAATGAACTCGTGGGTTCTTGCTACTGGAGCTTGGCAGGTGTAGCTATGACACGAGCCGCGTACTCATTATTGGTTGAGAGACATCAGCCTACGTGTTAATTTTGTGCGTAGGCTATAGCTGGACTGAGAAATGAACGATCAGTGTGATGGACACATTGGGCAGACAGATAGTCCATCCATACTACAGCAACATTACAGCATTATATAAACGAGCTTTACCTTTGGATTCGCAGTCCGCGCAGAATTTATTCTCCTCCAGCGCCAGGAGTGAGTTGAGGACAGATTGGTATCGGTCAATGTCTTTCACAGATTTTCCCGTCATTATCACGAGTCGTCCGTCTCCACCTCTCGAGTCGGCTATCACAAATCTGTAGTTTCTCAAAAATGAAGCAGAGAGCCGCAGCGGTGCGTTTTGTTCCTCTTCCCCTCGCCACAAAGCGGTGCGCGTTTCTCAGATCAAGATGGGACGAGCGCATATACTGTATATGGACGAGCGCCTCCAACCAACGCGGGTATGGGTCTTCTGAGTCAGGTGTATCGTGAAAAGTGATTTAAAATGTCGACTTTTAACGGCGTATTCCGGTGTGTTGTACTGACTCCAGCCTCTCTCTGGCCCCCTCAAGACCCACTCATCGTGCCTCCATCTCAATGAGTCACCAAATTATGACTGGTAGCCTTTGTGAAACAGCCTTGCTACTAAAACTAAAATATATAATAACAAAAATTATATATTTAATTTGTAAGTGTCTGTTTACAAATAATCAGCTAATTATTTAAGTAGATAACAGGATTATTTTTTACTTATATGTGCTGTAACACCTTGCTATACCACTAGAAGTCGCACAAGCGTCAATAAGAGCGCAGACGAAGGTCAAACAGATATTGTTTTGAAGAGGAGATTGTTTCTTATCCGCCTAAGAAAAAGGCAATAATATTATGAGATCCGTAAATAATGTGTAAATTATAACGTGATCAAATAGATAATTCGCAGAAAATAGCATTGCCACTTTACCGCGTGTTTCGTGAAAAATGTTGTTTTGTTTTTTTAATTCAAAATACGTTTGTGTTTTTTTGTACTCGTGCAGCATATCCAGAGCACATCTAAACCCTTTCAAAACAAACTTTGTGGCTGCTATTCATGGACTTCAGAATGATGAAAAAATTAACAATTTAAACAAAATATATCTTTTGAATGGGATAAAGTTCTCAAAATATTGCAGAAAACAGGAAGCTGAAACCCATGAATATGCCTTAATAGCTATTGTGTAAGACAGCTGCATAATCATTTGGCGTTATTTTTCACGTGCATTATTCGTCATATGCAGACAACATCCAATTTTTTAATTTTAATTTTTTTTTATTTTTTAAATAAAACCTTCCAAAGATACTAACCGGAAGCACTTTGACTTTCCGTGTTCGCTTGACACTCCTAACCTCATTAGCGCTGGGCATTTACGGAAGATTCAGTAACAATCAAATAAATAAAGGATTACTTCTGACCTTTCTAACGGTGTTAGCCTGTAACAGTGTCCACAATGTCCAGGCAATCTAACCGAGCGACAGACAGCAAGAAAATGGTAGGAAGACGTTTTAAACGAGCCTTTACTTAGCCATGTAGCTTATAGCATGCTAATGCTATTGACAGCATTGCAATTATGGATCACTGCCACCTCTATGTTAAATGGCATGAAGCGAATCAAGGGATGCACAAATTTATCCTTATACCTAGTGAAATCTGTAGTTAAACCCCTTGTAGATTTGTGATTATTACTTATTGATTATTATTGATAGTCCACATGTTTATAACTAGGCAATTGTTGTTGTGAACCTAAACATTTTGTGACCTTATTATTTATTTATTTATTTTAAGAACTCAGAGTTGTTCACTTTGACATATGGGGCCTTAGTCACACAGCTTTGTAAAGACTATGAGAATGATGAGGAAGTCAACAAGCAGTTAGATAAAATGTAAGTATATTTAAAAACAATAATAATAATTATTATTATATATATGTCCACATAATACCACATAATATTTCCATTTTATTACCATTATAGGGATTTTTTTTGTCTTGATCTTTTTTTTTAAAAAAAAGAATGAGATAATGGTCTAGCTTGCTTTCCTTTGCCTCTTCTTCCTCAGGGGTTATAACATTGGAGTGCGCTTGATTGAGGACTTTCTGGCACGCTCCAGTATTGGCAGGTGTCAGGATTTCCGAGAAACGGCTGATGTCATTGCTAAGGTAAATGGAAATAATTAGAGTTAATCAAAAATCCCAAATCAAAACATAATTTATGTATTTTCATTGATAAAGAACCAGTTTCTAATTGGGGATAAGTTTGTTTTATTAGCAGATATTATATTCTGTAACTAACCAATATATGTCATGTAAGAAATCAGGAGTTCTGGTTTTGAAAACATTATTTGCCATTTGAGAGGATGATTTATGTAGCAGTCCCAGCTAAAAAGAAGGACTCTGAAAAAAGTAGGACCAAAAAGGAATAAGCAAATCAAAATGTATTAGCAGGAAGAATATTGCTGTCATGTTACTTTAATGAAACTAATTGGTTTTGGCAGGTTGCTTTTAAAATGTACCTGGGGATAACTCCGAGTGTGACTAACTGGAGCCCAGCAGGAGATGAGTTCTCTCTGATTCTTGAGAACAACCCTCTGGTGGACTTTGTGGAGCTACCGGACAACCACAGCACCCTCATCTACTCCAATCTGCTGTGTGGCATCCTCCGAGGAGCTCTAGAAATGGTAACTTCACAAAACACTTATTGCGCTCTTTAGCCTTTCACACCACCAGACATATTATTATCACCCCTATCTAATGTTTGTAGTTGTTTATCAAATTGTCAATCAAATTGTAAAAAAAAACGCTTCAGTAACTCCTTTACTGAAACACTCACCATATTCACTCCACCTACACTTGCTTTGACCATATTTCAAAAATGGGGTTTCCACATTTTTTTCTTGGCTTTTTTTTTTTATGTTGTATGTAATGTTCATAAAATATATATATAAATGGACAGAGCTAATGCACTAACCTCCACGTTCCAAATAGGAAGTTTGCATGCAGGCTCCTCTGGCTCCTACTGACCCTGGCTCCCATTGACTTACACTGAAGTACTGTGATCCCTCTCTCTGTAACTGCTGCTGTGAGCCTGGTCATTTTGGTCTTAAAATGTTTGTATTAACCTGCTCTACATGATCACAATGTTTTCATTTCACTATTTTGTTCTTTAAAAAATCCTATTCCTAATATGTAGCCTGGCTCAAAATTCACTCCTGTAGCTTCATTTCCTTATACAGTCTACCATTTTTACCCCCCCACCATATAAGAGACCAGGTGTCATGAGTAATTTTGAGAGTGGTCCTTCTAATGTTATGATTAGTTTTAAACAATCAATATTAAAAATAATGTCTTATGTTTTAGGTCCAGATGGCTGTAGATGTCCGGTTTGCCCAGGACACTCTTAGAGGGGACAATGTGACAGAAATCCGTATGAGGTTCATTAAAAGGATCGAGGAGAACCTTCCAGCAGGAGACGAATGAGGAAACCAACAAAATTCATATATCTTTTGTACAATGAAGATGATTTTCAACCCTATATATTGAGACTGAAACACTGAGGATGAATGAACATAATCAAATATCAGCAGTTGTAAAGATGATGATCACAAGCATAATTAACTCCAATGTGTTTGCTCCTTTTCTGTGTGGAAAAATGTCTTGTCTGTATTAAAGGTGTACTATGTAACTTTTTCATTGGTGGGTCTGCCATCTTGTCTCCATGGAGACGTTACTGCCTTGCCAGTAATGTTCCACTGTATGATGCTAAATCCTCATTTATTTTGTATATTATATTTATTTTTTTCTTATTAATTGAAAATACCTTGAAACACATGCAATCTTACTGAGTTGTTGCTTCATGATTTAGAAGTTTAATTCTATGCTTTGGAGCATTCCAGAAAAAGCAGAAGCTTCATGGAGACAAAAATGTAAGAGATCCTCCACCATAAAAGTTACATAGTATACCTAATAATTTCTTTATAAAATATCCACTAAACATTTATCTTGTACAGCTTTTTATTGTTATTAAACTTTCTGAAATCCATTTTGTCTATCATTCTCAAGCGCACATGTTCAGGGGACCACCAGAGGGTGCTAAATATGTTCTGTCAACCTTTGCTACCGATGAAATGTATGTTCTGTGACAATACCGAGTAACAGTGGCTTTGTGCCCACCAAATATCTGATCATTGTCAGATTCCTGGATTAAACAGGTACATCTCATATGAGTTTTGACTGTTCACTCCTGTGCATGTATTTACAGGGAAAATCGTGCAAAAAAATTCAAATTACTCTAAAAGTCCATTGACATGTCACCAGGTATTTTTGAGGATCTTTGATGGCTTTTGCGCATGTACACGTACACATGGGTTATTGGATTATCCCAGTTGTCTGATTTTTATTGGGCATGTAAATGTATACTACATGTCAGATGTAGGGTAATATAGTTTTTATACAATAGGCAACAGATAATCTCATAGATAATGTGAAAAAAGACTAAAGAAACATACATTCAGGTGGTCATTATGAATTTGTTATGATTTAACATAGTATAAAAATACAATCTGTCCCAAAATCGAATTTTGCTTTATGTTTTATTCACCAACATTCATATGTGATGGTTCAGTTGTTAAAGATAAGGAACTTTCAAGTAAAGATGCTACAGGTGCAAAATGCAGATAAAAATAATATTGAGTTTGATTTTGAAAACAAGTAGCGAATGATGTGGGCCTGCACTGATATGCTTCAGGCTAGCTAAATGTTTCCATGTGGCTTTCATGGGAAACAAATGGTAAAAGGCATGCTGCAACTGTAAAGCCCAGCACCCGAACTGACCAGTGATCCTAAGTGTTTCTGTTATTGTTCCCTGTACCACGCTATACCTACATGAGGCATTGGGGCACGCTTTAGATAACTTGAAAAGTTTAAAAGTTATACGTTATCATAGTATTACTATATAGGTAAAAAGGAAAACAAAAACAAAAAAAACATTGTAACTTCCATATTGTTAGGTTTACATACTAAGATGAGTAATTGAACCCATTGCATTGAACATAGAATTTCAGTGATCTTTCTACTGTTAAACCTAAACAATAGAGCATTTTGTTATTAGCACTTATACTGAAATGCAATCAATCTATCTTTCTTCACATGTAAATTGATACGCCCTCTTTTTGTTTTTGGCTGGGGTGGAAGAACAAAAACGAAACAATGACGTCCGGTGAAATGTGGCTCTTGTCCATCTGACCTGGATCCAGTGCATCCTAGACTCCTGTCAACAAAGAGGAAGAGAAGAAGACTCTCCAGACCTGCTCCTGTCTCTGCTGTCATTGAACCACAGGTCTGGGACTACAGGAACTTTACAAACCCCATTCTACTCCTTTGAAGGTCCGCCATGCTTCCAATTTCCTTTATCTGATGAGTGCACTTTTACCTTCTGCCTTCTGCCTTGTGTTTTCGCTTTTCTTTCTTCCTTTATTGTGACCCTGCAGCCATTGAGTTTATGCAGCTGATATGATCACAATAGTAGTCTTTGTATTCCCTTGCCATGCTGTTGCAAAACTGTAAATTAGACTAACAAATTTCTTCTACAAAATGTAATTTGCCCTTCTACCATGAAATGAAAATAATCTAAATGTTGTTCTTTGAAGTACAGATAAGTAGGCCTTGTCATTGCACAAACTAGGCTGTATGATGAAATGAAAGATGGATCGCATGATTTCACATTGCCCTGAAAATCTATAGGGCTTACTGTTCTGGGTATTTTGAGCAATTTGTTTCATGTAGATAGGGAAGTACAGTTATTGGCCGGTAGCCAATGGTTTCATCACTTGCTTGTCGCCATGGAGATGCCAGGTATGTTCCACACTATGACATTAAATGTATATAATTTAGTTGCAGTTATTTTTTCTTCATTAAAATTAACTTGAAAGCATGTATTCTTAGTGTGACCACGATTACTTCTCCACATGTAATGCTGTACTGTGGAACATTACAGGCAAAGCAATAACATTTCCATGGATTAAAGCAAGTGGTGTGCCCTTCACCAGAAAAGTTACAGATTTCACCTTTAACTTTCATTTCACTGCATGGCCTTAATGAGACATGTGTTTCTTTAAATACATGCTATGCTGACAGTTAGGAGAATTTATTCACATGATGAGATATTTATGACATTATGTTGCTACTATTGAGGATTTATCTCCATGCTTGCCCATGAAGCCTCCCAGTGTGATTTTAATACATTCATGCTGAAAGGGGTCATGTAACACTTCCACCTTGTTCCAATTAGGCGTCCGGTTCTGGCCCAGCACTGGTCAAATCTACTGTAAATATAGCACAGACAAAACACACACTGTGGACATGTACAAGGCCCACATACAGACAGGAAGAGGAGGAAACCAGTGTGAAACTGTGTGGGGTGGTCCCATGTGCGAAGGTCACCTCCTGGACATCATCATCGTCACCTAGAGGACAGCCAAGTCATCTGTGGTGGGACTGTGTTGGAAATGGCTGACCCTCTGATGCTCCGAGAAAAAAAAAAGTGTGTTTGATTCTTAGATACTGTGAAAAGGCTTATGGAATAGCGTGCTACATTGGGATCATTCAGTTGTATTCTTTTTGTTTTTATGTGGAGATTATAGTTTGGAAGTAAATGTGCAGTCAATTTGGTACATTTATATCCACTAAAAATACACAATAACCTAATCAAATTTTTCTAAAATTGTGATTTGAGTAGTACTAGTGGTTTGTGAGGTCCTCTGGGTATGTAGATTCCTCTGCAGTTTAAGTGTTTATTTTTATAGTAATTTTTGTTTTCTGATTTGATTCCTGATTTATACCTACTGTAAAACTAGATGATCCTCACCCAACTAAGCTCAAGATCTGCTCCTGGCAGGTTGTCCTAGAGATAGGACACATTTTCCTATAGGGTCAATAAAGTGTACTTTACCTTACTAAAAGGAACTCACAAGTTTACCATTACATACAGACATAAGAAGCAAGGCCAGTGGACACAAAAAAAGTGAATAGGAAGGGAACAGCATAGTTTAAAAAGGGAAAAGGAACAACCCAAAGACCCCAAAACACAGCTCTTACTGTCATTGTTACAGATTGTTCCTGGATTGTAACTCAGTACCAAAGCTTTTGTTCATAAACCCTTTAATCTTAATTAATATCATTTTAATCACACATTAGTAGCAATTTAACAATCTCTGAACACAAATGGCCTTCTCCAAAACAAACAAAAAACCTCCATGAATGCTTTATAATGTTACGTGCAAAACTTAAGGGCTGTCTGTTCTGTGACACGCCCAGCACTGGTCCTGCATGGTCTGCTTCAATTTTACAATTTCAAATGGGGTGTGGGGGTGGGTCTCTGCAACATACTTGTCACTACAGCACCTCCAAAAAATGTTACGCAGTGGCAAACAACCTCAGCAGAGCACTGGCACAATCATTGAACAGGATTAGAGCCCATGACATCATAAGGCCAGGTGATTGAGTGTGAGCGCTTGGTTTTTCCACCACTTAATATGTCCACTGAAAGAAATACGTGACTAAATATGCCTCTTAAGGTCATTTGCTAAAATACCTGTTCTGGCTCATTTACCGTAAAGGACTAAAAACAAGTTGAAAACACCAAGCTGTTTGTTATGCAGAAAGGTGAAAGAAGTTCTCCAGAACCCATACACCCCTGCTGTTAAAAGTACCAATAACCACATTTTAACCAAAGGTGAAGAACACGTTTCAGCATTAACTGTTAGCCCCACATACTTATTCCCTCCTTTCACTGTTAGGTTAAACCATGATAGAAAAACAACTTTGTTCACAGGCAGTTATGTCTGCATGATTCTCATTCAATAATGTGCGTGAGTGGCCAAAAATAGTGTCCTTTGATTTTCATTAAGCTAGGAAGCTGTGCCATCAGCCCTCCCGCCCATATCCATACTCGCATACACACACACACATGACATTCATACCAGGTGTGAGTGAAGTGTCTTGCCTAAGGACACAACAAGTTTTTTCCACAACCGCCCCACTCTGGCACCTGGAACTCCTAGCGGTTTCCCATCCAAGTACTAACCAGGCCCAGCCCTGCTTACCTTCTGAGATCTGGCGAGATCAGGCTTTTGGCAAGGAGGTTTGACCATGGTCTTGATAAAGTGTGTTTTAATATGTATCTAAAGTAATGTGCCTGAATTTTGAGACATTTTTACCAAAAGTATGTTGGGAGCCATTTCTGGGTGGAGTCATTATGAAAGTACTCGGTGCAGTGCTGTGTATAAGGTATGTGCAGGAGCTAAAATTAGAGAAGGAAAACATAATCTAATGTTTCCATTTTTCACTCTGGCTCCTTGTGAAAAGAGCATGACGAGATCAAACCAAATATTATCCTATGTTCAAATGTCCAGTGCGACAGATCCCAACACATTTGTTATGGTTCCATATTACCCTTGCATTCGGTTTTTGCAGACATTTTATGAACTTTCCCCTTAAGTCTAATTATGGTCCTACCAATTTACATAAATGCTGACCATTTATATATTGATTAAGCACCCCAAACAATAACATAAATATTTTTTTTAAAAGATTTTGAAGTGTTGTTACAGGTCCTGGGAGTGACCCGGGTGTAAGTTGGATTGTGAAGTTGGTTAATATTTTGTCTTTATAGCTCGACAAAGACACACACTTTTTTGGTGAATTGACAAAGTGAGAATGTCTGAATTAAATAAAATATAACTTAACATCCAATAAGCCACAATCAAAAGCTTGAAACAAAGTGTAAAATATGATGATGTTGTTCAGTATTGTTGAGTTTTTGTTGCTACAGAAGCATCATCATTTTCAGGCATCATCATATATTTGGATAACAAAGAACCACTAATAAAAGAGTGAAGGAGTGGAGGGATTGAGTGCAAGGAATTTGCAGATAGAATTTTTTTCACTCAACCTGTTACCACAGGAGATCAATTTCCTTTTGCCACTCCTCCTGTTTCCATGGCTTTGTTATTCTTCTCACTCTGATAGTTTGAACCAGCGCTGAGGTAGTCCAGGTTGTGTAGAGTCCACTGGATCTCACTTCTGTCTTGGACTTGTTCTGTCAAATCGGTTTCCCAAACCGAGAACCATGCAGAGAGCAGCTGTGGTAGCCTCTGCTGCTGTTTTCGTGCGCCAAGAACAGTTAAAATTGAACATGTTGGACTTCTGAACCTGCTTTTGTCATTCACCTAAAGAAACCCTATTATATACATATGAACCTGACCTCAGAGCAGTTGACAAGACAACGCCAATGTTATATGCCATGATGAATAAAATAATAGTCATTTATCTGTGTTTTTGATGTGTATCATCTCATTAAAAAAGTTGATCGAATGGGAAAACTTGAACTATTGGAAAGATCATCCAAACATTCCTCTTTCATAGTTTCATGCTTGTTTGACATTTCTCTCACCTTGTCACAGTATGGTGTGTTCTGAAAGTAAATCTTTTCTTGGCTTGATAAGGCATGCACACTGTTAGACATAATTACATCATGTTTGATGTATTGAGATAAAAAAAATTGGTTTTGAAAAAATCCTGCTTTGATAGAAATGCAGTGTGTGCCAAGAGCTTAAGAATATCTGGAATAGACCAGAACCCAGACTGTTCATGGATTACTTTGAAGTTGTTTTGGAAGCAGCAAACAAACATATAAGAAAGATTACAGTTTATTTATTTATTTTATTTTGTACATTGATTTATTTATTTGATGCTGAAAAACTTTACAGCGCCATGATGGTTCATCTTTGGCTCATAAACTGCAAAATGTAAAATTAAATCCTTTCAAATCATTTTTTTTTTATTTATTTCTGAAATAAATATGAACATGCAATTTAAAATAATGGCTTGATTCACTCATCTTGTGCCACTTGAGGCCTTATCACCCGATAAGCCATGGCTGTACCACTGATGCATAAAAAGGTACTATTTAGATTGATCATTGAACTGCTATAATACATACAGAGTACCTATTACTGCTACCTGCTACATACTACTTACTGGGGATGACTGAGCTGAGGATCAAAAAATCCACAACTTCCAAAGTCAGATTCAGGTGTGTTCATCACTCTGCCAGTGTATGCTATAAGAACAACAGTGACTTTTCCTTTCTCAATAATCAGCGGAAATCAGCCCCTCATCATGATGTCATGTCTGGAAGCAAATGGCTTTGATTTGACACTGTATGAGAACAATATGAACAACAACTATTTTCAGCTTTAACAGATGTCTGGAGGCTTTTTGCAAAAATCGCTACCAGTGTACTCAAGATTTGATACGTTTTGCCCCAAAAAGACCTTGCATTATATTTGGGCATTGATCAAGGACAGATTTCACAATTTTGTTATGCAACTCTCTGAATCAGCACAGTGTGGAAGAATGTACACAACTAAAAGAGCACTGGATCCAAGCTAAAAGTTCAATATGTTTCCATTTTGATCCACACAGCCCCCTCTGGAAACATAGGGTCAGGGCCAAGAGCAGATTTCAAACAGCTCATATGAGCGAATGTCACTGTAACATGTTTTTGTGCTGTATTGTGAGGGAACATGCAGGAAAAAGTTCTTTTTGATGACATATATATTTTTTTTACATGTTTTAGCAAAGCTCTGGAATAAAAAGTTCATATATTTATTTTAAAAGATGTGATCTCACTGTTGTGTGCTGCAACAGTGAGCTTGTGCCTAACTTGAAAATAATGTTAATGTTCATAATGTTTGTTACTATTTATAAATAAATACATAATTGTTGTCATGCGTTGTCATGTTTAGAATGTGTGGTTTGACATATGCTTCACATATGTCAAAGGTTCATTTTATCTTGTTTATCAAAATGCTTGTTAACTAAATACAGCACATCCAAACAGTTATAAACTAATAATCACTTAATATGTTCCTCGTCTTTGATTCTGCCATTGTTTTTGTGGTTTAGAGATTTTCCACTGAGTGGTTGCCATCACAAGGCCATGGTGTGTGCAGCACTGGTGAGGAGAGGAGTTATTGAGGTTTAAAATGAGAAACAGACTGGAGCCGAATCTTCCTCACTGATTATTATCGCTGAAGGAAATATACAGAGGAGTGAGGTTTCTATGGCTGTCCTGCCCTCCAGCTGACCAACAGGAGGCGCATTGGAGATGGACCATTTAGCGCTGTTACTGCAGATACATATGATCATGTAAGTCTCATTGATACACGTCCATAAAGAGTTTACCTCTCCAAAACCACACATTTTTACAACTCAAGAGGAAGTAATTAGGTGATGATTACATGATATGAAATATTTTTCACTTAAGGTCAAACATAATTATATATTACATGATTACACAATAAGCAATCAGACTCTTTAGAACATCTGGCTCGGAACGAAGTCTAGTTTAGATCAACCACATAGGACAGAGTCTTTGTGTCCAGTCCTTGTCCTGTCCTCACATCTGTTCCACTAAACATCACAATTAGGCCTAGTCCCATTACTCATGTTTTGGCCTGTCTGAAAGCGTGACCATAATACACCTGCTGGTTCTGGCTGCTGTCCCCTCAAATAGTACTTGTTTACTGTCACTGTCCTCAAGTCCTGTCTCCTAAAAGTCACCCTGGACTAACTACTAGTCCCTGGACATAAAATATTCTACTTGAAAATCAAAATAAGGCCTACTTTTTGTCTCTAAAGATAAAGGGCATATTCAGACCAATCCTGTTTGATAATTTTTAAATAAACAGGGTAACAAGTAAGAAACACACCAATCACCAATACATCTTTCCACCGCCAATATGACTAGGATCTTCTAATGTGCATGTGGTGTGGTTGTGCGTTTTGTCAATCTCCTCTCTTCATCACATCTGTGATACAGCTGAGCAGTCCTTCAGGCAATGTCTGCCCTGTTTGATATTTAACATCTTTTATGTGTGTCTTCTCATATCAATATGTGTGTTTTTGTATTTTATCCAATGAAATATATCCCTGACTTTGGACTGATGTAGTGGAAATGAAGAAACTAAGTAAAATCTTTATACTTTTTTCAGTTGGCCTCTTCTAGTTTGCATTATACAGCCTGGTGTGTATTCTAAAGTCTTTATTTCATTTAGATCATAGCAGAAATTATGTCTTGAAGAACCATATTTCCTCTTTTTCGCCCAATGCTTCATGGACACATTTTCTTTTAAAATATCATTTTTAATCTCACCACACAGTGGCAGTATAACAGACCGTCCCTGTTTGCTTTTTTACGGCAAGAAAAATTATGGGCCAGAAGTGATTGGCCACGCTTCCCTTGTTTTGAGTATCAGCTCAGTGTAGGTATAAAAGTTATTTACTTGTAATGGGCTTGGTGTATCATAACGATGAACTGTGACATTTGCAGAATTTCTGGAAAGCCGAAAAAGTGATGTAGCCTACTGCAGACTCAAGAAACCACTGCAGTAACCAAAGAATTAAAATGGACTACTAAACTACTCTACTCGTCTTCAATCATGCACGTCTCTTCTCTCTGGTCCTTGATCCCATGGTCCACCTGTTCACCTCAAACTCATCATGGTTGTGGACAGTGACTGCAGGTATGCCATGTTTTTATCAATAGATTATGCATATCTGATTTTATTTTTGTACACTTAATGTACACTTTGTATTAGAGCAAGACCGATATATCGGTTGGCCGATATAATTGGCCGATATGGACAACTGGAGACATATCGGCTATTGGCCTATATGTTTGCTGATATGGGCCGATATTTCACGTGGGCATGTTATACCTTGTTATAAAGCTTAGACTCTCTACATTATGTTAAGTTAATCCAATTTACAGACAGATAAATGTCCTAATATATGGTTCCACATCAGTATTTATCTGCGGAATAATTTGCCTGTGTGTGTGTCCGTACTGTCCCTGAACACATGTCACTCACGTCAGGTCACTCACGTGCCCTTGTTTACACCCGCAGACATAGCTCCACGTGCAACACTGAGATTATATTCTTTTTACGGACAATCGGTTTGAGTCTGGATTAAAAGGACATTTATTAGTGCAGACTTGTGATGTGAGGAGGAGACTTTGTGAGCGGTGAGTGTTGGAAATATGTTGACTTTGAAGCTAGTTTTGGTTTGCGATTAGCTGTAGCTCCCACACATAAACAGACTATTTTTTCTTCTATTGGTCTATTGTAAAGTGACTATATTGGCTGTATATTTGTTACTGGACCTGCATTGATATGCAAATGAGCTGAGAATAGACGTGTGAATTATGACATTTGCGCATATAATTAATTACCGCAGTGCGCGCATTTAAGGTTAAAGGCTAATAGCGGTAGTTTTTTTACTAGCTAGTAGTGATGAGTCGGTCCTGAACGAAATGACTCTTAGAGCCGGCTCTTTGAAGCGAACGACGGGAGCCTGCTCCTTATTGGGAGCCGTGTTTTCTCTTTCTCTCACTTTTTTTCTCTTCACGCCGCATGCAGACTCGTGGTAATTTGACAGCGGCAGCGGCTCAAAGGAAACTTTCAGAAATATGCGTGTGCATAGGATAGAAAAATGTGCATGTTTGGCTGTAGTTCAGCATAAAATAAATAAACCAGGACTAATCTTGGGCTCGAGAGATGGAGAGAGATAGAGACCGAGTCCTGACACTCAGTCCTGGTTCAGTTCTGGTTTAATCTTGCTTTAGACTTGGTTCAGTTCTGGTTTAGTCCTGCTTTAGACCTGCTTTAGACCTGCTTTAGTCCTGGTTTAGTCCTGGCTTAGTCCTGGTTGTAACAAAACAATCTGAAGAGCCGCTTGGGAGCCGAAAGAGCCAGCAGCTTTTAGTGAGCCAAGCCAAAAGAGCCTGTTCACTAGCTGCTAGAATGTGATGCAAAAATGCCATTAGGCCGACCTACTGTCTGTAAATATGAGGTAAAGAGGCAGAATAACAATAAATGTTGCCTAAATAAACCCAATTTAAAATCCACTAGAGCTAAACCTAAGTTTTTTTTAAACAATTCAAGGTTTGCAGTGAATTTTTACATCACTAAATATATCTGTGATTATATCGGCTATCTATTGGCAGCTCGAACTCCAATTTTATCGGTTTCATATCGGCCACAACAAAACCCATATCGGTCGGGCCCTACTTTGTATTTTACATAGGCTACTATATTTAATCCTAATACTAAAACTATATTACCCTAGTAGTTGATCTGCTGTTATCATACATGCATGCAGAATCATAATTATATTGCATTTTATTGGTGGGTGTAGAGCTACTACACTTTTTCAGCACCATCTTCCTCTTGTGAAGTTCGTTGTGGGCGGACTATACCTTATAAGGCCATAAATATGACAGGACGGGTTTAGTTTCAGAACCATGTTAATCTGAGAAGTCTTGGAGAGGCCCCAGAAGGAGGCAGATCATCCTGAAATCTGCACATTGCTATCATTAGATGTCTTGTGCTGTTTTAGATATGTACTGTTCTTTCCAAAAGCCTCTCTTTCAAATATCAAAGCTCATTCATCTTTCTGCTCTCCTGCTGATTCAATTTGAAACCCTATGTTGGTTGCATTGCTATAAACATATTATAATGGTCCTATTAGTTTTCTCTGGACAAATGGTAATTTCGTGCTCCATCGAGTATTGACAATATTGATACAGTATGTGTTTGCGTAACATGTTGAGGTTGATTTTGTTGACGAGTGCAGAAATTTGTTATTACTTTATCAACTCAAATGACTTTTTTTGTGCCAAAACTGATTTTGAAATATGTACCCCTTTCTGTGATCTCTCCCCTTTGTCTTTGGCTACAGACTGGCAGTTATGATAAGAGCTTTCTCACAAACAGGAAATGTTTTAATCTAATCACACTGCCATTAATTCCTGATTGAAATGATTGTTTAGTCTTCATAAATGTATCCTGATTGTGCTCATTGCTTATTTTGATAGGACTTCTTGTTGAAGTGATGGAACATACCAGACATACTTAAGAAGAGCTATTATGCTGTGTGCAAGAGGTTGAAAACCACAATTTAAGAACTAAGTTTACTCCCTGTCCTAGATGAAATGTGTGCCTCCCTACTAATATTGGCATGGACATTTTAAGGCTCAAAAATACTTGAGGTAAATTTTTTATTTATTTGTTTGTTTATTAAAAAGGGACAGAACAGAGGGCATTGTTACATTTACAATAGCAACCGATGCCATGTCCATAGCCCATCTGGCCATAGGCTAATTTGCAGACCTGGTCCCTCAGATAAACAGACAAAGGCTGTAGATATTACAACATGAATCACAGTACACCATCTTTACAATGACATACATTAAAAATGGCTCTTTTTGGTTTGGCTTGGTTTCAGCCACTGCTTCACTTTGCAGTTCAACTGGCTCAGATCTGTGAGAGTTTTCAGTTTGTATCATAAATAGACTTCTGCCACAATCCAAAGACATGCAAACGTACTAGGGGAATTGTAAAGTCTTATCCTTATAGTAACTGGGATAGGTTCTGATGATATTTAGGGAACTGACAGTAGCATCTGCATGGATGGATTTGAGGCCATGCAATAGAATGGTCAACAGAATAGAATAATTTGTTGATTTCTGTGAGACCTTTTGTATTGGGTAAAATTTTGTGTTGGAGAAAATGTAGACATTGAGTGATGATGGTCATTTCTAACCTGATGATTAGTGAGGATGGAAAATGCATGGGAACTTGAAGAAAGCAATGTTAATAGTAGCAGCATAGTAAAGGAAGTACAAGTAGGAGTTGAAAGGGGTGGAACAGTATAGAAAACCCAGTGGAGGGAGTGGCAGAGGGTCGTTTGAGTTGGAGCGGAGTGGGGGCTTGGGGAGGGGAGCGCAGAGGGACACTGTGAAATGTTGAAAAACCTCACAATTGATGGTGTTTGATTTCCACAGTAATTACCATTCCTCTGGCTCTGTGCATTCCCAATCTGGCCTATCTTATATCCACACCACATTCCGCAAATGATTAGCTGGCCCACGACTTCTCCGTGCTGCCCACGGTCTTAGTCTGCAAGAACCACCGGCAAACTGTGTAATATAACACATTGCCTTAAAACATACAGTAGGCTTCTGGGGCAAATGGGATAATTCTACTCATGATTTACAATCTCACAGCGTGCAGACAAATTTCAATTTCACACAGCACAAATGGCAACAAATGCTGTTATTGAGCTTTGAATATTTAAATTTTTTTTATTTTAGCTTATTTTTTTCCAATTTTGAAATTATACATAACAAAAAGAAAAATAGACAAAAAATGAATGAATAAAAAAAAACAAAAAACACTCCAACAGCCCACCCACACTCAAAACACACACAAAACAACACACAGTGTGACCAAGTGAACCCGTCAGCTGTGTGGGGAGGCCAGGGGGCCGACACGCATACACGCATACACGCATACACGCATACACGCATACACGCATACACGCATACACGCATACACGCATACACGCATACACGCATACACACGCAGACACAACTCCAATGCAACAGTCATGGGTGCACACTTGATTGTTGCACAAACATTCCCTTCTCCATAGCCATACTTAAGTTTTTTAATTTTCCTCCATGTTTGCCACCCCTCAGCGTGTGTGTCTGCCGGCCAACCTGAGCTTCAGAAGCTTCTCCATTATAATGCATCACATAGGGCGTGCAGGTGTGACGCCACAAAGAAAATCAGGTGACCTTCCGTTTTTGTATTTCAATCAATAATAATATTTTTTCCTATCTGTGTTTAAAGGTTATTATTAGGATTTTCTGGTAATGTTTATGATGTTTTAGTATTAAAAGGGGGGATCCATTTATTTCTATTAGTAAAGAAAAAGCAGTTTTTGTTTGCAAATTGATTTGGGCGAGGAGTCTCATACTATAAAAGGGGACTCCCATCTGCACAGAGGCAGTGTGTGTTTTGAGGAGGAGAGCTGTGTGCACCGCAGGCACCAGCTCAGGATCTATTAAAAAGACTGCCACAACCTGTAAATATATCTTTTTTTTTTTTTCCACTGTTTTTACACACTTGTGTAAATAAATTCACAAACACTATTTTTGACTACACCATCTTTTCATGAAAAAGAACCCATGACACACACAAAAAAAAAACTGGGCAATGAAACATCAACTGTCACCCAATCTTGTCAAAACATTCACACAGCAAAAAGAGTGACTGTATCTAGGTCTTACAGAATCTTCAGAGTACAGTAAGACAACAGCTCGTTAATCCAGTGCATCTGCGCAGAGGCTTTCCAGTTTTTCAGAATGCACTTCTTGGCTGCCAGTTTAGAATATTTTGAAAATGTAACCTGCCTCCTATTAAAAAGAGTTATTATTTCCATGGAATTCATAATGAATGCACCTCACAGCAAAGCGTTATGAGGTAAAAGTTGCCTAGACTTTGATGTAAAAGAGTCATTGTGTAGAACTTCATGTTTTTTGTATTAATAGTGCAATATTAAGTCTGGGGAGAAGCCGCTGACGTAATCAGAATTCATTTGCTTCTGTTTGGTCTCTATGTCACACTGCTGACAAGACTTACTATTTATGTGTGTTTTTCTAAGACCTTGTGCCCACCTTTGACTTTGAGGTGTCTGCAGAAATCACATGAGCAGTGCTTGTGTCCAAAACTTCAACCTTTAGCTCAATCAAAAACAGCTGTTTTTATGAAGTCTGACAACACAAGGCGGGCCACTGGACTATGGTCAAATAAATACTAGGGCGCTTTAAGAGCCCCATGTGTACAATAGAGACTGTACCCCTACCTCCCTCAAACACCTGTGACTCTTCAGTGGTTGATTTGCACAAATAACACTTAATAACATTGGGCAACCTTTTTCCTATAGGCTAATTATTAGTTGTTAATAGGGATGTCACAATATAAAATTTCAGATTTAGGATCACTGTGAGAAAAAAACCTCATCATCATTATTGGCACAGTAAACAGTAAAATTCTTAATTTTCTTTAATTTCTATTGTAAGGTATATGACTTTCTTTATTAAACTTTCTGAAGGATAAAATGATAATAATAATGACAAAGATCTAGCCAGCTAGCCAGCCAGATAAAAGTACTTTTTGTGTTTAGAATAAATGGAAATTATCTACTTTTACTTCTAAAATTCCTTACTTTTTTTTAGTTCTTGTGATTATGTTTAGTGTCCTGAAAAATTATGATTATCAATTTACCAAATAGTCTTGGCATCCCTTGTTGTTAAACCAGTGTTATAATTGAACAAGGTTTTATTTTTTATGACCTAGGAACTGCCGACCCAGCAGAGCCAAAGGTTGTGGAGCTGAGTGCAGAGTCTGTGCTTGTGTATGCCTATGACTTTCTGATTGTTGTAATTGCAAATGCATGGCTCTTGTTAAAGCCCCTAAGCATTTATGGTTTCCGGCTGAGTACACAGGTTCAAATCTTTTTCCTGCTCATTTGAGGAGAACATTAAAAGTTGCCTCTGAGGCCTTGCTGCAGATGTTGATGATTGGTGATTGGTAGACCCGATGTTAGAAATGAATTCGCCTTTTTCTTCCCCAATCCTATTATTTTCATATTTCAGCCACATAACCTAGCTTCGAAATGGCAACAAGAATTACAGTTTTAAACAAAAAAGAACTTCATTTAAAGAATAGAGACCTCTTTTGTTTGTTTGAATTTGCACAGTCAACAAAGTAGATTTCAGCAGGACATTGTCTGGCCATTATCACAAACTGCTGGTACTTGGTGTAGAAAGACAATAGACATCAGAGACATTAAAAGCATAAACAAATAGAAAATTAAACAATCCATCCATAACCCATAATAACATTTTACCTGATATGGCATTGTCAGTTAGTCTTCCCAGCATTTCCATGTTCCAGCTCCCGAGAGGCTATGCTCTGCAGTCTTTCTAATGAGAGAACCTTCCAGGCTAGACATTGTGGGCTCTGGCTCCAACACACAGCCCATGCAGCTCTAACCACAAGGAGAAAGCCAAGATATTCACTGATTCTTCCCTGACATCCCAGGCCAGAACACGCCAAACCCCACACTTCTGCAGCCACCAGTCTTTACTACCGTCGCTACTAGGCTAAATTTACTTATACTAATTGTATAACATGGCTTTAATAGTTTAAAGGAAAAAAGAGCAATTGAAAAACTACATTAACTGAATAGAAACTCTGTATCAGTTTTGATAATCATAATGATGACAAAAATGCACAAAGTATAACACTCTTCTTTCAAAGTACTGTAATTTTCAATACAAACCAGTGGTTTCTTTAATATTAGCATGTGGTCTTACAGCAGTGATATATATTTTCAGTATCAATGTGTTCAAATTAGTATCTGGTTACTTTTCATTTAGTATTGTTAGCATTTTTAAAAGGTTGTATATTATGCAAAACTTACTGTTCTGAGCTTTAAGCCATGTTAGAATGTTGTTACCTTATCAAAAACATAACAGGTGTTTTGTTTCATTCACACATCTTTGAGTAACCCTTTATAGTTGGAACAGACAGGCTCTGTTCCATCTTGTGTTGTCATTAAGATGTAGTTTTCAAGATAACAGCTACCTTTTCCTTTACTTCAGTAGAAAGATTGTCAGTTACACGGCTGAAATTCTCCAAATAATTCTAGTCAAGGTATATTGAGTTTAAAAACATAGTGAGGCACTTCCTGTATAACCACATGACATCACAAGGTGGAACGGAATGTTTTCTGTTTGAGACAAGAACTCTGCCTAAATATGCAGGGTGTGTTAAACATGTGTGAATCAAACTAAACACAACTCTTAAGTATGTTTTTGATGAGGAAACAACATTATAACCTAGATCACATAATATCATTTTATGTGCCCTTTAATGTACATACTCCTGAAACTTTTAACTCTGTTTAAAGATTTTATAAGGGGGATAATGACTCTTCTTTTAACTGGTCGCTTTAGCTTTCAAGAATGTCTGCAATGCTTCCCAGGAATCTTGCCTTGTTGATTTTGGTTTGGGATAAAAGGTGCAGCCTTCTCTGTTCTCAGAGCTGATCTGAAAGGTGATTAGGCTGGCCTCAATGTGAGCCTATGCACAGCCCGCACACTGGCCCAGACGCATCACCCTGCGTTCCTACGTACCGTTAGTATTTAGGACGAGTGAGGGATAAGACAGACATGAGGGGTGAAACTAAGGCAAGAGTGTGGTGGGGAGGACAACTATGTCACTAAGAGGACATCATGCTGTTTAGGCACAGACTTCAATTATCGTGGATTTTTCAAGCTTTTTAGGTGAACAACACAGAGAAGAGAAAGCGGTAACATAAATTTAAAATGACTAGAGTTAAAAGAGGAATGACTGGTGGTCGCCCATTGCAGTACTAACCAGGCCCAACCCTGCATAGCTTTTGAGATCAGAAGAGAATGGGCATTCTCAAGGTGGTATCGCCATATTGGCACTTGAACCACAAGCTCTCTCTTCACATGAATCAAAAGTGCAAACAAGGAATAATGGAACACACAAATCACTCTATACCACATGGCCTGTGTTATAACTCCCGCCTACAAGGGCCAAAAATAAATTATACAGTATGTTAATATTAACTTCACCTGTCTGTGGTGTTATGTTATGTTAATGTTGTGATTGGTGTCACTTTCAGTATCCGCTCCAAGATCATCAATAGTTTTTATGCTGTACTTTCTCTTTGCCTCAAAAAAACACACAGGACATGCCTGTAAAAATGAACAAAACAAGACCAGAGAAGACTGAATTCTGTTTAACGGAAAACATTACGATTAAATGCTTTTAGCCACCCTTCCCTCTTTAATAACGGCCTGAGAGGGGCAAAGGAAGAGGAAGGCATGGGTGAGAGTGCCACAGGATGTGATTAGGTTGGACCTCCACTTTATGATTTCGGTATTACAGGCACTTGTGCCAGACATTCTCTCCATGGAAGGAATGTCTTCCTAACTAGTTCCATGTGAATGGTTTAGGAGGGAGCCACAGCTCCTGGTTGGGTCGAGGGTTCACTCTTAATATCAGCTAAGGAAGAAATATATACAGGATTGACATTGCGGACCAGGCCAAGAACAAAGAGTCTGTGGGATGAAATGTCAGACATGAAGTGAGAGGGCAGAGAGAGCCCAGTCCAAAACTTTTCCCATGACTTTCTTAATGTCTGATCAAGGCATTCACTGTTTATGAAGTAATGTACATATACAGATTGATAAAAAAAAGCCCTTGGACTGAATATAAACATTAATGACTCTACATAATATTGGACTTGTATGAATTTGTTTAAACATTCTTTCCTTGTAAATCATCGTCTACTCCTTTCCCAAAATATATTAGCCACAAGTTGTTTAGATTTTACAGCCCACTACAACTACAATGTTAAATGTCACTTACTTGCCTCTGGTTCTAGCTCCAACAATAATGTTTGTTCATCTGTTTCAGGAAACAAAGACATGCCTGCTGCTAGTGGCTAGTCAAAGCAGGAAATCTATTAGAGAAAATGTGGACATCCTGAGCATGCTTGAGCTTACATCTCCACATATAAACAAGCAGGAGGTGTGCAATCAGATAGAGAAAGGCAGGAGGGCATTGCATGAGGCTTCTGTGCTAATAGATCACATGACTGTGGTAACTGTCCCGCACCTTCTACTGTAGTCTAAAACTTGGCCATTTCTAATTGAAAAAAGGCATTGTCTATCTACATAATGATGATTATTAGAAAGACTAATTAAGGCCAAAGCAGAGCCATTCATCACCTATGATCACTTATTATCAAAGCTTCTATTGTGCAATGATGCAATAGTCTGAGGAGGTGCACTTGCATGAACTTTAAAAAAACTTTTTTTTACGTTTAAAAATAAAGCCTAACATCAGATAGACTTCCTCTACCTTTGCATTCCTACCTCTTCTGACCCTTGTGATGTGTCTCTGATGCTGCTGAACCCATGTGGCTGGTCTTTGTAATAACTGGACAGTGCCATAATCCAAAAATGGTTTTAGGTCTGGGTTGATCTGTTGCCGCAGCAGTGGGTGGTCTCTGTAAAGCCCTTTGTGGTGCTGTTTGCGTAGTTCAGATGTCTGTTTTTCTGGCACGTCTCTCCATGCTAACCAAAGCTGGAGGCCTGCTGTCTTGTTTTCTCTGACACAGTCACACATCTGCAGGCTTTTGAAAAGACCAGACAGAAAACACAAAACAAGCAAAAACAACAAATCTTTGCCATCACAACCAAGTTAGCACTTTCTCCTGCCGCGTTATGTCAAAGTCATAAACTGTGGTTCAGTGGCAGAGGATAACCGCGGGCACACCATTCATTCTACATTCTAACACTTCTGCATTTTATCCTCATGCAATTTGACTTCTCAGTTTCAAAGCTCTCTGTCCTCTTTTTCAGAAAGCAATAACAGAAAGTCATGAGTATGGCCCAAACACCTTGTCCATCAGAGTAGTTAATGTTGTCATGTCTGCTATGTATAACGATGTTTTCTCTTTATGCTGGCGTAACCTTCAAAGCCCAATCTGATCTTTTCCAACGTTTCATCATCTGTAATTTCCTTTAGTCCTTTGTGAATGTTTGAGTTCCTATGTAGCCATTTCCCCATACATTTATCAGTGCAATAAAGTCAAATATTTCAGTATAAATGTAGCCTTCACGTAATTTTCACAGTTAATGACATATTGAGCAGCGGCGTGTTGAACTCATGGAAGCAGCTGTTTGGGAAGAGCTTCCTTTTGGGTTAAGGTCAGGACACATTCAGAGTCACAGGAAACCAGGTGAGACAGCCGCTCTGGGATGGCTGAGGTTCTTGTGGGCCTGCTGTAAAAGTTATAAGCATTATGTGAGCTAGTTCTGGAGCAATAGCTGTGCTTCTGAAATTTCAGATCACTTTATTTGTTCTAATCCTTATTGTTTAGGTTTGGAGATTCTGTGGCCTCTGCTGTAAAGGAAATGGCTTTTCTGTTTTTTCTTTGCTTGGGATACGATGGAGGCATGTGGCAGGCTCCCATTATGGACAGGCAAAAGGTAGAACAAAGATAGTATGCTTGTTGCCAGAAAGCCATCTTATTTCTGACTTTTATAAATTTATTTTTAATCATTTATTTCAAAACTCTATTGTATTGATGCTTACAAACTAAACACATTCGTTTCTCATTTTTCAATTTTACAACATTGGCAAAGCCAATGTTGAAATTGCTTCATGAGCATAACATTAGTTTTCTCATTTTTATTTGGCTTTACAAAATTTACAGGTATTCACAGCCTGTTAAATAAAACAGTACTCTGGAAACAATCAGCAAGCCATATCCTAACATCCTGATACCTTGGCCCAGCTAATTAGCAGATCTACTGGTATGCAGAGAAACTGAAAACATATTCTCTTCCTTTTTTTACAGTAGGCACACTTCTTTGTTTAAACCTCAACACACTTGACATCCGACTCCTTACTGATGATTAATGACTCAAGGTCTATCAGCAGGGACCACCCAGGGTCAAAATAAGCCACCATAAATACAGAAGCAGTAACATACCATTCAGTCGCCACTCTCTTATTTACACATGTATGTGGCTAACAAGCCATGTGGCTGTGTGCTATATATCAGCACAAACAGCCAGCACTCACTCATGATCCCTCAGACCACAACAATACCAGCTTTACATCTACCATTTTTAATGTCTGTATCACATATTTTTACTTCTTTTTTCTGTCTTTGAATGTCCTCTGAACTTAGAATCATTCCCAGAGGGAAACAGTGCCACCCCTCAGTTTCTGCTGCTCTTACCTCTTTTATGTATCAGACAATTACCCTGGGAAACTCAGATCCTGCCAGCAGTGGTCTCAGATGTGCGTGTCTGCACCACGCAGACTAAAAGACATCCATCCCCTTTGGGAGTATTGTCCCATCAAGGTCTGAGGTGGCTGTCCTCAGACATGAGACATCACAGCCCTGTTCACACACTATTTGTAGTACTTTTTGCCCAAAATAATTCTATGCTCTTTTTAAGCCAAAGATGGTACTTTATTCTTTGGATGTGCGCTTCTTTTCCATGCAAGCATGTTCATCTTATTTTCCTGCTTTCTGCCATTCCCACTCTCCTTCACCTTGTGTAGGCACAGCCTGGTGAATGCCAGGCATTCCTTTGTAAGGTTAGAACAGACAAAAGATGGACCACTTCACTTGTGAGAAGAGTACCCTCTGACACTTTGCCCACTCGAAAAATTATTATTTAAATGGCTTTCACTTCTTTATATTGCACACATTGTGTGGAGGACTTTTTAAAATCCCATCAATTAGGAATACAGTAGGAATACAGGCGTGTGCTACAGAAGTTAGTTTAGAAATTTTGTTTGCGTTATATTTTTGTGTTTTGTTTACTTTTCAGTTGAGTGTGGTTAGCTATTGACCTATAATATATAATGCAAGTATTGTGCGTACATCTCCGCCTTGAGACATACAACTCAGTCACTAATTTCAAAGCCAATTAGACACACCCTTTAGTACATTAAATGTGTAGAGCTCTGTTTCTCCTTCATAAACAAATCAAGTAAATCCAATCATAATTATTTTATATGCCTCCCTCTCTGTAAACTGATCTTTGTCAGTTGTGCCTATGCTGAAGTGAGCATTGATTCAGATTTAGTCACACTGCATTAATTTCTCATTATTCTAGTGTCCTAAAATATCTCTATCGTTTGATCTTTGTTTAAGTAAATCACATATTCAACACTGAACAGTGTTAATTGACAAAATGTTTAGGTAAACAGGGGTGTAATCCATCAGGAAGTTTATTCTATTGGAGCACACAAACAACAGCTCCACCCATTCACACACTCCCACCATTGAAAGAGGCCACTTAGGGAACATACAAGGCCAATGTACATCGAACAAGCTTACCCCACCCTGCTCAGTCACACAGACCCACCTCAGAGAAGAACAGAGGCTTATAGGTGAGGACATAGGGCGCTATGTTCAGAGGCCTGGGTGGGGTGTGTAATATTACTGCCAACATCACTTTCACTGCTTATTTTTGGGCAAGGGCAAGTGGCCTGTGTGATGCAATGCGGTAGTTTTAAGTGAGTCAGTAAATGAGTACTGTTTATTTTTACTCTTACTAATGGAATGGAGAGAACAAAATAGCAACCTATGACAACGAAGTGTTTTTTCCTTCTTCTCGGGAATGTTTCACCTTGTAAAATTAAAGCAGTAGGAGGAGCTCAGAACATGCTGTGCATAAAAGTACTAGAAGTGCAGCTAACCAAATGGTATCAGAATGAGAGACAAATCTGTATTGCTGTATAGTGAAACAGTTGATGGGGACTGTTTTTCTTCCAGAGCCACACAGGGCTATTGCTTTGTGTGGGGTGTGACCGGGCCACACGTCGTCACTGAGGCACACACCTGTGGATGAATGGCAGGCCTCACTACTACACAGGGCTCCTATTGATGACATCATCGCCTGGCATCTGGTCACTCCACCCTTTCCATGTTCTGAGTGCCACCAAGTCCAGGGAGCACCATGGTCCTTTCACAAACCTGACGCTGTTGCTTGTTTGTTCTAGTGATTATTCAATTCATCTGGATCAACTTCTTCTCGCTGAGGTCATTCATAACAATCGGTTCATTTATGTCCCCCCACAGTATTCAATAAAAATAAATGTTTCTCCATTAACAAAACAAAAGATTCATCTAAACCATGTAATAGGTATATTAGATATAATTATCTTAATTGATTTAACTAAGAGTTTGGCACCAGAAATAACATTCATAATTTCATGTATTAATAGATTCTGGATTTAGTGCCCCTACATTTATTTATTATCTATAACTTAATCTTATCTCATCTGCCAGTGGAACAAAGCTTGGCATACCTTTCAGAGTTTCATCCAATCACAAGCTAAAACAAACACTAAAAACTTTTCTAAAATCTACTCCCACCACACAAGGCCAACAAATACAGCTCACGTCAGCTGAACAATGAATGCTTAGCCTGTGTGAGAACACTGCCCCTAGTTCACCAGGAACAGTCCTGTTGGGATCAAATTATTATGGGCAATTTACAGTCCTTAATAATCAAAATGTAACCATTTACCAAAACTGAAATTATTTGGAACACGTAGAGTATCTCATTCATACTTATGTTCTGGTAATTAAACTAAGCTCATAAGCAAACACATCAATATTCTATAATATGCAAACAAATTTCCCCCCATTTTTTGCTGTAAACACTTTGATTACTTAATGCTGTGTACTTTGAATACAAAACTGATAAAAAGTAGGGAGAGTATACAGTGTAGGAGGGTGTAAGTTCCCCTGTCCCATAGCTTTCACCTTCTCTCCTCATCACCAGCTCCATGTGAGTACTACCCCACCCCATCCTGCTCACTTCCCTCCTCTCCGAGAGCCAGCCTCAGACACTTGGTTTTTGGAGGAAGGGGGTGAAGCCAGTGAACAATCCTGTCTGTCTTTTCCCAAAATAAGCCAGTGGGAGAGATCGCCAAGTAAGTCAAGGAGATTGGAGCAGCTTGCTCAGCCCCTGGTTATAAGTGGTGTGAGTGAAGCCCGACCTGCTCGGACCCTGAGCTCAGAGCAGCCTTGCTGCCTCTCTCAATGTTCTGCTCCTTATCCCTCTTTGTCCTGCTGCCTCACTCTCCTCACTTTTCCACTGTTAGAGTGAAAAGGCACACATCGGGAAGGTGCTGTTCTGCTCCAATTTCTTTTTTGGCTCTTTCTGATTTGCCAGAAAGCACATGGATGGACTTCAATTTTTTCTGGAGATAGAAAAATAAATTTTAAAATTTACAAACTTTTTAACTGAAATATTTAGAGTTTTGTATCTAAGAGCAGCACTGTAAGGAACCTTTGAAAGTTTTTGCATTTTGGTTGCATGCCTCTTGAGTTTTTTAATGGCATCACACCCCTTGGGAGACCGGCGTGGCTGAAGGAGGGACAGACCTGAAGCTTTGCCCCTGCTCCCATCACTCAGAGGAAAAGGTAAGTCTATTCTGGCAGCATGCATTTACAACTGGAAAAATAGCAAAACCAATAGTGTGTATAATATAAGTCATGGGACTTACATAACTCACTGCTCACAGATTATTAATACCTGGAACTTTGGGGTTTACCATGCTACAATTTTTTTTGTTTGAGAGAAGACACAGCAGAGACATGGCATTATAGCACTTTATCAGGCTTTGATTGTATTGCAGACCCAAAGACCATTTCTGAAGTGCTTCATGAAAAAATGGGATGTATGAAAAAGTGAGTGTTAAAGCGGCACTGATCTGTGGAGTGTTGGGGTGGGGCAAAGGGCATTCAAAACAGTCTAGAATAAGAACCATGGTTGCCTTTTTGTTTTAAATCAACAAAAGACTCTTAAGTTATAACAATAATTAGTTTCCATATTCTTTTGAGTCTTTACAACTGTTGATCGATTTCCACTGTCCATCCAGTGGAGTGACTTCTGGCAGGCTCCCGTGCATTCCACTGAAACAACATCCCTGAGTAGCGCCGTGCAGCACAGCTACAGTCCTGAGGATTTCTAATAAAATACAGAATCAGGGTAGTAGTAATGAAGAACATTCACAATTTCAGAGTAAAAATACAGAGAGCATATAAAAAGCTTGCCTTGGAGTTTCTAATCACATGTGAAGGGGGTGCAGAGGGAAGGAGGGAGGAAAGTCTGGAAAAGACTGGAGTAGAGCTCTAAGTCCAAAAAGACTTGGCAGCACTCAGTGTTTTGCTGGCTTATGGCGAGAGAAGCTGACAGACCAGTGTGTGTCTGCACACATGCTTCCTCCTATAGGTCTGCAATATCAAAGACAGATTACACAATCAGACGCAGGGTGGGAGTAGGTGCTCCAGTGTGAGCTGCAGCTGCGTTTCATGCATCTCACAGTCCCTGTCCCTGTGTCCTTTCTGCACTGACACTAGCAATCTGTGAGACATTGCTCATGCAGAAAATGTTGGAACCATATCATTAAATCTTTGGCCCTGTGGTTTACACAGAGCAAAGTATAAAGAATTTCAAAGAATTTCAAGGACTCAAATGCTGAGGTTGTGATGATTATGTTAGCAGATTGATAGATTTTTTTCCTTTTTTTTTTTTCTTGAAGATAGTAAAACAATGGCTCATTTCCGTACTGTTTTTGCTCAAATAGAACCATGTTCATGTACATCTGACCTGGCATTGAGTGAAAGGCACCTGTTCCTCATCATGTAAAGCAGCTATGTGTTTATTGAACCATACATTTATTAAACCTGCCTCAGCTAAACTTACCTTTTACTAAATTTCATCATTTAGTTAATATCTTCTATGATGGTCATATCATTTAGAATGTGTGTATCTTTTGAGCTGGTAATTGCAGATTTTGTGGGAGGCTGGTGGTTGTGACTCCTAAATATCTTTGTATGTACAATAAATAAATGCAAGCCACATCAAAGAGTGTGTAAACATTCAATCCAGCTGCTAGCTGAGCATTGCCGCAGAGTTTGACCAAGCATATACAAACAGTGGTCATGCCAAATACCCTCTAATGCACACACAGCATACCTCTGCCTCTGCATACTTCACTACAGCTGTTCCCCACTGGTGCCACATTACAGGCCAGAGCATATTGAGCTTGAGGTGAGAACAACAGTTAACACACACACACAAAAATGATTTAGGAGTTTGCGGCTTCCCCCCTACTCTATCAGAAACCAGGTGTCATGCTCATTTGAAATCATAGCAGGAAATGACTTCCAAAACCTTGTGCGTGTGTTTTCAGAAGACTGGGAATGCAAAAATATTGGCCACTAGGAGGCAGAGTGGCATTCGCTGTCTATTGATCTTATATTTCGCATATTACTAGTTCTTAAATCTCAAAGCCTTATAGTTGTTTCAAATATGGGACTTCATTGAAATGTGTTTATAGCTAAATTCTTGTGTTTTGGGGGGAATAGCTACTGCAGGTGTGTCTGCATGTGTGGGAGACCTAGGCAAACACACGTGTGCCTCCACTCCTCTGTGTATTGCCATTCGAACAGGAAATGAAGGAGAATGCCACTCATTCTCCAGGAACAGTAACCGCCACAAATTCCTTCACTTCTCTTTCCTTTGTTTTAAGTGTTTCCCCAGCTCCAGCACATAATAAGTACAGTATGTCAGACACATTTTAACTGCACTTTGGTAGTTTTGCATGAGAACCATATATGGCTAAAACTCTGTAGGACATTTTTGAGAATCAGAAATAGTATACTTTTCCTAGTAACAAATATACTGACACAATGATATATGGTTAGGAGAAATGAATACCACAACATTCATGACATTAAATTTACACTAACCCATAATTTTGCTACTTTGGCTTTTTCATCACAAACACTTACTTACTTTATTTAACACATGTTTGTTTTAGTTATGATCCCTGGTAAGAAGGATGCAAATTATTCTGCTATGTGAGAAAAAAATGAAGAGTGATTGTTGATGTGCCAATTGAGAATTTTGATTGCTCTAACTCCTACTGCTCTGCACCCTTGGAACTCATCTTTCAATATCTTTCCTAATTGATCATCAAACAAACTTATTCTATTGTTATAATGGCAAGAGACACAACCAGATCCTGGTATATTCTCAGGGAGTGTGAAAATGTCAGTGGGTTTCTTTTTTTTTTTAGCAATCATTTAGCTGTTTCTTAAGGTATAGTGGCCTCTGGCCCCACTTAAAACATGCATCAAAATGTAAATTGTCACTAGGCTGTTGTTCATTGTGTAAAATCAAAAAAGGTCCAGACTTAGAAACATTGTGTTGAATTGGCAAGCGTCTCCGTCTCCCTGGTTACATCATGCTCTTCGCTCTTGTTTGCTCACGACCAGTAGCCTCCCAGACCATTACACAGCTGATTTATGAGAGAGCTCCTGAGCAGGATGTCAGAAGTATTTCATTTTTACTAAGTGATGGCACTCTGGAGTAGATGGAGCAGCACATAATTAAAAAAACAATTTCCACCACATTTGTCTTGAAAAAAAAAGTTTAAAATATGAATCTTTACTACTAACCATACCTGCCATTTGTTTGCCACTGTCCGACTTGCTTCTTAACCAGTCCCAAGTGTCTGGCCAAAGGGGGTGGTTCCTCCGGGCTGTCTCTCTGCGGACCTCTTGTTATGTCTCCCCAGTGCCCATTGAGTCTGTCAGCAGTGGTTCAGTCTTTCCCGCCAGCTACAATATGTAGGCAAGTGCTCCCATATAACACGATCTCATTTGTTCAGGTAGTCGCACATGCCATTTTTAGCTTTGACTTTTTGTTGGCCTATCCTACAGACATTTCCCCCTCCACAGCTCGACTCCTGGCAGGGCTCTTGTCTGAGATTTCCAGTCGTACAATGTTTGCTCAGTTCTTAGCGGAGGTCATCACCTCAGCCGAAAATGTTCATGATCATCGGTGTGTCTTATCGCAAACACACTCGTAAGCTCTCTGCTTTATGAGAGTATTTTATGTCACACATGGGATGGATGGACATCGGGGATTGGTTCATATTGGGAAAGAGGTCAAAAACAACCCGCTGAGAACTTTGAATCAGTCCAGACTTTGTTATTGTTCAGTCTGAGCTTGATTGATATGTATGTAGGTGTTCGTAAAAATAGAGCCTCGAGACAGGGGTATTATGGTGTTACAGTCCCTTCAGAGACACTCATAAAATGTATTTTATTTCACACAGACAGATTTCCTAGTGTAAAGGGATTCTTGTTAAAGGACACTGTACTATATGAGCTTTTGTAGTCTTCACAGCAGTATGCCATGTATTAAACCTTGGTCTGGAAGCTTTCCAGTAGAAAGACATTGTAAGTGCTAGAGGGGAGAATAGTAATGTATGTTTTTGTTAAAGGTGCACTACATAATTCTTCTGGTGGGGGGTCTAGCTTGTGAATATGTTGTTGCTTTGGCTAATGGTATGCCATTAAACTGGTCTATCTAACAATTATTATTAAATAATATAAAAAATACAATGACAAGCACACCTTCTCAGGTGACAGACCCTCCACCAGAACATATATTGGGCAGCTTTATAAGAAGTAATTTTGAAATGTACATTTTAGAAGCTTTTGTGAGTCATTTTACTTCCATTTGAGCTATTATTTTGAACATGACTACATGAAAAAACAGATTATGACTACTTCATCCATCATAGGATGACTAGTGTTGTCTGATGACCATAAATCTTAGGAAGAGCTCATGCATAGATTCTACTGCAGACAACCTGGATTAATCCCTGTTATTTTCCTGTACAGCATTCTCCATCTCAGACCTTACGTTTATTTGGCCTTGGCTTTGGACTCCTAATCCTTACAGTTTAAACTCTAAGCCCATTGAGCAACATGTGCTTCATATTGCAATGCCCAGAGGCATTAGGTGGTGTACAACACAACCAGTCAAAATCTCTTGTCTCAATTATTTCTTGTTGAGGCCAAAGACAAAATTAGACATTAAAATAATATATATATATATATATATATATATATATATATATATATATATATATATATATATATATATATATATATATATATATATATATATATATATATATATATATATATTATTATATATTATATATATTATATATTTATATTTATATATTTATTTATTTTTTATTTTTTTTTTTTTTTTTGCAGTTTTGCAGTTTTGCAGTTTTGCAGTTTTAGATCATGGATATAATATGTGCTTTAAGCTAAAACAGACATTGCTTCTCATGTGCTTCGACTATTGAGCATGTTGAGAGAGGCTTGCCTTTATTATTATTCATTGTGGAGAACCATGCACATCAAATCTTTCTTCAAATCTAGACTTTCAGACATTCATATTTCCAGATTCAACTATCTGTAACAGTGCCAAAATGAATCTATACATCCTCTCAGACCCTCTACACACCTGCAGAGGTGCACTTGAGCCAGGACATATATGCCAATCGATTTCCATGTGCGTGGAACATGCACAGCACTGACTTTCCACAGCCATTGTTGTCCATTGTGATATCGCCCAGACATTAAACTATGTTGACAATCTTAATGCTTAAAACAATGATTTGTTAAAACACAGTTTAAACTAGCTGCTAATAGATTTTTTATACAAACAAACAAACAATCCGGCACCTGCTGGTTGAACTGAGTGGCTTTTTGGATTTGGTCACTAAAGCCTGGCTACCCTGGCCTCTGACTGCTCCAGTTTTTACAAGAAGCTGCGCTGGCCTTCAATAAGGCATGGGGGGGGGGGACTAAACAAATACATTTGTATTGGTATGCCTGTCAGTCAACTACAAAAGAAGAATGTCATTGGTCAGTGCTAATGCCAGGGACATCTGTGCTTAAGAAGAAAGTCTGTATCTATGCAAAATTCTGAGACAGATCTAACATTTGCCTTGAATTTAGGTCAAGTAGAAGTTTATCTTCTACTTTCTACTGCAGAGAAAAACAAATCCAGTTCTTTCTTGTATTTCAAGATTTATCATCATCAGGCTAAAGCGCACGTCTTCCTCCTGTCTTACCAGCCAAGTTAACAGAAGTTCCACTACATCAAGGTTGCTGTTATTGGCCGACCAATATGCTACTTAATTATAAAGAACTCTGAACCAATTACCTCTGTGTTTCATGTGTTTGGCAGATGTATATCGATTCTCTCTCCATTTCCCTTCTTTTTCCTCATTACACTGCCAGCAAGAAAACCATGTTGTGTTGCCTCATGACTAATTTGAACCAGAGGATTTGCTTACAGTGGGTCCCAACTTGCACTACAAGTTGTATGATAATTAACTCCTTACAAATCTAAAAAATTATTGAATTATTGGAATCACGCATCTTTTTGTAGTCTCCATAATGTATCTAGTGTTGCCTATGATTAGACTAGTTTAGATATAGAGATGCAAACATTTTTCTTATCCATTGCTGCCTCTGAAAAACAAAGACGTACTGTATATATATATATATATATATATATATATATATATATATATATATATATATATATATATATATATATATATATATATATATATATATATATATATATATATATATATATATATATATATATCTGTATATATTCTGTATTAGTCTACAGAAGTGGGAAGGTTGCAAATGAGGTATAGAGAAATTAAATCTTATAGTAATAAAGCAGCAGAGAGGATATAGAGGAGTCTGGTTGGACCATGTGGAGTCTTTGATGTGAGCAAGGATTTTCTGGTGAGTGTCAATGGAAACATCCAGAGACTCTTTGTCTGCCAAAGGATTTCACTCATACGAAGTACTTCTCTTACAATCTTCCACTATTTGTTTGCTCTGCCCGCCCAACCAGACTGTTCATAGCTGGCAAGAAACTTCTTAGTATTCCTTGGCTCTTATTGATTGAGTTGTGAGAATTTAGACATGGAGTAAGTAAGTTCTTCTGTGTTCTCTTTTTTGGTACTAAACAGTATTCTGTTAAGGTAAAAGTAGAAAACTCAAGAACTCTTAATTTTTATTTATTTATTTATTTTTTGCTGTAACACATTTCCACAGCTACGGCTGTTGGACTTGGTATTGCCAATGCCCATGATACGATACATAGTCTGATTAGGGATGTTTCGATACTGGTATTGGATATCGGCACTGATCCTGACAAATTTGTTGGATTGGATATCAGGTTCTAATTATCGGTTCAGATGATATTCTGTTTGGACATATAAACTCATGTAATAAGACTATTTACTGGAGGTAGTTGACCCTGAAAGTCTCAGAATGTTTGAAATTTTATTTATACAATTTCAGTAGTTACCTGTGGGATAAAGAAAATGCTACATACCCCATCTGGGTCATTTCAGTCTTATTTTAGTTTAAAGGAAATAAATTCTGTTTTAAGTCTATGCACTAGTATCGTTGATAATAGTTATCAGCAGATACTTAAAGCTCCAATATCAAAATCAGAAATCAGGAACTGAAAAACTTGGTTCCGAGCATCCCTAATTCTGATATATGTATTTCCCTTAAAGGGGATCTTAACAATACATTTAATTGATGTTTTTATTGTGCTGAATAAAAAAAATCATCTACAACCCCTTTTACTGTTATTGAGGCATTAAGTGTCTGATTACTCTCATGTGACAAACATGATTCATCTTTTATGTGTCCGTCTCAGATTTGGAAACACGAAATAAAATGAAGACAAGCTTTTGGACATGTTCGCCAAACCATTACAGAGGAAGAATTCTGTGTCCCAGACATAAAGCTAATTCCAACCTCATGTGAGAAGCCAAAACAAAATGATGTGAATGAATGGTTTGAAACTTAATCATAGTTTTCTTGCTCAAGATGTCCTTTTGGTAGAAAGTAAATAACATTTCAGTTTTCGTCATATAAGGGTCAGTTACTTCTCTAAGGTATTTTTAGTTTTTAAGTTTTATCATTGTGAGTTTTAAAGATTATTGTTAAATATGTTCAATTTATTTATTCCAATATTGGTATCAGATATTGCATTGGTTTAATATTTTGATGAGATAATGAGATAATTTTTGCTGATGTTTTTTTTTCTAAACTGCACCAGTCTCTATGTTCTTGTTTTAACCTTGGTTTAACCTTGGTGCATCAGATGCGTCTTTTAAACAGTTCAAATGGAAATAGATTTGGTTTAGGCTAAAAATTTAGCTGTATCTTCCTGCAAAAAATCATGCAAAAATGTAATGTTTGTAATCTTATACCAGTATGTTCATCAAGTATTCATTTACATGTGGGAAAAAACTATTTTCCTTTTATTTAGTGCATATTTTCTTAGACCCAAGCCTTACATTAGAGCTATCTCATAATGATGATATGGTATGTTGGCTTAACATGATGACTGAAATGGAGATCCTTTTGTTATGGAGTAAATAAATAACGAATAGAACACCCAAAACACAACAAATCCATCCATCAAGTTTGGAAATAGAAACGGTTGCTGTTTCACCAATTTATCCCATCCAAAACTCTTTTGGGTTAGATGAGGGAAGGATTTCACGTTGTGGTAACAACATAGCAAAATTCAGGAATGAAAAATGTGGGTATTTTGGTAAGAACATCTGGATAAACTATAGGTCTTTTGTTCAGCAGTATGACAAAAGTTTCTTTTTATATAACAGGATTTATTGTGTGTATGTAATTTCAGTTTAACAATGAGTGTGCTCTTAAAATGTCTTAATTCCTTGTAATTGACTCATTAGGTTAGTAAGTACAGTTATTAAAAACTCAGGGCATGGCATTTTCTCCTGCTACTTTCCCTATATCCGTATTGGCACGCCACAGCGGGCATCTGGTATGTGTCTGTGACGACTTTCAGTGCATTTTTGTGCAACAAATGAAAAGTGAGCCAGTTAAACACTAGCACAAAGTGTCTATTGTAAGTGGAAGCATGTGTAGATTTATGACAGATGAACATGTCATTGTCAATAACTGCTGAGTAAACTGTGGTCAAAGCAAAATGGGCTACAACTAGTCAGCCATTAGGCAACATTTTTCTCAGAAAGTTGCAGAAGTGCCTTTGGACTCCTTTGGACCTTTCATTTTGAATCTAAACACATTTTATTCCTGAAACTTTAAGAAGTGAAGGCAGAAAATAGGAAAAGTGTGGAGAAAAATGCAGAAATGAGCGTGACCACTATTGGAGATGTGGTGAACATCAAGAAAGAGGGGGTTTAACAGAGGAAGGTGGTGGGCCGGGTCTTTGTGGGTAAGAGAAATTTGGCATGTCCTATGGAAACAGCTTCGGAGCCAGGGCACTCATTCTACTGTAAACACATACACACATCTTGCCTAATGTACAGACAGAGCACAGACATCAGTGGCTGTCATTCAAACTGCATTTTAAGGGCTATTTAAAGTCATTCCAATAAAAACCACAACCCCTATAATATGCTGTCCAAGGGTAGACAGGGGAGAGAGAGTTTTGTTATGGGCACGCAAGGGGTAATAGTAGGAAAGGGGTAAAACATTGTCTGGATTTCGATTCTTCTCTCATTTACCTTTCTAACCATCTGAGAAAGTACTTTACTCTCATAAAAAGCTATACAGATGCATATTTCTGCTGGATTTTATTAATCATCATCACTTCCCTCTTGTTCTCCACTGCATCTCTAATAATTCCCACAGGTATAGTTATGAGAGGTGCCCACTTTCTGACCCCAAGTTAGCAGTGTGTAGTTGGGAAATATTTCAGCTATGTATGGCCCTGTGCGGCCACTTCACTCAAGGTTTAGAGTATTTATTTACCTTGGTGTGTAAGCCACAACTGATCCTATTGTGTTCTGGACATCTCCCACCAGCAAAGACCACCACCCCGACACATTTATAGACAATATGACAGGCCAGACCCCGGTGTTACAGGATAATGAATGAGTTTATCTATCTGCATCACCACCTTACATCTTCATCCAAACTCAACAACTACATTACATTCCAAAGAGTGTTTTTTTGGCATCATATCTGTTTGCTCTGTTCTCAGCTGAGGGGCTGTAAAACGCAGTCTAAACACAGTCACTCATACCACAAAATCCTGACATGAGCTTCCAGTGCTCAGCAAGGGTGAACTTCAAGCACCCTAATAACTGCTGTTTCTAGACTAATGGGCATTTATAGACTCTTTTTAATGGAAGCCTTAGTAAATATACCTGCAATGAGTCTTAGGGCTGTTTTGTTCATTTTCCCTCCTAAACCTGGTTGAATGAGCTTATTGGTAGTGTCTTTAAATGTAATTGTTGAGTTTCAAGTATCAGACATGTGAGAAAAGTTCATTTTCCTCTAAAGTGCAGAAATATTTGTCATTGACTACATTATAGAAGGCCAGGAGTTGAAGAGAAGAGGCATGACACTAGAATTCTAACACAGGAGAAGTTTATTAACCATCAGTACGGGACCTGACGCCCGGAGACATAAAGCGTCAAGACTCTGATATTGTTGTCCATTCCGGTCTAGTACAGTCCAGTCTGGCTATTCTTCCATTGTAGGAGTATTATACCTCTGATGATGTAGGCCAAGATAACAAGGTCTGAAAGAAAACATAATTTTTATTTGTAATAGTTTCTTTTTTCAGCATTTTGTAGTTTAAATGGTATTTTAATATTGATAATTTGATATTCTCAGTCTCCTGCAGGAAGTGTTTATTATTAGTAATGCTTGGCTTGCTCAATGGCTCACAGATTCAGGCTTTGTCAAACAAATCATACACGTGATCAAGTGTTTTATTAGTATCTATAGTCCAAAATAAACCATAATCATATTATAGCAGTATTGTTCTTTCTTCCCCAGAAAAATTAAAATAGAGTTATATCAGTCCCACATTTTGGGTATTTTAAGTGACCTTGCATAATTACATCTGATATCGGACATTGTTTCTGTAACTTTTCCTCAAACACCAATGGACAGAACATGTCCAATGCTTTTGATTTGCAATCCTCTCAAATTTTGGAATTGTACTGAAAAAACATACACAAATGAGGGCTCCAGTGTCTCCAAACCTATGTAAACACACTGGCTTCCAAACTCCACAGCGCCGTGCTAAAGAGACATGTCAGACAGGTTTGGAGTTAGGGCTTCCTCAACAGAGGATGAGTGATCTGAAAGGAAGGAGAGGTTTGTGGGTAGTTTACATATGCACAAATACAAGGTTATGTAAGGGTCAGTTGTAAGCTGCCAGTGGACCATTTCAAAGTGTATACACCAATCACATCTCATGCCATGTATTTACCTTTGCTCAAAAGTGCACTTCTTCCTAATGGCTGTACCTCTAGTAGTCATATGTAAAGTCAGTTTATTCTCTGCTCTATAATGTTCTATACCATATTATTGCAGGTATTATTATAAGTAAAAAACAATGACATAGGTCTTCCATCTGGTTGTAGTTTGTAGTCCGTGCCAGTTCGAATAGGAGTGATACACAGACCTCCAAGGGGCTTAAAACAACACCAGCTCATACTCAAGGAGACTAGTTGCATATTTCCAGCTACTGTAGCAACGATAATAAACACACATGCTTTCTAGTTTCTCCCTTTTAGTTACTCAATCCAAGTGTGAGAATGAAAATGGTAAACTGTTTGGAAATACTCAGTATTGAAAATACATTATAATGCCCTATTGTATAAAAAGACATGCTATAGGAGAGTGACATGAAGGTAATCCATGGCAAGTGCAGTGGAGGAATGTCCCAGGCCGCTTCAATGGAGTTTGTCTCTCCGCACCTGTGGAACTAATAGTGAGCCAGTGAATTCAAATCTGCTATGAAAATATTTGGAGGAATGAGAGAAGGAAAGAAGGGGGCGTGGATGGGCCAGGAGGTTCATACCTAAAGACAGGCGTGTAGTTTGGCTACAGCTTAGGATTTCCATTAAGCGGCAGGTTTGAGAAACAAGATAATTGCTCTAGCAGAGGCTCCAGGCTGGAGTCCCTCTCCCCCTTGTGCTGTTTCTCAGAGATGGGTCTGTTTGCTGCATACTCCATTATATTAAAGGGAGTGTACACCAGTAATGCTCTTGCAAATTGCACTTTTCATGGAGATGAAGTTGATGGTTTTTTTTGGAGTGGTTAATGGTAGTTTTGTAAACATATTTTGTTTTTTCACTATTAAAAATTGATTCACATAGAACACTCAGTTTTATGAATGTTTTTAATCAACCAAGAGCTTTTGTAAGCTAATGTAAGCAATATGTCACATTCCTTTCGATATAATGCCACTTCATACAATAAATAAATCCTCATGATAACTTGAAATACCTAAAAGCTGCTCATCTGATCTATGCTGGACAAGTTGGTTAGTGTTGGTGAAACTAGACATTGAGACTCAAAGTTCACATAAAATGACCAAGAACTGATGTTAATTGTTCCTCACTAACAGAAATGTGTTTCTGCATATGTTATCATGTGTAATCAGCAGTGTTGTCCTTTCTAAAAGGAGCACTCTGTTTGGTCATGAGTTTCATTTAATGGAAAATGCCCTTGTTTCTTGGTGGATTATGTGTATTTTAAGAACAAATTTAATTTGAGTCACAAATGAGTATAAACAGAGATCATAGACATTTTTATGCCAGAAAAGTAAAGTGGTTGTGATGTTGAGGTTATTCTCCTCTGAGTTAGTAATTGCTAAACTAAAGTCCCTGTTTGTATTGTTGAAGAGGTGATAGTACAATTCTCCACTGTTTTAATACTCGCACTAGCAATGACTTGAGTGATAAGTGCCTCTAGCTCCCATACATCTCTTGCATTAAGTGCAAAAGTCAAGGAGAGCAACGTAAACCAGGTGAACTGAGCAAAGCAGAGTTGTTTTAGTGAACTTTTCAAATGAAGGGATAGTTTCCCCCACAAGGTTCCCTCAGATGCTGAAAGTATGTGACATGCACAGAACTTACTCTTGGCGCACGGTTAATCACAATCAGGCTTGTTTGGATTTCAGTTCCAGCGGGACAAAACCAACCAATACAAATTTAGATTTGACTATTTTTATTTATGCTGTGGAAGTTGTTGTTATGGCTTAGTAATATTCTTTATCACCTACCCTCACAGCTGAAAATGTTTAAATACCTTAAAGAAATCTGAATAAAGTCTGACATCACCTGACTGCATGTAATTTCAAAGGACTGTTAAAGCTGCAGAGGTTCAGTTTATAGGCCTCAAGCTAAGGCTGCTTCCTCCTTACCACCCAAAGTTTTTAGGTTTAAATTAGATGTTACTTGGAGACCATCTTTGATCGTCTGATAGTAGCTATTCATCTGCTCTTTTAAATAATTCAACCATGTAATTCTTGGCATGATTTGTAAATCACTTTCTCTTTTTTTTTTTTTTTCTTTGGATGTTAATTGTCCACATGCAGTAATCCACCAAGACAAGCTTGCATCACCTCCGCCTCCAAGTAGTCAGTGTTTATTTAGTAACTGTAAAGTGGTCTATGAGGAGCGCCCATGTTTCCGTTTGTATTTTTCAATGGCTTAGAGCTAGAAGCCTTCTCCATCCTCCCCCACGGCCCTGTGCTGTCCAAGGATGTGTCTCATTTTCATGTCTGTGGTGTAAGTTTTATTCCAGTCTGACTCTCACAGTCCTCCCACCAGTCCTCCCATCCCTGGAGCTGCCAAGTCCAGACAAAGACGCTGCTTCAGCCCTGCTTTGGTCCTCAGATTATCCAAGCTATGGCCCATCTCCTCAAACTAAGTGCAGACTAATAAGAATTTCCCTCCTTCTAGTCTACATACAGTTGAGGTGGGAGGTACATCGAAATATCATACAGTTGTATTTGTAAGATGAATATGGCAGAAAAAGAAATCATGTTGTCACTTACTAATATTAGATTCAGTACATTACTTTGCCACTCCAAGATACAGACAGAGACAGTAGTACGGCTGCCTTTTTAAAACTGTGTTAGATTTCTGATGGATGCAAAAATACTAGCATAATCTGATCATTATTACCATGAATGGGCGCCATTGTCTCTAATGGTGTTGTGAGAAGTCCACTGTGTCCAAGAAGCACTGTGGACAATCTGATTATGATGCTGTTTGGATTGTTAATGAGAACCAATTTCCTTCTTGGCTTGTGCTGTTTGACAGTTTGGTTGTGTGCAAGATAACAAAGTAGGTTGTAACTGTTACATCAAGCCACTTGTGGTCAGTAAAGATCAAATATTTTTTTAGCTTGTTTATGTTTGTATGAAAGAATGAAAATTTATTTTTGGTCAATAATGAGGGCATTGTCCCAGAAAAGCTATAAGATTGACATGTTTTGTCATTGCCAGTCCACCTTTTACCATTTTATCTTGGTTTGGCAATGTGTGAGCCCACAACAAACAAGACATAGTTTTCCTCCTTGTGGCTCTATGGAACATTTTTTGTACAGTTAACATCAGATATCCGCTGTAGTCTAAACACATTTCCATTCACAAATATACATACTCAAACTGTACTTTCTTTGGAACACCAGACTCATTCATAGCTCATTAACTGAACAGTTGTTATGATTATTTGTGTTTACTGCAGTAACACATGTGTAATTAACCACTATTTTCTGTATTTTCTTTTCCTTAACTAACTCCATTAGGACACGTGTATGGACCAAACCCAAATGTGTTATTGTGGGAAGTTGTTGACACAAAGATTAATTTCCCCAAATGTATTCAGCTGAGTTATTTGCAACACGGGGAGTATATGACCCTCTTGTTAAATCTGGATTTATTCTCCATCCCACCTAGAGCATTGTGTAGCTTGTCTTGTATTTTAAAAACAGACTCACGATCGATGCTGACTGCGAGTTGGCCGAGCAAACACATATTCATCTCATTAAATAAATGTGCTGTACCATTTGTTTTGTCTTCATCTTCCAGCGTAGTGTGATAATTGAAACAAATGGTGATGTTCTTGGCCAACCCTGTTCTGTCTGACAATTGAAAATATGTCTAGAAGCAAAAAGGAAACACAAGTGTAGTCAATTAGACTTAGTTTAAATGAGGTAAAGCTTAGATAATAACGAAAACTGGCCTGTTCTCTGATTTGGCTGATTCAAACCAGAGTTGAATATTTAAAAACATTGTTTTTAAAATAATGTTTTTTAAAAGGTTGTTTTGTTTTCATTGTTTGATTACTGAGATTATTTCAAGAAGGCAAAATAAAATGCAATTAATGTTTAAGTCCTTTTAGGAATATGTAGAGTGTACTTCATATTTTCAAAATCAATATTGAATGTGTACCAAAGATAAATACCTTTCCTTTAATAAAAGAGACAGTTGTTGACCCCATAGAGTCAAACGTTTGCCCCATAGTCTAAAAATATTTTATGATATTTTATGCAGTATTTCTAGTATTGTTAAAACCAAATTTTTAATTTGTTATCAGTGTTTTTTTGATCAGTGGAGGCAATGAGTGACATTTATACACAAAAATGACATTTATACAAAAAAAAAAAAATCATAATAATTTTAATATGAATCACTTGTGCCACCATAGTCTCAGCATAAACATATGGGAAATACTGTACCTAAGAACTTGAACTGCTAGTCAAGCTACACTGACTGTTTCAGATCACAAACACAAAGATAGCAATCATAAAACCTGTGAAAGTCTACTCATCATGGTAAGGTTTATATAAATTGGCCATTCTTTTCCATTGTTTCTTTATCTTTACTTGAGTATAGGTTGTTGTTTTTAAATGTATTTAAAAGAATCACAGAATTCATGAATCATGTGTAGACAAATTTGACTGCTGCTGCTCTCTTGTGGATCACAGAAGTCTACCCACACAGACCATGAACCAGGCAAGCCTGACTCACATCTGTCCTAAGGCTGTGTATTTGTTACATATTAAATGTTTTGTTTTGATAATTAAATATTCCAAACGAATCCCTGTTCGACTACTTCTAACAGCATAGTATACCTTCACTTGTCTAATTATTCTCTGGGCTTTTGTTTTCCCCAGTGCCAGCCACTCCTTTTTGAAGGCTGCCCTACACGTCATGAGCTGGGTTGTGTTTGTTCAGCTCACTGCTGGATCTTTGAAGGTGTGAGCTTAGAACTGCTTGGGTCCTCTTACACCAACCACACTCTTAGCCACAAGTCCATAAAGAGGTGCATTGATCCAAATGGGTGGGGTAGGCTTCAGACTGTTCTGTGTTGGTGGTCTGGTTAATGTATGTGTGTGCAAGTGTTTTGTGTTTTAGAACTGGACCCTGACCCACCCACACTTTAAATTATTCACACTGGTGCTACTCTTTAACCATCTCTAATGATCCAAAACCAAATACTATAGTATTTGGTGACAATTGCTTTACTTCCACAATAAATGTTTTACATATAATGAATTTGAACATGTGTCAAGTGAATCTTATTATGGCCTAATATCTAATTGTATAAAAAATGGGCTTTTCAAGGCTTTCATTTTGGCCCATTATATGCTTTTTGGTCATCTGCGTTGTTGCTTCTGCCAGAAGCCCATTCAGATGGAGCTCAGTCAGTCTCAGTCCAGTAGCCTGGAGCATAGAGGCATTTCATCTGCTTCAGGGGGATTTGACCAAGATTTCCTGCCCCTTATTAAATTATAATCTCTTTTCTCCCTCTCCTTCTCTTTCTTTCGGTTCAGGACTGAAAAATATCAGCTTCCTTCTCTGTTTTGCTGCCAGTGATGGTGATGGTGTGTGTCTTGTTGTGCTCACTGGAGTGGTGTTGGTTGGGCTGTAGCTTGAGAGATGATTGGCGGCTTCAGAGCTGAACTGGTTCAACAGGGAGATCAAATGCTTGACCATTGTGTGTTTACTGTGCGTGCTTTTATTCCTGTACTTAATAGCTGCTTCTGCCATGGAATTTTCACTATTATTTCTGCTGATAGCCTCTTAACAAACTTTTGACATGTCCATATGCTTCCAAATCTGTTTGCGAATAACCCATTATAACTAGTGTTGAATCCGTTTAAGTCTTTGCGAATCATGTTACTCAATTTCTCCAATGCTTCCAAGTCTACTCTAAGGTCTTAGTACAGTATAAAACCAGTTGCCATAAGAGATAAATATTCTGTTAGGACTTAAATTTGACAAAAGTTTCCTTGTTTTGATTCATTGTGATTATTATTTATTTAATTAAAAAATATAAAAATATGTCTTTCACAAATGAGGTCTGTGAACACAGACATGACTTATTCAGATTTTTCCCGATACAGCAGTTTCTCATTTTAAACCCCAGCTTAAACAACAGTTGAATGCTTCCTGCTATAGTGCCATTTAACACAAAGGAAATTCCATTTTATTCCAAACAATGTGGCCTACCACAAGATTGGCTACAGACGTGTCAAAGAGTTAAAGAAGGGATATTATGCAGAATTAACTTTTTGGAGCTTTCTACTTTGTTATAACATTGTTCCCTCATCAATCTTGTGATCTCTCTATGGCACCATTTGAACCCTCAATCCTGGAGTATGATCCTGTACAAGCCTACAAGCCTACGTGACTCAAAAGCATTATATATGTCTTCACCCACTCATCACTTCCTCTGCTGCCAAAAAGGTTTATACCCTATACAGAAGCCACATACATTAGGTTTACATTTAAGGTGCACTATTGTCCCCATATAATTTTTCTTTTGACCGATCCTTCATTGCCATTAGGGCATCTCTTCAGGAGCATAGGTGCTGCAGCACAGCACCCGGGGAGCTAGCTTCAAATCTTGAGTTATGCTTGGTCAAGACTACCTAAGGTGGAAGGTTTTACCTCTTGTGTATGTTTCGGGTTGATGGGGGAAACTGGGGTGCCAGGAGGATACCCACCAGACACGAGAAGAAACTCTGCATACAAAGGCTTGTGCAACCTGGGCGACCCAGAGCCACTGTGCTGGAGTTACTTAGCGTTTGGAGCAAGGAAAGTGGAGACATATTTGTTAAACATTTTTAATACATTGTTTTTGGTGAATATAGCATCCTTAAAACCTGAAAGATAACATGGTGGTCTAAATGCGTCATGTGTCATATAAAAGTGTAATACCTTTACTCATTGACGTTTTGAAACTACTTGATCAGGATTTGATTGAAAATTATTTACTGCCCTACCCAAAATAGATTCTGGCCATGAGAGGGTCTGAAGTCTAGCATTTTTCACTATAATTACAATGTGAGAATGATGTTGTTATGTTATGTGAATGCATATACTCTAATATTCTACCCCAAACAGGATGCAAAAACATTCAGTATTATAATGAATAATACACCCCCCTACAATATATTAAACCATTAAATTTTTTTAAATTTATTTGTATATTACTATTTTTGTTACAAAGCTGTCTGACACTGCCCTCTGCAGGAAACTGCTCCCCTTGTGTCACTATTTCAATTCCACTTGGCACCTGGGAAATCTGAAAACAGAATACACAATCCTTTAATACTTTACATGAGTCTGGTTGCTGCTGAATCTCCCTGTGTTCAGATAGGTGTGACTGACAGGTGGATTAGCCAGTCAAGGACATGCATTGCCCGCACATATCAAACCAAATGTGGCTGCTTATGAGGAAAAAAGAAAAGGAAAAAAAATCACACAGAACTGAAAAACATTCTGTACAATCAATGAGCGAAGCACTAAACTCTGTTAATCTGAAGTGAGAGAAATGATGGGTAACCAATGAGCTCCTTTGGCATGCATCATTGAAAGAAAACAAATCTGGTTCTGGCTTGAAGCGTGATGGAGGGTGTGGGGACCAGACTGATATCCCCCTGTATAATAATATAATACAGAGACAGAGATATCATTCTGGATTTCCCTGGCAAGGAGACAGAGGGTGTAACACATAGTTTACCTTCAATTTGATATGCATTTCTAACCCAAACATCCAGATATCAATTGATTACATAGTACAGACTTTAAAACCACTAAATTTTACCCATGTAACCTTTAGCTACACTTTCAGATTGTGTTTCAGACTCTGGCACAAAACAATGGAATATTTGATGGTGTGCGATTACCCGGGGTTATTTTTGCACTCCAGAACATTCCTCACTTTGAGTGCAGCATACCCACACACACGAGCTCGTCCCCTTAGTACCAGAACTCAGGAAGTCTAAATGACATGCTCCTTAACTGTTAAACTTATGTTATAAGAAATTAATATTAAAAAAGACATATTGTGCTTGCGTCTGCTCAGTCCTGGACTACAGGGGTACCAAAGGGTGCATTGCAACCTCATTTAAATTGTTTGAACCCTCATTTGAGGCAGCTAAAATAATATTTAATGGAAGAGCATTGTCTTTGCTCCATTTTAAGTCAGTTTGGTCCACACCTTGGCCTATGTCTGCTATGTAGTTATAATCTATAATCACACATGGATCATTATGTTATAATATAAACATTTCAAATCACAATATTCATCTAAAACAACTTAATAAAAGAAACTGATCAATAGCTACACATCACGCTAGTGAGTAGTGGATTCTTTTTTCATTTGCTGCTATATCTTACACTATTAAGAAAATAAAATTGGAGAACAAAGTACAGAACAGTGGGTATATATATCCGCAACATTTGGAGAGTGGCACTGTGGAGCCTGCTGCACTGTGGCGCCCATTGCATTGTGGCTCCCACTGCACTGTGGCACCCGCTGCGCTGTTGCATCCACTGCACTGCAGGATGGGTCAAACACAGGGGACCTAATGTCATCCAAATAAACAATTTTATATGTATATTGTTTTTAATTGTTGCTGAATTGTTGATGGTGTATACAGTTACTTAAATTTTACATCTTGTACTTTCTACTGTATACATTGTACAGCGGCATATTGAGTGGCTAGTTATGTTTAAGATAAGTTTTGCCCCGTGTCAAGTCACGTTGGATGGCAGTAAAGTTGATCTTACTTTATTTGAAAGGAATAATTTGACTCTGGTCTGTTACTGCTGGGATTAATTGCAGAACCTTAGTTATTTTTATCATGTATACAATAATAACAATACATTGCCTACATTGTACAGGCCTAGCAAAAAATAAATAAACAAAAAAATAAATAAATGATGAAAAACTGAACAAGAGCCAATGACCAACCTTTCGGTCCAGCCTTTTACTATGACAATGTGATTGACTCTGAGGCCTGCGGATGAGTCTGTCCTGTTGAAAATTGTGGTTCATTTCATAATTAAGGACTTCTAACTTTTTGTACACTTTACAGTGGCACAGGTCTTTTCTATCATGACTACCTCACAGAAATGTCATGTTCAGCTCATCTCTCAAGCTTGATCTTCATTATTAATTAGTCTTAAATCCTTGAAATGCACTTAAAGCTCAGTACTTTTTTGCTTTTTAATTTTTTTTTTATTTTAAATTCTGGCAAAACAAAAAAATCTACCCTTGAATTTAAATATTTTTAAATATATTACAGTTTTGCCCCCACAAAGGCTTACTTTGCCTAATTAAAAGTGTCTATTAGAGATAAAAGGAAAACATATATTTTTATGTAAAATAAGAATTTTCATTTGAAAATCATTGTGAAGCAAACATATTACTATGAACCTGTAGCTGTGTGCAGTATGTACTGGTATGGGTAGAGATTTGGCGTGTGGGTGTTCTATATGTGTGAGTCTTTAGTTTTGCTCTCACAGTGGCTCATAGACGCCAGCCGGAGAGGATTGCATGAGGTTTTTAAACAATGTCTGCAGAGCTTTTCAGGGAAAATATTTGATAAACAGATTGTGGAAGTCTGAAATGCCTGGCCTGGTCTGATCTCTATTAAAGCCCAGCTGCTGTTTGGAAGTGTGTTTCCTCAGCTTCTGCACACAATGTGACCCTGAACCAAGTGGGCATCCAGATATGACTAAGATTACTCCATTTTCAAAGCTGTGCTCCCCTTTAGCAGACAAGGCTCACTAACAGGCACCCAGCCAGACTCAAAGAGCTTCCTCTCTAATTTCCATAACTCTTTTAAAAAATGCCATTATAATATTTTATCAAATATACACAGTACACATGATATTCATAATAGTGGATCTTTCACATTTAATTTTAAACATTTTGTGATATTGAAATTGATGTGTAAGGCACATTTATCATAAAGAACATGTTGATAAGTTTGAGGCCATAGGTCCTGGAATTTTATGCTATGGCTTTGTTATGTTTTAACATGCAATTTGAGTACTTATAAATAGAATTATTATATAGATTACCTTTTTATATTTTTGTTAATGAATGTTAAATGTATTTTCAATCTTCTTTATAAGTTAATCTGCTTTACATATTTTAAGCAGAGTTTTCTTCTCTTGTCTGTATTTCCAGTTGTGCGTGACTTTTGAAAGGTGGCCTGGTCGGTGAAAATGCTGTTTATCCATCTATGTGTGCTTCTGATGCTTTGGAGATGTGCTCATGCAGGGGGCTATCCACCTATGCCCCACATGAAGTACATGCAGCCCATGATGAAAGGACCAATCGGACCTCCGTTTCGAGAGGGAAAAGGACATTATGTTGGTGAGTAATTCAAGTATTTTGTAGGTTTGCTTCATTTTGGTTGATGATGAAAACCTATACAATAGTACTCTTTGTAGAGGTTTTCAAAGTAAACAACTTTTTGAAGGCACAAGAAGTAAATGCAATGCATTTACTTCCCTCTGCTGGTTATTTGAGGTTAGTGCAGTATGTCATGAGTATTACGTATGACCTTTCACCAATAATGTTTTTGAAAGTTGAGATGCATAATGGACGTCAAGCATTTAAGTGATAGTACATGTTAAAGGTACAGTATGTAACTTTCTGGAGGAGGCACTTCACCTACATTATTCTCTGGAAAAAATATGTAGTTATGTTACTAGTGTGTATGTTTTTACATTTGTTTTATACCATACTGTGGAGGATTATAGCCAAACGAACAACAATTCCATGGAAATAAACAGGAGGGGGCCTCGATCCCAAATAAGAGTGAGGTTTGTTGAGACGCATACCTTCTCAGAGATTTTCATTCCAGTGAACACAACCAAAATGCAAAATATTTACTTTATTTTTAGGTAACATTTATGTACATTTGCTAACATTTGTATTTTATTACTAGAGTGTTTAAGCACGTAACATGTAATATTAATTACATTTAATCTACACAAAACAAAACATTTGTTTAACACAAAGAGCTAATGAATGGACATGAACTTGTAGTGAAGATAAATTAATAGATAAATAAATAAATAAATAGGTAAATAAGAAGTAGATAATAAATAGTTAAATAAAAATAAATAAGTAAATAAATAAAGACACAATTAAGAATACAAATGCTACATTAAATAATAAATCATGAGTTCACTTTTTACCCTATAGGCACTAAATAAATAGTACCAGCATTTTTTTCTTTGTTCTCTATTTGTGTCTGTCCCTATGCCTTCATACGCTGCGATCTCCTAACTTAAGATTTTGCCTCAGTTAGTGCCCATTCTGTTACACCAACTTTTAAATTGTATGCTATTTACAGTTTGTTTTCATTAAGTATTTTTTTGTAGTACCAAATATTGGTTAAATATTTCATCTAGCTGTAATTTTCTTACTATGGGTTTAACAACACAGTAGCTGTATGTTTTCCTCTCCTATGATATGACTGCACTGGCAAAAATAATTTCTTGATTAATTAAATGTATTTGTATAAAATTCATACATATTGGTCTAAACAAACAACTCCCATGTTTTCCCTTCTGGACCTCCTAATTAACGATGATCATGCTCTATCAAACCTCACAATCAGCCCAACCAACCAAATTTCAAAAAGCAAATTCAGTTAAATATAGTAAATTACTTATTATACTTGCTTCTATTTAATCTTGAAGTTGTCCTCTTTGACCAGTATGGAATGTTTTATATGTTTATGATAATACAAACAAAACAACAACAACAACAACAAACAAAAATATAATTTGTTATACCAATATTGCGCCATCTCTATAAATATATTGACATAAATACAAGTAGCACTACAAATATGTTATTACTACTTCTTAATGTTTTTTGTAAAATCAAATATAAATAATAAATATACATGTTATTTTTTTTCCAGACATGCCACCCATGATAGAAGTCAAGGGCGAGCCGGGCCCTCAAGGAAAACCAGGACCCAGAGGTCCACCTGGACCTCCAGGACTGACAGGAAAGCCTGGACTTGGGAAACCTGGAGTCAATGGACCTCCAGGCCCTCCAGGACCTCCTGGGTTTCCAGGAATTGGAAAACCTGGACTCCCTGGTCTACCTGGAAAACTTGGGCCAAAGGGTTTATCTGGGGATAAAGGTGAAGTTGGTCCCCGTGGTGAACCAGGTCCTCGAGGTCAACCAGGACAACCTGGTCTGCCTGGTCCTGCCGGCCTTTCACTGAATGGTAAACCAGGACTTCCAGGTACCAGGGGCCCTCCTGGAGCAAGAGGAGAACCAGGACTTAAAGGCACTGCTGGCTTACCAGGTGACCGTGGACTTAAAGGTGAAGATGGAATTGGGAAGCCAGGGCCTCCAGGAATAAGAGGACCACCAGGACTTAAAGGCAACATGGGACCTCCTGGGCTCACAGGCATCGGAAAACCTGGTCCTAAGGGCTTACCAGGACCACCAGGCGTTAAAGGTGATCAAGGACTGCCTGGAGATCAAGGAGAACCAGGAGAGGCCGGGGCTCCAGGTCCTCAAGGACTACCCGGGCCAGGGGGTTTGGGAAAACCTGGAATAGATGGTTTACCAGGGCTGCCAGGTCCTGTTGGCCCGAAAGGTGAGCCAGGTCTTAGAGGACTTCCTGGAATCCCAGGGACTCCTGGCTTTGGAAAACCAGGTCTAGGTGGGCAGAAAGGAGACAAGGGGCATAATGGATTGCCTGGTCTTCAAGGTGATAAAGGTGAGCCGGGAATGGTTGGACCATCTGGAGAACCTGGTCTTGATGGACAACCCGGACCACCAGGTCTACAAGGTCCAATGGGACTTCCTGGAAAACATGGCCTACCAGGGCAAAAGGGCGAACTGGGTCCTCAGGGTCCTCCTGGATTACCTGGCCTTAGAGGTGAACAAGGAAACAGTGGACTTCCTGGAAAGCCTGGCATTCCTGGGGAGAAAGGCCACCCTGGTTTCAGTGGCCCAATAGGAAAACCTGGTCCTAAAGGTGAGCCAGGACATACTGGTTTAACAGGAAATCCAGGTCCAGCTGGTGTTCCAGGACCCAAAGGGGAAGCAGGATTTATGGGCACACCGGGACCTAGAGGCCAGTCAGGAATACCTGGTCTTCAAGGGCCAATGGGTCCTATGGGGCCACAGGGTGCACCTGGACCCAAGGGTGAGCCTGGACTTCCAGGACCAGCAGGGATTGGTAAAGTTGGTGAGAAGGGACCCGTTGGTCCGCAGGGTCCTCCAGGAAAACCAGGACCTGCAGGCCTTAATGGTAACCCAGGGCCTCCAGGACCACCAGGGCCTCCAGGTCCTGCAGGAAATGGACAAACTGTTGTCGCTGGTCCCACAGATTCACAATTAGAAGGAGATGAAGTACCAGGAGATAGGAAAGGACCTGTATACACCCAGGTGCCACTCTCAGCCTCTGTTGCACCAGCCTTTACAGCCATCCTAACTACACCATTCCCTCCTTCTGGAATGCCAATCAAGTTTGATAGAACTCTATACAATGGGCAAAATGCCTACAGCACGTCTACTGGCATGTTCACTGCACCTCTCTCTGGCATCTACTACTTTGCTTACCACATGCATGTAAAGGGAACTAGTTTGTGGGTGGCCCTTTATAAAAACAATGTACCAGCTACCTACACCTATGATGAATACAAGAAAGGCTACATGGACCAGGCATCTGGTAGTGCAGTCCTTGAGCTGAAGGAGGGTGATCAAGTATGGGTCCAAATGCCCTCCGATCAGGCTAATGGGCTCTATTCTACAGAATACATACACTCATCCTTCTCAGGGTTCTTACTTTGTCCCACATAACCCAGTCTTACATTTTCAGTACTTGTATGTATGTCACCTCACAACAACTTACAGATTACTATTATACACATTACATAAAACAGCAGCAATGACATTTAAAATAAATCATAATAAAAGCAATTTGAGTCCATATTTATGCGGTATTTACGAGTGTTTGGTTAATAGCCCATCTACTGACAAAGAGGTGCTAAGAATCTGAAGTGCTGTGCCCTGAGAATAGAGTAGGGGGCTGGAGTTAAGTGCAAATAAGTAGAAAACAGAGTTCCATTCTGAATTTCGGCATTAGTCTCTTTAAGTGTGTGTTTTATTGTGTTTTTTTTAGATTCTTGTGATATTTTTAATAATTATATTGTCAGATTTTTGTTGCTTGACATTGAATGATGTGATGTTGCCATTGATGTTTGTGTTTTCCGACTGTCAAATGTCTAACTTTGTAATGTGCTAGTAACAGGCATTCCCATGTGACTGCACATCTTGCCCACATCCTCTGACACCAAAAGAACAACACGAGTTGGACTAAAGGGCATGGTTGGTGTTTTTGGCTGCAGACAGTCCTTTTGTGTTCTTATATAAGAAGCTGATACAATTTTTTGAATAGAAAGATCCATACAGTTTATGTTTAAATTTACTGTAGTTTGCACTACATACAAGTTTAGTTGAGAAATCTCCAAAGAATGCATATTAACGCAAAATAATATTTAATACATAATAACAATTATTAAGAGGGCACTAAATGGTTAAATTTATGAACGTGCAATTTGGATATCTTCATGTCCATGTGTATCGCTGCATACATATTTATGGTGTCCTCAACAGGATCATTGTTTTACCTATGATGGGACATCTGTGTAAACATGAACTATAGTTAGAACCTGGGTTTACTCTTAATAGGTAAAGGGATTAGGTAAGGCTTCCAGGTAGCTACTTCTTATTTGTAGTGTTGTACTGTAACAGGGATATTAGACTATTTGTTAATTTCCATTACAGAAACCCGTAAACATTTATTCCACTACCCCAGTAGGCAAATAAATATGAAATAGTGTGTCTGTAGTTGACATTTCCATGATGACCATTACATTACAACCAATTCCTCAACACTGTATTAATGGAACATAATTATAAAAAGGCCCTTTCACTCAGAATGAATGTATTCAGTCCAATCTGAACCACACGTCTGTGCCGCTTACTATGCCTTCTGTAAATAAGAAAAAGCTTTGTAAAATCAAAACAGTATTCACATTTATTTGACATTTTATATGACCATTTCTCCTAATGAGCACAGAGAAGACTGTTGAAACAGGAAAATAGGTTTGTGCTGTATGTTGCCTTTTTCGACAACTTACATTTTGAACATAAGATAGTGATGTAGGCTATTTTAAATTGTAGATGTGCTCCTATTTTATGTTTTCATAGACAATGTCACTTGTTTGCAGAATTTGCCTAATGTGGAAATTTTTTGACAAGTGTCAGTTTTTATTTTATTTTTTTTTTCAAAATTTAAAATAAAAATATAAAATCAATCAGAAAAAGCTTACTTTGGTTTAAGGGATATTTGTTTGATTGAAATAAATACAAACAGTTATTCCAATTTGCACATGAAACTGATGAAGATGTATTTATACAAAATTATAATTTAACAGGGATGTCATGACCACCGAAGCTTGGAACATAGAAATATTTAATACAGCAATGATACATAAAAAAACATTACAACTTGTACTTAGCACTAAAGCATTGTTCGTGAAGGATTATTTGTGAAGTTTTGTTTGTGTAATGTAGGCTACCATTTATCAGCATACGATGTGTTATTGCCTATTGCACTCTAAGCAATAGTTTTAAAATGCACTCTTTGATTACAGACATTTGTCTGCATTTACAAAATCTGCAGTACTTGATTGTATTAGTATCATATCAATAAATTACATCCCTCATGTTTGTGTGAGACTTTCAATTACAAACTATAACCAAAAAAAAAACAGCATTTTATGTTTTATTCACTACACAAAATGTATGTTTTCAAATTACACATTATATTAACAAGGCAATATTTCACTTTGTAGGCCTATTCCCTCACAATGGGTCGCTACTTTCCATAACCACTTCTCAGAAAAACGTAGTTTTCAATTTCAAAAGCAGCCAATAACGTACCAGGTGACACAGGCATTTTCTTTGTCTTTTCACAAATTTCATTCACCTGATTCGCCTCATTCCAGAAAGAAACACTAGAGGGAGATGGAAGTTTACTTTAGCACTCCTTTAATTCCAAAATTGATGTTAGACCTTTAAATGACCCTTCTCAATGTCTAATCCATCTATACAAGACCTAATTATTTGTAAAGCATTTGTAATCAATGCATTCAAACATCAATTACTTTTCTAAAAAATAATTTAAAAAAATCTAATGTGTTATATATAATATTTCATCTGTGAGAATCAGATTCAGTGATTATCTCATGGCAGCCCCATGGGGTTTGCTTGGTTTTCAGTCCAGTTATTTTCTGGAACTATCGTCACCATGGTGAGCTGTCATCATACACCCGGATCCGTCTTGCGTCGTACTGACGACAACTGCTTTGTGTTACGTTTGGTGGACTGTATTCAAACGCGTACATAATACCTATATTAAAATAAATTGGATTTCCATGGTACTTTATCAAGTTCTAGACTACTAATAAGTACTATTAAAAAAAAACATATTATCCAACATAGGCGGGCAAGTTGTATGGTCTTTATTATTGGTGATTGTAGCAGTTAACTACGTTACACTACTGTGAATCTCCCATTTCCGACAGAACTTAAAGGTTTGGTCAAACTGACGGCGAGACTCCTCCCCAACAACAGATTCCGACCTCCAACGAGAAGCGAGGCTGCCACATTGAAGAGGAACAAAAAGGCGACCTGACATCGCTTTCTACACTCCCTCCACTTTCTTCGGGGTAGTCACGGGATTTCAATGTTCAGTCTGCTCTTTGTAAGTAACGACAAACTCCGAAAAACTGTTAAGACTCTGTAGTACGTTTGGTTAAATAACTAGTTAATATCGTAAGCGCAACAAAAGCCCCAAAACCTACTAGCTCAAAGTTGTTTTTCGTCAGCCTTTTGGATCAACACAAGGGGCGAGACACGAAAGTTGCGGTTTAAACTGAATATAACGCCAAGTACTTGGCCTATTATAAAATGTCTGCTTGTCTTTGATTTTCTTTCGTGTTCATGTACCGAAATATGGTGACCCATTGACTACATTCATAACATCGTTGTCTGCGTCTGCAAAACGCTTGTTATAAGCTTATTATAAACAACGAGTTGCTGTTATCTTTTCAGTTAGCATGCTAGCTAATGCTATGTTAGCTTTCCTCCAGGGCCAAAAAATCTTTTGTTTATAAATGAGTTCGTGGGAATAACGACAGGTTTTGTGATTGTTTTGGAATTTGTACAATCAAACAAGACCAACTGTGTCATTATTTAATAAAAAATTGCCGTCTTTTGTTAACCGCAAAACCCATGCTAGCCAATGCTGAGAATGAGCCCGGTGATTTTGTAGCATGTCCTTATTCACGTTCCAGGTAATGTGTTATCCGGACCCGGGGTTAACATTTAGACAGCCTCGGACATGAAAAAGACACCAGACGACTTGGCTTTGTAATTTATAACCCGTGGCCGTGATCATGTGTGTTTTAAGTCGTTTACCGTGTGTTTGTAAAGCCAGGCTAAATCGTAACTGAGCTAAACACATTTCCGCCCTTAGATCGTGCACCCATTCGCTGGGTAACATTTGCGTGACTATGACTAAACCATGTCTATTTGTCTATGGGAGATATTATTAATAGAATAAACCTTTACTTGGATCTTTATATAGTCTATAATCGTTTCAGAGTGTACTCTCTCTATATTGTTGGATCCCTTTTCATGTATGTCGTCGTTAGTGAACTTAATCCATCATGTATATTGGCATGCTATTAATTATAATTATCAGTAATAACTAAAATGGGTGAACGTTTATAATATGACCTTAACTGTATTTTTGATTTGTGGATCATATGTGTTCTTTTGACACAATTTTTTAGCTTACAGTTACATTAATGTCATGTTGAACTAGAGTTAAGGTTGCCTATGATTTAGCCTTGTGTCCAGCGATTAATGTGGTTTCAACTGATAGAAGGAAACCCATTTGGAGAGGAAGTCGACTGGAGCAGCTGTGACACTGAAGGCCACACCGCGTTCCCATGGCTCTCACTTTTCAATTTATGGCCTTCCAAAAGCCCTCTTTGCTGAACTTAAAACTTTTTAATCATTATTTACTACAAATGAGTAACGGTGGCCCCTCCTACTACTGTGAGTGAATGAGTAACTGGTGCAACAGGTAAGCTAATTACACATTCCTTCGGGTGACTCAGAGCCAGGTGACCTAAATTGCCTGTGGTGAGCTATATTACAGGCCTAACTCTGAACGCCACTGCTTAGACTTGTGTGGACGATGGTGCTTCCTGGCTTTAGTTAGTATGTTCCAACGCTTTCATTTATGGAATACCGTACGGCCAGTGATACTCCTATAACCTGTGAGTTCAGTGACACGGCTGTACAGAACCCAATGGAAAATCTTAATGATTTCTTTGACTGCATTATCAAGTTGGTGGTGACTTGGTCCAATTGAATAGGCAAATGTAGACAAAGTGTAGATAACTGCCTATTATACTCATCCTTATTGAACATCATTTGTATGTTTTAGACAATTTTATTTATATTGAATTTATAGTAAGCAATAGACTTGTTTTGACCGTCCTCAATATTTGCCAAAAGTTAAATGTTGAATATTTCTTATTGTGTGATACTTTTTCACATTGAATTCACACGTGAGCTGCAATTCTAGGAAAAGACCTCTGGAATTTTAAGAACCACAATGCTTTACAGACAAATGAAATGGCCAGACATACTTCTACAAAGATGTTTTACAATGTTTTGTACTTTTTTACGGCTGGTGAGTTGCATAGAGCCGGCTAATGTGACAAATGTGGAAGTCCTCAGGCTTGGTTACCGCGAGTGTGAAATGTGAGCCTGGAGTGCAGTGACATGGAAGGTTACTGGGGGACAGGAGCACCTATGTTGTAATGTCCTGGCAGGCAGCCGCTTTAGTCCGGACAGGGAGGTAGGGCAGACCTGTTTGTTTGGTCAGTTCGTCTGGCATTACGAGACTCCAGGCCTCAGACACTTCTTTCCTTAACACTGGCGTGTTTTTATATCATAAACCAAACACACATGGGTATTAGGTCTCTGAAGTGCCTTACTGCGTGCTGTGGCTTAATTACTCCAGTCCTCATTGGCCTGCTGTTTGTTTACTGTTGTTGCCACAGCGCTGCAATAATCCAATGAAACCACTTCTAGATGATGCTTCAGGACTAGGGCTGTAGCAACAGGTAGCACAGGTTGTTGTTGTTCAAAGAGAAAGGGTTTTACCTTACCTGTTCAGCTCCAATCAGGTGAGTGTAGGCATTATTTTCTTTACACGGCAAAGTAAGTTTATGGTGTAGAGTGGGATTGGGCAATTTTTTTTTTCCATGGGGCCACATGAGAAACAGAAAATATTGTGAAGGGCCGAGCCAAAATGCTCAACTCAATTCTGTGTAATATTAATTGTATTTCTTTATAAAAAGCAGTAAATAGCATTGTGTTGACAAGCTGGTAAGAGTATATGTTATGACTAAGCAAAATGAAAAAGTGATGTTGCCTTACAAAAAAAATGAATGTCATTTAAAAAAAAAACCAAACACCTAAAATAAAAGCATTGCAGCTTTAGTCCACGCATGAGGTAAAATTAGAAAATGTTAATATTGTAATTCCAAATTAGTTTAAAGGGGCCAGTCATTGTCAACCAAGGGGCTGTATGTGGCCTGGAAGCTGTACAATGCCCAAATCTGCTGTAGACAGTGGTAATTTGGGTGTTGACTGTGATGCCATTAGTCTTTTTTGCTGATCACTAACTTCTTTGTACAACACTTCTTGGTAAGTGTGGTTAGTGCTGCTGAACCCATCACATTCTAAGCCAGCATGTTGACAGTTTTATGCAGTTGTATGGTGGTTAGAAGTTGTGTGTTACAGGTAGACTAAGGGAAATTTTTTTTACACTCTTGTAGATTGTGTTAATTTGTAGGGCAACAAGTCTGACCTTAAACATTTAGTCCTTGTACCCAGTGAACTCCCTCTCTCTGTCCGAGGTTTTGATACTCTATCTGTGTTCACTCAGATGCTACACATTTTCTGATAAGCGGCCGTTCTGCTGTTCTGCTGTGCGTTTAGTGCCGTACTAAGGAAGCAGGTGTGAAATGTGTGAGTTGTACAACAGAAGAAAATCCCACAGGTCACTGACTCTTAACGGCAGAGAGTGACATTTTCCACTGAAACACAATTAGTTCATTGGTTCTGGGTTGTTTTATAAATCAGTTAGAAATTTACTGGCCATTGTCAGTGCATTGACGTAACCTGAATCGTTACATATCATGAGACGTGCCAATATGTGGCTGTGCTGCAGCTCACCCCACTGACGTAAGTTGGAGCTCGTGCTGTAGAAAAGTGGTTGGATAATGTAATTTTTTTTCATAGAGGGCACTGCAGAGATGATGGACTAATTAAGAACCATGTAAACCTTGTCAATGGTAATTCTCCCAGTACTAGTGAAGTAGTTGTGTAGTTGTGAGAAGCCTTTGAGTGGAGGTTGTAGCAGCCCTGCTCTGTAAAACATTCCAGGAAGCACACAGGTGGCAGGTTATCAGAACCCGCTCCACAAAGCATGGGGCCACTCTGAGTCCACACACTTTAGAGTATCATCTGCCCAAGCCTGTGTTTGCACAACTCTGAGAGTGCCACAAAAAGAGAAGGCCTCACGTCTGGAACACTAGATTCTTTGATTATATTGGTATTGTGGTTTTACTTCATTTGGCTTATTCTGCAATGCAACAAACAAGTTGAATCAAATGTATCTGTTTTTGTGTTACAGTTGTCAAGTTTGAAGAAGTGTGCATTTTATTTACAGTAATAACTATACCTGTAATGGAAAACTTAACCTATTACAATCAGACATAATATGGACCCAGTGAAATGACTTTGTTAACCTGGACATTTTTATTACAACAACAATTTTTATATATCCATGTTTTAATTTTGCTGTCATGAGCTCTATCCAGACATTAGCAACATTAGCATAACAGAAGAACATAATGGCTGATTTATTACTGCAGAGGCTCAACCACTGCGCTGGAGGCAGTAGTGGGCAACTAAAGAGAAATGTCCATAGAGTTGCCCCATTTGGAACTTTCTCAAAAGTAGGGTGCTGCCATGTTCTAACTTGGGGTTGTTTGTGTCTTGGGACCCTCACTTGGGGAACCACTGCTATGAACCATATCACTGGTGATTGACCAGTTTGTTATGTTGGGCGTTGTGCTTCTGTTTAGAAGGCTTATAGAAGACTGTTTTTTTCAGGTCACTTATTTATTTACTGACAAATTTTTAAGAGCTACAACTTAATCACACACTTAATCTAATCTTAATCACAAGTGTGTTTTATGTAAGCAGAGAAATCTACCGAGACTCTTATAGGGGAGTGCTGGCCTCTTGGGAAACTGAAACACCCTCCCCAGGACTACAAACTACTTTACCCACATTTAACATGATATACTTAAGTATCGTACAAGTGTGAAATATTGGATGTGTATACGTCGCTGAGTGCAGCAGGTCGGATGTGGGGTGAGGTTCTGTGACACTTTTATCTTTTCAGAGCAGCCAGTGTTCCTCTAACATCAAACAGCTCCAGCCTGCCTCCTCCTTCACACTACTGCTTTATATTGGAATTGCACTAGATTTGAATTGCTAGAAGCATTTGTGTTTACTTTATTTTACCTTACTACTAACTCCTCCTTTACAAGTAGCATTATAATTATCGTACTACTCTTTTTGATACAGCCCAGCCTCAAACACGAGCTCCTGCGCTCACTCTCTCCCTCACCTCATTTGAACTGCGCACACACGTAGTAGATTTTCAGATATGCTTTGTCATGTTAAGCTGTCCACTGTCACGGCAGACTTCACTATCACATTTTAGGTTCACACAACTCTCCTCCCTGTGGTGAGATACTGCTGTGACCTTATCATGGAGTTGTGCTGTCTGCCCCCCTCAACCTCCGCCCCCTCCTCCTCCTATGTGTGACGCATGAATCCTGGGACAGTCTTAGTATCTTTTTTATATTGTTTCTATTTCAAGTTTATTTAGGCTGTTTGGTATCTTTCGCACATATGAACAGCAAGCGCTAACCACTCCTTTTCACATTGTATTTACAATTTGAGTGAATGAAGCGTCTGTATTCAAAACTGTGAAAAAGCCCTATTGTTTGTCAAAGTTGTTTTACAAGACTTCCTGTGTGGTTGGTTGTACAGACACGTATTATTAAGTACATGAAACTTTGAATTTGGTCAGGCTTTGGTTGTGTCTGTGCCATGGCAGTTTGCAAATGGGGTTGATTTGCATAGGATCCCAGCAACGTGCTCCAAAACTTTTCTATTGTCTTTTGATGATCTGTTTAAGAACTCATGCAAATTAAAACAAATCATCTAAGCTTTTGCTAATTGCTTTTTGTCTTTTTTTTGTTGTGAATGTGACTTCGTATAGATGCTACTCAAAACTGATCAATACTAAATCTAATATCAAAACTATTCTAGATCCAAACTGATTTTAGTACTGAAAACAAAAAAAAACTTGCAGTCAGAGTTTTTTTTTTTAGCATTTATGTAAGATTTTGGAGAACAAATATAAGACCTCATGCTAAGATAAAGAAAGTACTATTATTTTGTATTCATGGGTTCAAGAATGAGGAGAATCTAGGAACACTGCCAGAGCTGTAAACATTTTAAACCAAAATATTATATCTTATCAAAGGGACAAAGTCATTAGAATGTTGAACAGGAAGCTTAAACTCATGAATATGAAAATTATATTTTCTTATTAAAAGGCCCATATTACACTATTTTCTGATCTGTTATTTTCCTCAGCACAAACATATGTGGAGTGGTTTGTTGCATTCACACATGTTTTAACAAACAAACTCTGCATATTTGGGCAGATTTCTTCTCTCAACCTGAAAACACTGTTTTTAAATTCCATACTCCATCACTACAATCACTGAGATGATTTCAACCTTGCCCATCTCTAAACAGCTTAATTTTACCTTTAGTTCAGTAGTTTATTTATTTTTAATGAGACTGGGACAGTGCACTGTACATGTCATAAAGTGGTAGATGTAGACAGACTAATAAACCATGATTACTCAAACATGTTTGAATGAAACAAAACAACTTGGGATATGTTTTTGATGAAATGACAACATTATAACATGGATTAAAGATCACAAGAGTCAATTTTGTGAAATATTGGACCTTTTAAACATAAACATTTTCATCATCATTGTGGTATCATAATCTGTATCACCAACTGACTAAATTCCTTAGCCAAAATCAAGTTTGAAATTGTAATATCGTGCCAACACTAACCTGAAAAAAAAAAGATGAAATATTACTACAAGACTTGTCGGGCAGGTTGATTGTTTGTTCTTGTGACTTGTAAGGTAAGACTAATGTCTTTGTATTGGCGGACACTGTACATTCTCTTGCAGCGCACTCAGCCGCAGTGAGTTGTCGTGGCGTGCATATGAGGCAGAGGAAAAGGCCACAAAAGCGCAGGCTGTTTGAAGCTGTGCCGCCTTGTAATCCTGAGCTTGTGACTGTGGCGCTGACATGGTGCTAAAGTCCACTCCTCCTCCTCCGCACTCTCCACTCACACCTTGTATGTTCTGCTCGGTGTCCTTTGCCCTACTCCTCCTCCTCTCCTCTCCTCTCCTCTCTCTGCTCTCTACGCTCTTCTCACTCTCCTCTCTCTCGCTCTCTCTCTCTTTCTCTCTCACACTCCTCACTGAAGCGGCTCCAGCCAGTATGTGGCGGCCATGTCAAGGAGAGGGCAGACTCTACCTGCAGCTCACACAGACACAGCAGACATTCTGAGTGTTTTCAGAAGGAGCCTGTTTGGCGGGCACACACCAACCACTCAGAAAAGTTAGTCAGGTTTGGCTCAGTGGGTGGATGAATACTAGGTTTAAGCCTATACGTATTTTTGCTATTTCTGGTTATGGTTAGTTTTGTAGCCTAAGAACTTTAAAAGTGATGTATTCATCAAATGTTTTGCACAGGACATGTTTTTGTCCTCAAAGTGAAGTGAGAGTTTTTAAGGGAAGAGGTGGAAGAAGATTCACGTGAACATTTCCAGCTCAGGCCAATGCCCTGGTGGAGGTCTTCTCTCTATGTTCTTCCTGTTTAAAATATAAATAGTAGAATAATAATTTCTGTGCCAAAAATAAACTTTCTAATGCAATAAAATGTACTAAAAGCAATTACTGATAGTGGCAACAACTGGTTATTTTAGAAGACCTGCTTTTAGCAGTGCACTTCCCCTTTGCTGTTCCTGCTATAGAAGTCTATCAATCACTAAGTGACCTTTAATTCTCTGTGTGTATAAATGTTGATTTCAAAAGCATCTTGCTTATAATCCCCTCCTTTGTTCCACAGGGTTTTCGTTCCGACTTGAGCCGCACCTATATGGCGTGTGTGAGCCGAGAGTTCTGCCAGGCACAGCACCTCACGTCTGCGGAGAAGTGAACCGGCCGCCACTTCTTCAGGGACTACGCTACCCAGAAACCCCCCTGACGCTGCCTCAAACGTGCTCCTGGGATACCGCGTAGTCCTCCACGGCCTGACAGCACTGCCCTGTCACCAACCGACCAATACGAACACAGATCTGAACTTATCCACTTTCTCGCCTAACAGCCAATCACAAACAGCTCTCCTGAATGGGGTAACTTGATTGGACGCCTGGATAGTGTCTCCATGTTTTTCTTTTTTTTTTCATTTTTTGTTTAGTTTCCTAATTTAATTTCATCTTGTTCATCCCGACGTACAGTGGACTAGCTTCTGTTCTTGTTCTCCTTTTGTGCTCACCATCCCTTTTTAGTTAAAGTAACTGTTGACCTCTTTGACCGATCCTTCCACGTGTTGTCATTTTTATTATTTATTCAACCCTACACTTAACTGCATCTACTAGAGTTTTTTTTTTTTTTTTGCTGAGTTCTGAGCCAAAAAGTTGCGTTTGTATTTTGTAAGAATATTGTATTGTAATTGTTTTTTAAGCCGTCTCGCCAACATGAACCGCCCCGCTGCAGTCGAGATTAAAAGCGAGTGCATGAGGTTCCTGATCACCCATAACCCCACCAACGCTACGCTCAACAAGTTCACAGAGGTACGTCTCTCAAACCTTTCGGAAAAACTAAAATCATAAACATTGTCCCAAACAGATATCCTCTTTGTCTTTAGGAGCTGAAGAAGTTTGAGGTGAACACACTGGTCAGAGTTTGTGAAGCCACTTATGATAAAGCTCCAATAGAGAAGGAGGGAATCCAAGTCCTGGTAAGAATTTTCCACTGCTTTTTAACTGAGGTAAATGTAATGAAGGTGAAATGTCATTCTGTGCTTCAGGACTGGCCCTTTGATGATGGCGCGCCCCCTCCCACCCAAATTGTAGACGACTGGTTGAAGCTGCTCAATACAAAGTTTCGAGATGAGCCAGGCTGCTGCGTCGCCGTGCACTGTGTGGCTGGGCTTGGCCGGTGAGACACAGTTTTTTTTGTTTTTTTTTAATACAGAATCTTCAGTCGCAATAATGGATATTTAAGTGGGCTGTAACATCATGCTGAATGAACAGCTCAAGCTTAAAAAATGTGTATCATATTTAAGAATTTATGTAACTCTGCCTTGAAGGTTATGGCTACTGTTTCATTCATTCCTTGATTGTAAATAGTTTTAACGAGAACATGGATTCATAATGTGACTAGTGTGCTGAAATGCTTGAGTGTTCAGCAGTGTTGACAGTTACTGATGGCTGACTTGAGGGGAAAAAGAGAAATGCATTTGCATGTGATGTTCCTCTTGGTGATCAGCTGGATATTGTTTATGTAGAGTGAAGTGAGTGATGGTAAAGAACAGGCCACTTTTAGCAACAAACGTGTGACAAAGATGAAGATGTGGGTGTAAAGGTGCTAGAATGCCTTCTTGAAAACATACAGAAATGAATGTGGCTTCTGACATTTTGAATTGTGGCATTCCAAAGACTCTGAAATTTCAAGAATTTGGTTAGACTTTAAACTATCTGCTGGAGCGTTTACATGCATTCTTTTGTTGCAAATATTTTAAAGTCATAACTTTGAGTGTGGTGACAATAGTTAAGATAGACATAGTTTGTTTATCTTGCCCTTTCTGTGAGAAAGGCGTCTGAAACTTCTCACTGTTAGGTGTGTGTGCGCTGAGTGTAGTCTTGTGCGCCAGGGCAACAGTGGTGTGGTGGCCCCCTGTAGATTTCCCAGGCCTCTTTCCCAGGTTTAGAGCCCCAGCCCCTCGTACATTATTACTACAGCTATGTGAACCTTGGCATTTAATCCTGTGCTTTCCTTGTCTGCTCCTTTGATTCTTTCTGCCACTTCACTGCTTCGTGCTGCAGAGCTCCAGTCCTGGTGGCCTTAGCCCTCATCGAAAGTGGAATGAAGTATGAAGACGCTGTGCAGTTCATAAGACAGTAAGTATCAATTTGTGAGAACAACATAAAGAGTATAGAAACATGTCAATAAATGATGTGTACATGTGTACAGAAAACTGCAAGTAGTCATGTAGACTTTGGAAACATTGAAATCCAGTGTAATAAACACAAGTTTGACACCACATGATCCCATTTACCATGACAAAGAATTGCCTTAAAAATGTTCTCTACTTCATACTACTTCATATCACATGATTCTGAATTGTTAAATGGTATAAAATGCACAAGTATTCATTTATTATCCACATTTCAGGGAATCAAATTAGATTAACAAATTTATGGCCACGTATAGTCTGGTATAAATTGCAGAGATAAATTAATAATAATAATTAATAATTTCGTTTTCAGGAAAAGACGTGGAGCCTTCAACTCCAAACAGCTTCTGTACCTGGAGAAGTACAGGCCGAAGATGCGTCTGCGATTCAAGGATACCAACGGCCAACACTGCTGTGTGCAGTAAGCTGTGCACGCTGCAGCTTTCCATGCCTTTAGTTGGTAATCTTCCACGCTATGGGAGACCAATAAAGAGTGCTGTCAGTAATTATTGTGATGATTTGTTAACACTGAGACATGGTTTATCGATCAGAGAAAAAAAGCGTGAATGCAATGAATCCAGATCTGGGCACCCACCAGCTGAACCAATGAATGGAAGGTCAAAGCACACCAACAGGCCTGCAGAGGGCCGTAGTATTTTCAACCATGGGCCACTATTAATACTCTACTAAAGACCATCCTGTTCCTTTTTTAATTTGTAATCATTGGATACTTTTTCATTTTTATGGATTTTTACTTTTTTCACAAATATTGATTGTGACATTGAATATTTTACCTATGTTTCATCTGATTATGGACTGTGATTTGGCTAGAATTATGTACCTTTTTCATAACATTTTCAATATTGTCATTTCGAGGTGGGTTTGGTACATGAGGTCAAGGTTCACGTGAAATGCAGTAATGTTTTTTTTTTGTCACTTGCCACTCTTACTTAAAGGTTCACAGAGTTTAAATGTCTCAATATTTATTCACTATGATATTTGTGGCTGTCAAAAGTAGGACGGGGGTCGATCACCTTGTTGAGTTTTCTAAAGAGCCATGTATTTCATTTGTTTGAGTGCAATAATCTGTCCCCTCACCTCAGTCAATAGACCAAAAGCCCTGTTGCCATCCACGCAGGGAAAGCAGGTACTTGTTTGCCATTTCTGCGACAGTAGGAGTTCTCATGCATATTCAAAGTGGTTCAAATATTGCCTAGGATCTGAACTCAAAGATGGGACAAAGCTGAAAGAACATGGTCAATTTTGTATCATTGTACCCATTTTGAAAAACACCCTGAATTCGTATTGGTTCTTTAAATATAAATAAAACTCATTAAAAAACGACTCTGGGGCTTTTATTTCGCAAATCACTAGAATCCCCCTCGTCGTCCCCGTGCCCTTGGTGTTGACACACGTTTCTCCTGATACGGTGTACTCGGTAGACATGTCAGTCAAAGCAAACGGTTCGTGCCCTTTTCAATAGCGCAAATGACTCAGCACCACGTGGAAGGCACAGGACACCGCGCTACTGAGAAATGACTCACAGCTGCTGCTAGTAATTCCGACCAAAGCCTCAGCCTGCTACGACAGGCCCCCTGCTGGGCAGTGCCACTAATTACACTTGATTTCCTGGATTGTAGGTGATTCCCAAGTTTTTTTTTTCTCAGCTTCGAGGAATTTTTACTGCACAGCAATGTTTAGGAGTGGTTTTGGGAGTAGAATGAGACAGAAAACTCAATTTGTCCTTAAATGACTTGTTATAGTTATGCTATGAGGCTGGCGAAAAGCAACTCTTAGTGCACAGGCATCTGATTTTCTTGTTGAAAAGACTCAGACAATGATGAGGCAAAATCTACTTGACGGATGTTTCCCCGGCCTCTTCCTCTGACCTTTTATAAATAACTACATAAGTTAAGTCAGCTGCAGTGCCAGCAAAACTGATCACCACTGGACTCTTAAAAGATGCTCTTCTCTGGGGTTTATATTACTACTATACACTACACACCCATATACACCTACTATACACCTATAACCATAAGATTTGGTGATATAGGAAACTTGTGCTCGAGACCTGTCTACACAGCTTTTAAATGAACCAGTACATTTAAAGTAGCCTAAGTACATTATTTATTCCTGAAGCCTTTAGCTAAGTAGCACTCATCATATATGCATTTCGTTCCTGTTAAAGCAACACTGCATAAGATTTCTGGTGGCAGGTAGATTTCCCATATGACTCATATACAAAGTTAAAGCCAAACTTTGGAACATTTTACATAGAGATGAAGAAAAATGTCATGCCATTCGTTCTGTTGGAAATTCCAAGTAAAGCAATATCTCCATGGAGACAAACAGCAAACCTGCCATCCCCCAGACCAAGTTATGAATCAGACTGGGTCTTCCCTAGGCCCAGAACTCCCCTCAGAGAGGTATCCAGGAAGTGTCCGGAACAGATGCCCAAGCCACCTCAGTGGATTTCTCTCGATGTTGAGGAGCAGCAGCTCTACTCTAAGCTCCTCCCATCTGATTGAGTTTCTCAGCCTATGGCTAAGGGAGTGCCCAGCCTCTTTATGAACGCTTGTATCCATGATCTTGTTCTTTCAGTCATTACCCAAAGATCATGACCATAGGTGAGAACAGGAATGTAGACTGACTAGAAAATCAAGAGCATCACCTTTTGACTCAGGTCCATAAGTGGAGAAGTTCAAGTATCTCGAGGTCTTAGTGAAACTTTAATTTAGAAAATATTTTAACTTTATAGATATCTCTTTATTATGTCCAGTTTGTCCAGGCATTTATAAAATTATAAAAACATGTGCTGCTAATATATTCAGTCTCTTCGATTTTGTTTATCATATTGTCTACAACTCACACCTCACTGTACCCATCAAGATTTTCCTTTGAAGATGGGCCACCCTGATACAGTGCAAAACCAAGAACCAAATTTGTTTTTGTGAATTGTAGTATTTTAAAAATGCATGCTTTTGGTCCTGTATCATTAATGAGATCTGTTTGAAATATTTGATAGCCTTGTACTCATTGGAAAAACAAATACATTTATTTCCATTAATATTTGATACAGAAATGAATATATGTAAAACACATACAATAATTAGTCTGGTTTGATCTATTGTCTTTGTATAATAGAGTGTTTCCGCAGTCACTCCCTACGGCCCTCACTGGTGCATATCATTCTGTGATGCTTGGAGGAAAGTGTTTAATTTTAATGCAAAACGAGCATCATTTAAACAAGCACAAGGCAATTCTACAGACTTTTACGAACTTTTATTGAGCACCTAAAGGATGATTTGCATAAGTTTGTAATGCATAAATCAGTTGTAGAAGAAGTACCCAATAATTTGTAGTCCTACTCAAAAGTTCCAAGAATATTACAATTATAGAAATCGAGTAAAAGTGCTATACAATATGTTCCTCTTCTTCTGGCGCAATATGGCAATATTCAATAGCTTTATATTTATGTTACATAGGCCTACTATAGGCTACCGAGTGATTCATCCAACAAATAGACTACATTTTCTATAAATTCCCCAAAATGTAGCCAGTAAACCCACTATAATGAAACCCTTCCATTTCCTATTCATAAAAAAGTACATAAAACACATTATTTTCTACCTTTATGGGCACACTTAATGCATATTCAAATATTGCAGTGTACCTAGTGTTATTCTCAGGTGTTATACAGTTATTATAATGTTTATAAAAACAGACAGACTAATAGAGGCTACTTCAATATTTTATATAATTATTATTCTTTTTTTAATGTTTTTCTCAGTTTTTTTTTATGTTCTTGTTAATGTATTTTAATGTAATTTCTCAATCACACACCAGAGTGCGTTAGAGCTTTATCTAAACACTGTTCCTCCATGTCTGTTTACCAGCAGGGGGCAGCAGATACCCTATAGATTTGAATGGCGGGCGCTCTATCAGACTACATTGATATGGATGGACTATGGACTATCATGGAGCGGTGCCGTGGATTCTCTGTGAACAGCGTCAGTCTGGTGAGTCACGCTGCCTGTGCGCTGTGGATTTAGCAGAATCTGTCCAGTAATTAATGCTCACGTTGAGTGGCTGAGCAGCAGAGCAGTGCAAAAGCAAAACAAATCTCCTATCTGAACACTCCTGTCTGCAACACGTGCCTGCTGCTGGCATCTTGGATTATTGTTGCATTCAAATCAAGTAGGCTTTTTTTAATTACATTTTTTTCGTGTGAACCAAACAAGACTGTCAGTGCCATTGTGTTGATAGTCTACAGCATTTCAAATAGGCCTAGATTAAAAAAAAATAATAATAAAAAGAAGTTACATTTTTAGGCTGTTTGGTTTTGGCCAGTATGCATGCATTTTAATAGTGCTGTGATGTGTTTATTAAAAGCATAAGCATAAATTGTTATATCAGAACGAGCTATTGGTGGTTAGTTTGGGAAGGGAGCATTGCACTATGTGGGACTAGTCTCCTCTGTTGATGGAAACCACACTGTATAAAAGTAGTTATAGTTTTAGTATTTAACCATCTTTTTTC
>NW_026571175.1:17747085-18012085 GCF_026225935.1 Boleophthalmus pectinirostris | reverse complement strand
ATCTTGGTTTTAGTCCTGGTGTTCTGGTTTAGTCCTGGTTTAGACCTGGTTTGGACCTGGTTTTAGTTCTGGTTTTAGTTGTGGTTTAGTCCTGGTTTAGTCCTGGTTTTAGTTCTGGTTTTAGTTCTGGTTTAGTCCTGGTTTAGACCTGGTTTAGTCCTGGTTTAGTCCTCGACTGGATTAGTCCTGGTTTTAGTCTTGGTGTTAGTTCTGGTTTAGAGGCTCACAGGAGGAAGCGCGGTTTACGCCGCGTACGCGAGAAAACACGATCCACACGCGGCTCACGGGAGGACAGCGATGTCCGCGCAGTAACTACGGAAGGAAACGTGGTCCGCGCGTTCTCAGGTTGATGACGATGATGAAGGTGTGTGTTTGTGTGTGTTTGTGTGTTTGTGTTTATTTGTGTGTGTTTGTGTGCGTGTCCCCTCATGTGGCAGGTCACTATAGGACAGTAGTGCAGACATCATGAGCCTATGCAGGTTGTTTTCACCAGTGACATTTAAGTTGTAGGCGATATTATATTTGTTATTTTCTTTTATATTTCACGTCGGGAGAATAATTTCCAAGACACGAATGCGTTTTTACCAGTGCACTGCTGCCTCTGTTCTACTGGCTCTTCGACCTCGTCCATTGTGCGACTGACGCCGCCAACGTGAACATGACGTTTCATCGCTCTTACTGCGCACGTTTTGTGGGGGTTTCCGGCAATGAGTGGAATTACCGAAATAAAAAAATGTATAAATGTGTTTTTTTGTGTGTGTTGTTGTCGTCCCAACAACACATAAAAACAGGTTTTATAATAAAGCAACTCGCATACAGAAACAGTAAAGTTAGAGATTAAAAATGAGATTAACGCGATTAAAAAACATAACGCGCTAAATATGACTGTAATTAATTAATCGCAATTAACGCGATAATTTGACACCCCTATTTATAATACATAGAAAATCTCAAACTGTATACTTATTTTCAGGCTTTATGCAGGCCTATACCAAATGCCTTTTGAATAGAAACAGCTGAAGACATTTATGTTTTGTTTTAACATTTTTCTGTTAAATTTACAGCCTACCATAGTTGGAATATTTAATTCAGTTTTATGCCCTTATCCTATATTGAAAATATTCAATAATATAATAACAATTTCAATTCTTGTTTTGTAACCCTGTTCTAGCTCTGTTTGACTCAGCTTGGTTTGTTCTAGCACATTTTTAGAAGCCTGCGACTCACAATAGACAAACACAAATCAGTGGATATTTTTAATCAAACGGCTCATGAGCCAGTTCCACTATCTTAGAGCGGCCTTTTCTGCGTTTTAATCAAATCACAGCATTATTTCCATCTGTTATTGAATGCTCTTGGTTTTTTCCGTGCGCTGTGGGCTTTGTGCTTCGTAATTGAATCTGATGGTCTGCTCCAGATGGAAATTTTGCATTCTGGTGGAACAACAAGCCGGGCGGTTGGGCTTATAAGAAGATATGGAAAGGAGGCGTACAAAAATCTTGCCTAGCCATCAACCTTGCAAGCATAACTAATCATTACATGCACTGCACCTCATCAAAGGCGCACAAGCGTGTAGGGATTCTGAAGTTGGCCCTACTTGAGGTGTGCTCAGAGAGATGTGGAGTCGACCGTGTGCACATCGTACATCTGTGTTAGCCTTGCATCACCATATCAATCAGACTGTACAGGGAGAATAGAGGCCTGCAAAGTCATGATGGGGTATGGGCAAGAGGAACAGCATGACTAGAAATAACAAAAATCATGCTGCTTTTGTTCTGGAAAATCTAGCTGGGAGTTTTCATAGATATTGTATTTGGCACCAATGTTTTTTTTTGTTTTTCTTTTTGGTACTGTTGCTAGGCCTGTCACAATAATTACTATATCAACTTAGCATTCAGTATATGATGGTTAGAACAATATATTTTATCATCATGGGTACTTTTTTTTGGAGTAGTGTGGAGATTTTTGCCATTGTAATGTAATAACTAGGGATGTAATGATATCCAAATCTCTTAATACTACAATATTACCACAATGCGCATCTCACGGTACGATATTTATTGTGATATTTTGGAGAGGCTAATATAATTGTAGCTACGACACATTTCTACTTTTAAAATACCTTGACAAGATTTTGGTGTGAATTATTTCCATCATAATCCCAAGAATTCAAGTAAAAAACATTTCTTCATGTTGTCTGCACTGAAATGAATCATGGGATATGTAGTTGCCTATGTTTATTAGTTGTTACTACTATAAAACAATGCATTTAAGAAAATTAAGTTGTAATTCGATATATTGTGACATCCCAAGATATTATTGTGAGACTTTTGATGATATATCATGACATTTCTGTTAGTGTTACATCCCTTGTAATAACATAATATTTGAGCTGCAGAGAGTAGAATAAATATCTTCTGTTGCTAATTATCAGTTAATTCTGCCAATTACTGGATGCCGTTCAGTCTTTTAATGTTAATTTGTAATTGAAAATGGTTAATTGATATTTTCTAGCTTTGTGTTAATGGCATTAAGTATTTTCAAAGCTAATGTTTATCAGAAAATTTCTCTGTATCACTATATTGTGCTTCAGAATTTGTTATCGTGACAGGCCTAGCTAGCTCTTGCATTCTCTCTTGGCCCATGCGTCATTCCCAGTTTCTCCTCAGTGCATCAGATTAGTCTATTTGAACAGACTTGTGAGAAAAAATGGAAATAGATGAGCAATTAGGCTATCTTTAATGAACCTGAACCGCTCCGAGCATTTGTCCAGAGACCAAACAGCAGCAGAGTAACAAGAGGCACCTTAAATAACTACTGCAAAATCCCTCAGTGCAGAACGTCATTTGAATAGTCAGCCTTTTCTTAAAAGAACTGTAAACTCTGGAACACACTGCCCACTGAAATGAAATCCATTTCCATTTAAAATGTTCACCTTCAGATTTAAATCTTTGCTTAAAACAAATCAAAACTGTATCCATATGTAAGTAGTGTGAGAGTGAATGAATGGGGTGAGTGAATGAGCGTTGAACATGTGTATTGTATTGCACTGTTGTGTTTTTATAGAGAAATAATATTTATAAATATTTTAGATTATGTCGTGTATTATATATGTTATTATAGAAAAGCTCAGTCAGGATCAGGAGTTGAAACTTAGCACTTGTTATTAAGGCTGGGAATCACTGGGTCCCTCACGATTCGATACAATACATGGCTCACGATACAATATCATGATACTGCTCTTTTTGAAGAACCAAATACATTTTAGCTTTTCTTTGTTAAACCATTTTTTTGTGCAATGTTAATATGAAATACATCTGCTTTCAAAACAGTGGATATGTCAAGTGTATTCCATAGTTTCTTTCCTAAATAAGCAAAAAAATGTAACGTGATCACAAAAAACATGCTAAAAGATACAACCCCCCCTCTTCTCTCTCTTAAGTCCAAGATTAATCCTGGTTTAGACCTGGTTTAGTCCTGCCCCACCCATGTGTAATTACTACCCACCCGTAATACGCAATATGTGTTCATACGCTGTTAAAAAAAAAAAAAGCATGCAAAATTGCACAAAAAAAATCCACAAAATAGCAAGACTGTGAAAGGTGAACCGCGATATAGCAAGGGACAACTTTACTCTATGTGCATTGCATCTGCTGCTAGCTTTGTTTTGTAAATATGTCTGTTTTGTTTTGTAAATATTAAATAAATAATAAACAAATATTGTGTAACAAATGATATACCAATACATTTTGTTGACATTTTTCCAAATTTGATACATTTACTTCATCTTTACATGAATTTATGGGCCTTGTGACGGTAATTGCAAATATTGGCCACAGTAGGAATGCACTATCTGATACTGGGATCCAATATCGGTGCGGAAACTGAAAAATGTGCTGGTTATGAGCTTTCAAATATCGGTTCAAATGATATCCTGGTTGGAACCATAAATTGACGTAATTAGACGATTTGCTGGTCATATTGGTCCAGAATTTGTATTTATACTGTACAGTACAAAGCTGTTCTATACTTCAGAGATAAGTAACAGTCTCTGCTCTGTTATCGGTTGATATTGGGTACAGAAATCAGTATTGGCCAAATATCAAATATATTGTGTCAAAAAGTCAATATCTGAACATTGTTTTAATCATCTCTAGCTTCTTAAAAGTACTTACAATGTTTTTGTCTGGAATGCTGAAGTCTAGGTCTATGCTAGGACTAAGCAGCTGTGAACCCATTAAAAAACAGGAAATTCCTTTTATAATCAAAGCTATTGTTGTTGGTCCCCATTTCTTTCCAGAGGTAAAATGTTTGTCCCTTTTTAGTGAGAGGTTAATCTGTATTTTAAATTCATGCTGCTTTCAAAACACAGCAGGACACCTGTGAACTGACTGATAAAACCATCAAGGCGTGCGTGTGTCTTGCTTAAATTCTTGTACAAATTGTAATGAGCTGCATGTACAATTTAATGACATAGGTATAATGTATATTACTAATGTCTACATATTTTAAAACGGAAGTGTTTTTTTTGTGTGTGTGTGTGTGTGTGTGTATGTGTGTGTGTGTCAGTGTTGATAGAGTTTGTAATATAATAGATCTTAAAAAGCAAAAAAAAAAAAACCAAAACTGCATAGTTCTTCATATGTATAGCCCAGTCAGTGGTGTAGGTTGTTAGTATAATCTGAGTAATTGTATTAGTATAATGTAGTATCTGATAGTAATGTGAGCTTTTTACCATTCTAAACAGTTTGACCCTATAATGCCTGACTAACTCAGTAATAGCTTTGTCTGTTTCTTTAGCCCACCACATGCCCCTCTCCCACCCACTCTGCTGTGCCTGGGTTCCTAATAGTGTTCTTTCACCACATCTCTGCTGCTGCTGCTGCTGCTGCTTGTGATGTGGTGGAAAAAAATAAACAGTGAAAACAAGGGATAAAAAACTACCACTTTCCAGTGTAAGTTTTAATTGGGACCCAAGGGAAATGAGCGCCTCCCTTTTTTTTCAAATTAATTTTTGTGCTTTTATGTTAGAAATAAGCAGCTATTTGATGCCTGATTGCATTTCTGTGACTCATGCATGTATTAATATTTGGGTATTTTTTATTTTATATTTTATGCTACTAGTACTACTACCTCTATCACTACGTCTTCTACTAACTATTCTACCATACAAAAGAATCGTCTCTATAATGTAAAATACATTTAAAAGTCTGAAATGTAAACAGTAAAAACTTGTTATGATAAAATTATCATTTAAGCCATGTTAGAATTATGTTACCTCCTCAAAAACATACGCAGAGTTGTGTTTTGTTTCATTCAAGGTTTATTCATTCTTTTGAGTAAACCTTAATTATTAGTCTTTCTACATCTCCAAAGCTCAAAATGCTCTGTTCCACCTTGTGATGTCATGAAGCAATAATTTTTGAGTTAACAGCAGAAAATAGCATAATATGGGCCATGAAATATGAATTGTCCCATTTTAAATAAATAATAAATAAATAAATAAATAAATGAATGTTACACAAAGAGTTCAAATACTGACATTTAGTTTCCTCTTAACTATAATAAATGAACTGAACATTTTTTCTTAAAATAAAATAAAATAACAATGTAGAATTGTCTTTCATAACAAACTAAGCCAAAGTCACAGAATGATAACTAAACTAGCTTCTCACAATAGCACTTAACTTATACCCTTTAGTGCATGTGTTCCCGCTGTGCCACTAAAGCTGTTGTCTCACTCCACCTCCACTGCCCTGTTTCTCTCTCACTATGCTCCCTTTCTCCAAGTTCATTGATACAAGAACTGGCTCGTATTGAGTTTCTGTCCAGACTCAGCCACAAACTGCCAGCGTCGCCCAGGCCTAAACTCTAAAGAAACGTCCATCAAAAGCCAAAACAACGGCAGGAATGGTGGAGAACAATAATGGCATCAGGAGTGACCCTTTAACAGACTGGCATCACTGAGAGTAATTGCCTGTCAAGTGGCGTTCTCCTGCTCCTTTCACAAAAAAATACAGCCTAGTTTGGGGTGGGCCAAGGTTGCCACACTTGTCCTGTAAACAGAGCAATAATTGAATGGTGCTTTGGCACAAGATGGAGAGACAACAGGGTGAGAAAAAGTACAGGTTAACAACAACTGCATCTGTATTTGTGTGACTATCAAGTGGTTAGTAAAGTCTGGACATTTGCTCTATTATTGAGTTTGGTGGTGATTAAAATTTAGTCATGTTAGCAAAGTGAGAAATGAAAAAAATTTTGATCACGGGTAGCTTTGATTGTAGTACATGTACTTACATTTGATTTATTACATAGATAATGGTAACATTTCTTATTGTATCCACAGCTACAATGGAATTTCAGTTCAGAAAATTTTCCCCAAAAATCTAAACTTGATTTCTGAAATTATAAAGGTGCACTATGAAACATTTGGCGTAGAGTTTACATTAGCAGCCTGTCCCTATGGAGATGTTATTGCTTTACCTGGAATGTTCCACAGGTTGTTATTAAACATTTGTATATTACATTACATCTAAGCAATGACAGGTGTTCTACTGCTCAAAAATCAAATATTTACTGTGATCAGAGTGGCCTTACCTGTAACTTGGGCTGTTGGCCTAGCTCCAAATTTAATGCCATACTGGAACATCCTGGGCAAAGCTGTAACATCTCAAAGCAGACTCTCTGCCAGAAAAGCACACCAAACAAATAAATGTTATAATGTTCATAAATACGCCAATATTGAAAATCATTGATGTATCGGATATCAACTTCCAAAATAACGCTTCAGTCGATATCCCAGTTTGGTCTATAAACTGGTCTAATAAAACAATGGACCAGTGTTGGCCCAAAATATCTCATAACTTTAAACTTGTATATTTCTACAAACCTGTTATAACAGTAACAAAACACATTTGGATATATATATATATATTTTTTTACCTTACACTGTCTTTAAAGGGAATAAATTTGATTTTCTGTCTCTGCCCCAGTATCGGTTGATATGGATATCAAGGTATCGACATCAGTATCAGAGCAGAAAAAACTGGATTGGTGCATCCCTACCAGTAAATGAAACAAAAAGACAGGCCCTCTTAATTTTAAATATTCATTCACCGTTTATAGAAAATCTTCGTAATATCTCCTGTCTGACCCTGGTGTGTGAGATGAAGAAGGACAGCCACAGTGCTTCATATTAAGACTGGAGAAGCCATTTCCTGTTCTGTCATACATTTCTCACTTCATGTCAGGTGTTAAACTCCTGCTCCTACCCTGTCAAAACAACACCTTGGGCACCCTCCACATTTCATACTGCACCACACTCCAGGGAAATAAGGGATTGTATGCAAAATAAATGATATGACGTAGCACACACAATTCAAAATCTACAGCAATTTAGTGTTCATTTTTGAAAACAGAATCTACGGTGGAGTTCTGCTGTGGGATAAATTTACACATATATTTAATTTTACATTGAATATTGTTGTCTGTTCTCATTAATAAAAGCAAGGCTGTCAGATTAGATGTAAGTGAACATTTACTTTTCATATTTTCTGAGCTTATATGCATGCATTGGAGTATTTTTGTCTCTTTTGATACCTGTATATTGTGGCCTTATTTGCAAAGGAAGTTTTAGTCTTCCTGTGCTTTTCTGTATTGTAAATAACTCAACAGTTGAAAATATGAATATATATGAAAAAACACAATGATAACTAGCAAATTTTGAAACAGATTTGAAAATCACTTTTATATCTTTCTGGTGTTTAAGTTATGTTATAATTAAGGTTACTTTTAATGATTTTTTAGGAAAGGTCACAGATGGTATATTTTTCTCTGTGGTTGTAGAGAACAATCCCTATCCAGTAATTAATTTGTACCATTGCATTTATTCACACAGACAAAGACCAAATCTAAGAATTTAATGAGTTCTTCACCACTGTGAATAGCAAGGCTTTGTGGTTCAATGCTTTGAGCACTTGTTCATGAACTAGAGCTACCACTTTTAATCTTTACTTTTTCTATAACCTTGTTTGTGAGCGCTTGTTAGATTTTTCTTTAAAGTAGTCATGGTGAGCAGTGGTATAATCTATGCAATGTTAATGACACAAAGTTGGTTTGCAGCATGTCACATGTTTAGTTGAACTGTACTAAAACTTTTTCTAAAACAGGAGAAAAGACCAATGGTGCTAATCTGAAACATTCCAACCTCAAATAGTAGAAGTGATTTAATTTGAGATTATCTGTAGCTCTTTATGTGAACTAAAGCCAGTTTTGTCAAATCCAGAAATACTTGAGTCCTTGAGGAAGCAGTAATCACATGATGACTATTGGAGGAGTATATAACTAACATTAGGTGACCTTTACCACCCGGGTCTTTCATTAGTGCTCTCATCAGGCCCTTGAAACATACTATATTCTGTAAATGTCACCACTCTGCAGTGGCTCTGCCATGGTTGGACTTCACCTTAATATACAGTCCCTGACAAAAGTCTTGTCGCTTATCCATTTTGTAGAAACAAAAGCTTATAACTTGACTTTAAATTAATCGATTGGTTTTAGAAATGTCTCATATGAAAGCTAAAACCCTCCCAAATTATGCTCAATATACTAAAAAAAATTTGCTTCACTGAAAAAAGATTGATCATTTAATGAACACAGAAAGGTCAGATTTTGGCAAGACAAAAGTCTTGTCGCCTTGTCATATGATGCACCCAATCCTAGATTACAGCCTCACCCGTGATCAGTTACTGATCAGTCAATTAGTCAGTCAATTTGTTTGTGTATAAAAAGAACCCCAGCACACCAGACCTTCACATCAACTGTAACTTGACCTCTGACAACATGCCTAAGATCCACCCTGAGACCAAAGCGTTAATTATCAAGAGTTTCAGCGTCAAGTACAAAGAATAAGAAAAAGATCTGAAATCACTGGAGATGTTTTTGACAAGCCCAGGTCCGGCAGACGCCGCAAGACAACTGCTCGGGAGGACCGTTTGTTGATTCGAAAATCCACGGCCAACTTTTCCACTGCAGCAGAGCTCCACCAGGCCTGGTCACCTCAAGTCCCTGTGTTAACCTGAACAGTTTGTAGAATTCTGTCTCGAAATGGCCTCCATGGTCGAATCAGTGCACAGAAACCAGCACTAAACAAAAGGCAATTAAAAAACTGTGTGGCATTTGCCAAGGCCCACAGCCTGCTAAAAGGATGGACACTGGAAAAGTGGCAGAAGGTGGATTTCTCAGATGAATCCTCGGTTGAATTACATCACAGCCGCCGCAAATATTGCAGGAGACCTACTGGAGCCCAGATGGATCCAAGATTCACCCAGAAAACAGTTAAGTTTGGTGGCGGAAAAATCATGGCCTACATCCAGTATGGGGGTGTGCGAGACATTTGCAGGGTGGAAGGCAATATCAATAGCCTAAAATATCAAGACATATTAGCTCCTCTTACATTCCCAACCATAAAAGGGGTCAAATTTTGCAGCAGGATGGTGCTCCATCGCATAATTCTATTTCGACATCAAAGTTTCTCAAGGTGAAGAAGATCAAGGTGCTCCAGGACTGGCCAGCCCAGTCACCAGACATGAACATCACTGAGCATGTCTGGGGTAGAATGAAAGAGGAAGCATGGAAGGCAAAACCAAAGAATCTTGATAAACTCTGGGAGGCATGTAAGACGCTTTCTTTGCTATTCCTGATGACTTCATCAACAAATTGTATGAATCATTGTGGAACCACATGGATGTAGTCCTTCAAGCTCATGGAAGTCAATCTTCATGATTATTTATGTTTTGATTTGTTTTTATTATGATTTTAATGTATTTCTTATTCTGTAAAGCACTTTGAATTACTTTGTGTACGAATTGTGCTATACAAATAAACTTGCCTTGCCTTGCCTTGCCTTACAAGATATTAAATATGGATCTCACAGCACCACTACTTAATTCACTAACATTATGCAACATATTTTTGTATTTGAAGTAAATTATTTGTTCAATTTTCTGTAGGCGACAAAACTTTTGTCTTGCCAAAATCTGACCTTTCTGTGTTCATTAAAAGATCAATCTTTTTTTCAGTGAAGCAAATTTATTTTAGTTTATTGAGCATAATTTGGGAGGGTTTTAGCTTTCATATGAGACATTTCTAAAACCAATCGATTAATTTAAAGTCAAGTTATAAGCTTTTGTTTCTACAAAATGGATAAGCAACAAGACTTTTGTCAGGGACTGTATAGCCTGGACTAAAACTGTGCAGTTTACCACATGTATTTGAAGAAACACTCTTGTCTCTTCCCCAAAATATATGATGTTTTACTGAAAGGGTTTAATTACACCAGATGTTGTTAATAAGAATTTATTCGTATTGTTTTGTATGGTAAAATAAAACAAATAAATAAAAAAAAAAAAAACATTAAATAAAGCAATTCTGTTTTATATTATCTTGGCAGACATTACACAGAGTGCTCTTAAAAATGTATGTAGGAAGGAGTTTTTGTACATTGTCCTTGATTTTTCATATTTTTTGTTCAGAATAAAGATGAACTTGTGGAGGCTAGAAAACAAGATAGATCTGTGATTTGCCACTCGGATAAAATGGATACAGTAAAGATTATAGTAATTCCAAAACAATTCAGCTTAGTATATTTTGTTGTTTGTGTGCATGTGGTGCATTATTTGTCAGAAGTCATAGTTCAGGTTTGTGTATTGAAACTGTTTTTGAACATGTACATCATTTACATATAAAATGCAATCTCCACTTACCTAAACCTAAAGCTGGGAGAGCACATGAATCCTTAAGTGTACAGTTATCTCTCATTACCTGCCTCTTTACCAAATACTATGCAATTCAGATGGGCACATTTGCAAACACTTTAAAAGCTATGTTTTTCAATGAGACAAAGTTGTATGATTATTTGTGTGATTATCAGCGTATGAGGAGGAAATATAAAACCATATGTTGAACCTGTGCCCCTGCAGACTTCTATTTGCAGGGTAGGAGAGTACCCAACATGAATGAAAACAGTTTGCTCTTAAAACTATTTGGTTTGGAAGCTCTAGTCTTCATTTGTTAAAGGTGCACTATGTAACTTTTTATTGATGCTTTCAGTTCCAATACTGATATTGATACTTTGACTTTAAGTATCTGTCGATGCCCAATATTAACCTGTACCAGTGTAGGCACTGAAAATGGCACTTACTGTATGTCTTTAAAACATAGCTGACTTAACACACAAGAGATCCAATTTTGTTCCTTACCTATTATTTATCCTTCAAGTAACTACAAAACTATTTTGCATGAATAAAAGTTCAAACATTATGACACTTTCCAGGCTAAAATCAGCCTTAGTCTTATTACATCCAATTAAAGGCCCAGTTGCGATATTGTGGTGACCGACATCTTGGGACCGATACCCAATCCAGCAAATTTTTCAGTATTGTCACCTGATCAGTGTCAGTATCCTACATTCATATAACATTTTTCGTGGTATCTATTACTTACATGTCCCTGACATGTTCCATGTTACTTGTACCCTAACCCATGGAGATAGTTATGTTTAATGATATACAATGGAACATTCCAGATAAAGTGTAAAGTTTATGAAAAATTACATAGTACACTAGGGGTGTGCCTTGCCAGGAATCTGGCAATACGATACATATTGCAATAAGCTTTTCATGATTCAATATATCATGATATATCCCGATATAAAAACAAAGGATGTTATAATTTATCAATAATTATGTAATAAGATGTACACATTCAAGACAACAAGATTGTATGAAATACATGAAATACAATGTATTTAATTTTAAAAACTTAAAACATGAGAACAGTAAATGGAACATTTTTTTATTGTAATTATTGTGTGATTTTCTTCATGTATTTTCCATTTTTGATATTATCATCCCGATATTCAAGAGCCATGTTTTCCATGTGTAATCCCAATCCTGATGCTATTCTCCAGTCAGTGGTCCTCTTCACTGCCTCTTCCTCTCTTCTCTCCCTTCCTTTTCTGTGGTCATTATTTATTCATATGATGCGGTGTACGATCGCTTCAGTGAGTGATACACTTCAACCATAACAAACATGGCAGATTGCTTATCTGGAGCACTCATCTTTGACGTGGACCAAGGGCCAAAAATAAAACATCCGTAATAGTCTTTTTAAATATATATAAATATATTTATTTGAGTCAAAGGAGTTGATCTGGTGGAACTATTCATTTACCCCTTTGCATTGTTAAAAATATCTAAGCTAACATTTGTAATTAGATTTGAGCTCTGTATAGTGTAGTTATTACAAAATGTTAGCATCATATCATGTCTTACCAAAGAAGTCCTTTCCATTAGTTTGTGTGTGTCTCCTTCCTGGTGTGGAGAAGGGCCTCGTCCTTGAAGTGCCTCAGCCTTCCAGGGCGCTGAGCTGATTCCTGCCCCAGAGGAGAGTGCTTTTGCTGGCTCATGTCCTCTCAGTGGACAGCCCCACACTGGCAGAGTTGTTTGTCAAAATGCCACAATATTGAACGCACCCATAGGAACATGTCTGTCTCAAATAGACTGTCCTGTCATTTATGTCAAGCCTCAGTCGCCCATGGACTACTTTACTAGTGGCAAGTTAATTCACCAAATCCATTCATGTATGTAAAACCATGCAAGAAAAATCACATTTCTACTATAAATGCTATACAGCTATAAAGCAGTCTCAGTGCCCTGTAATAGAGGCAAAATATAGAGATCTACAATTTGAATGAACCATATGTTATACTCATGAATACAATTTATTCATACATACATGCATACATGCATGGTCATGAGCTCTGGGTAATGACCGAAAGGACAAGATCGCGGATACAAGCGGCCGAAATGAGTTTCCTCCTCAGGGTGGCCTGGCGCTCCCTTAGAGATAGGGTGAGGAGCTCAGTCACACGGGAGGAGCTCGGAGTAGAGCTGCTGCTCCTCCACGTTGAGAGGAGCCAGTTGAGGTGGCTCGGGCATCTGTTCCAGATGCCTCCTGGGCGTCTCCCTCGGGAGGTGTTCCGGGCATGTCCCACCGGGAGGAGGCCCCGGGGAAGACCCAGGACACGCTGGAGGGACTATGTCTCTCGGCTGACCTGGGAACACCTCGGGGTCCTCCCGGAAGAGCTTGAGGAAGTGTGTGTGGAAAGGGAAGTCTGGGAGTCCCTGCTCAGACTGCTGCCTCCGCAACCTGGCCCCGGATAAGCGGAAGAAAATGGATGGATGGATGGACATGCATACTTTCTACATTTTCAGCCAGCATTATTATATATGACATTGTGAATTTATTTTACTGGACTTCCTTTCCATTTCACTTTTCACATCATTCCCTGGTAATAAAAAAAAATTAATAACTATAATCCAATTCTTTTTAGTTTAATTGTTTTGAACTAATATGGGTCCCTGAAATTGGAGGTGAAGACTGTTCTAGTATAAACAAAGTTTGTCTTAAGCAGACTTCGCTCTGCTGGGAGTTTTTCACTGGATTGAACTGCAAGAAAGAACACTTAGAAAGAACAAACTCGTATTAATTTGTGGGTATTAACAGCTGTATCACATAAATACTGAAATGAGAACTTTTGCTTACTCTTTTTGAGCATTGTATGGTGTTGTCAGTTTGGTGTGGAATTGTTTTACTTTTTTCTACAAACTGCTCAAATAACTGAACTGAATTTATAGTATGTGCTCAGAAGCATTAATGTCTATCACCACTATCTCATGTTCTTCTTGCCTCATTGTAATGGACTCAAATTACCAGTGCCTAACAACAATGCATACTATAAAATTAGTAGTACAGTGACTACTTCATGGGCCATGTCTCTGCTCATTCGTGAGTACAGGCTCATGCAATAAAGCTACAGTTCTTTTCATTTAGGATGACTTTTGCATCTATAATAGCATTTAAAGTACATTACTGGGGTGAAAAGGGCAAACAAGCTCAATTTGAGGCAGCTTTGATATGTTAAAATAATAAATTTAGTATTTGTAGGAATGTATCTGTCACTGCCAAATTGTCACCAAGGAGTTGATTTTAAGTCTAGAACTGTAAGAAATAAAGGAATGTCAAAAATGCTATTACTATTATTACTGTAGTGTAGTGGGAAGTTTGTGACCTTTTTCAGGAGTTTTACAGTTACAACCCTGGTAAAAAATACTGAGAGCAAAGAGAAAATGTCTTCAGTGAGTGCATGTGAGGTCTGTCAGGGTTCCTACAGTATGGCATATGGCACTAAAAGGGCCTGTGTGTTCACATCGATTTCATGGCTGGATTCACAAAGTCTCTCCATACATCCATCACCCACCAGCTCAAAGAGCTGCGGGCAAGAGGCTTACTTTACTCACACTGTTGGACATTCATGTAGTCTTTATATTAATTAGCAACTCTCATACTGAAAGGTCAGTCCAAGTTGATTTTTATTTCTGTATTTTATTCATTCCTTTCATGTCTGATTCAAAGCCCTATGTTAATTATATAGGTATAGTGGTATTTAAAGTTGCTTGTTGATTGACACAAGCAGGGCTTTTCTTATACATCATTATATCATATAAATTCTATATCGGGGTGGGCAATTATTTTCTTCATGGGGTCACAGGAGAAACAGAAAATATTGTGGAGGGCCGGGCCACATTGCTTAACTCGATTCTGCATAATATTAATTGTAATCTATACATTTCTATATGATATAATATTACAGAATGTAGCAGCTAATACTGAAGTTCATCTTTCATATTATATTATCGAGTTACTTTTATCACAGAGATCCAGTACGTCTGAAGCTCCGTCCACTGTATCCTGAATTTGTCCTTCTCCATCCAGCAAGACTTCTACGGTCAAACTCTGCATTTGACTCTGATTTTTCAAACTGATTTTGTGAATCACACAATCAGACAACGTTTGAGTCTTTGGCCCCATACAGCGTAGCAATAGCATCATCGTCATTTCTTCTTTTTCAGTCAGGAGCTGAATCTGTTATGTTTCCAACAAGAGCATGTTCAAGTGTATCACTGTAAAGAGATTGTGGTAGAAACATTTCCCTGTTTAGGTGTTTAATTTTCAACAAAAAGGTGAGAGTGACTAACTGAAAAAAAATGTTGGTTAATTCTAGCTGGCTGATGAGTGTCAGAGGTCATAGAGGCACCTGTGTTCTGAGCTTATGGAGTGCCTTCCGACCTATAGTACCCATGGAATGGCTGCCATTTTGGGACAGGACTCTTGAGATTTCTACCATAAACTCACATAGTCAAGCAGTAAATAAGGACAACTGAGAGGATTATAATTTTTTCCTCCTTCACTGTTTATAGAAATAAAATGACAACTTAAACAATCTGAAGCGTTGCGTTTGTCTAACATTTCGGACATCTTGGAACAACATCTGTGGCTGTTGCTTAAGCTTCAATCTATAATTTCTATGTGTGACTGTAATGTTATTTTAGATGGACTTGTTAAACAGCACAAATCAGCTCATCTGTTGTAGTTCCAACTAAGTCAGCTCTTTAAGATCAGACTGTGTTTAAAATAAAGCTCAGATTATAGTCTTATTTGAGTAACAGAGCTTCAGACAGAGCACTGGCTTCAGTTAATATCACACCCCCAGGAAAACAGCGTTGGCGGTGTTGTCGCCATCGTCATCAACTGAGAAATATCAATTGTATTTCCATTTCACCAAAATCAATAATTTTACAATATAGCTATCACAACATAAAAATATTAAATGTCTGTTGGTTGAGGAGGGCTGGGCAGCTGCAGAGCTGATTTAATGGTGCAGAGGTAAAGGTTAAGAGGTGTTTGCACAGATCCTGTTGCTGGCAATGCTGCAGCATGTTAACCTTTGCCTGTGACTATTGATTCTCCACCAAAGAATTCATATTGATTCGGCCCTCAGACCTCTCCAGGAGGCTTTTTGTACACATCAGTTGCATTGCATTATGAAAATATGAGCAAATGACATCCCCACTGCATGTACCTGTGATACAATCAAAATAGGGCCTTTTAACACTTTTTGGACCTTGTTTCTCTTGGATCACATGGGGCTTCTTTGTGTGTGGTTTGCATGTATTTGGGTTGTCATCTGCTCCATGAACGCAAAAGTACTGAGAATAGTCACCCATTAGGGAACCAGTGTTTTTATACTGACTCTTGATACATAGTTTAAAATCTAGCAATTCCCATGCTTCCTTCATAATAAAAATACCCCACTTTGAATCTAACCCATGCTTGTTTGAACCATTCCAGTCATATTTAGCACATTATTCAATTAATACCATTAGTTCTGGTTAATAGAAAGTGTCAAGGAGAACATTTGAGACTAATCTGCTATCCACTTCCACAGACCTCCTAAAAATGCCTCTTGAATCTCCAGTGTCTCTATCTGCCTCTCCTCTGCCTCTAATCTGCTCTCCTCCAGCTGGAGCCCAGGGAAGCGGCCTGCTCCAGAGCCACTCTTAGGAGGGGCTAATCCGGGCATGCCCAGGATCCCGGCCTGGTCCTGGGCCAGGCCTCTTGGCGAGCTCCCTGCACCAACACTAGGCCTCAGCTGCTGGAGGCTATGGAGCATGGTGCAGAATGGACAAGGGCCCAATGGGAAATGAGGAGGCAGGTCTACACTGTCAATATGGCAGTGTAATTGTCTCCTGGAGCTAGCAGACTTGGGAAGTTCAAGATAAGACAACTTCTACAATGCTAGTTTGCACTCCACTTACATTTGCACCTTCAGTTAACTCTATGATCCTGTTCTAACTTTGTGATGTTGACTTTCTGAACCTTTCTTCTGCAGTTCTTTAGCATTGATTCCTTGAGATTGATGGTAGGATTTGAATAAGATACAAACAAATGTTCAAGTTGCAGTTGATAGTTACATTTATTTGATAGAATATATTTTGATGCAGGTAGAGACATTGCAATGCAATGACTGAAATAAAATACAATTAAGGTTGTGCCAAAAATCCAAAGATCTGCAGATCGAGATCTAAACTTTGGTGGAGAGCTACCACACAGCGTGTCTCTGTATGTCTCCATGTGTCCTCATGTTTCACAGGTTTTGACTTGAATCTGCACAATCTGACTAAAAGTACCATGTCCTTCTGCCTCTGGGTGTAGTGCCCCCTGCTCCTCCCCCCTCCCGTGGCAGATCCATAGACTGTATATCTATAAATGGGCATAGCTAACGCATTAGCTGCCACGTTCCAAATAGGAAGTTCGCATGGGGGCTCTTCCGGCTCCTACTGACCCTGGCTCCCATTGACTGACATTGGAATACTGTGGTCCCTCTCTCTGTAACTGCTGTAGTGAGCTTCGTCATTTTGGTTTTAAAAAGTTCATATTAACCCCCTCTAGATGTTCCTGATGCAGTTTTTCACTATTTTGTCCTATTCATAACATAGAGCCAGGCTCCAAATTTGCCTCTGGGTCCGGTCAATCGGTAATGGAGGGAAACAGGGGCAGATTTTTTACATTCAAATAGCTCTTATTCAGAAACTAGAGGGACTATTGAAATAAGTAAGGTATTAGAATGTAGGAAAGAGTTAGCACTCCAATAGGGTAAAGTTAGCCCTGCGATATTCTGTCAAGTTGTTGACAAAAAATTTTAAAACTCATATCGGTAATGGAGGGAATGAAATATGCAGCACTTTTTGGGCAATAAATACAAACAGTGATAACTACCGGTTCTCACTTACATATCCTTAACAAACTGGTTTGAATATTTGCTTAATATAGTTTTCTACCATATGGTACAAGATTAGGTTGAAAAACCTCTTACTTTTTGAGTAATGAGATTTTTTATTAAGAAAGGTCATGGTAACGGAGGGAAAAGTAACAGAGGGAAAATTGTGCAAGCAAGTAGAAGGTGCAGGATTTTACATAATTTGTCAGCTTTTTTCTTCTGAAGACTTTAATATTACTTCAAAATGAAAGGTAACTATTTCTATAAAATATGTCAGTCCTTCCAAGCAAATTTTTATCATTTTAAATAAATTTTTTTGGAAAAATCATGTACCTTCATCAACAGTTCAAAGATCGAATAACACAAGATATTATGAAATACATCCATTTATTTACTTGATTTGCAGGTCTTTGAAATTTGGGAAATAATTTTTGTTCCATGTTTCATACATGGTCTGTTTAAAACATATGTAACTTTAGAACCAAAAATGGTACAGAAAAAAGGTAAACAGTTTCATAAACTAGAGTACATATGCTATCTGTTGAATAAATTTTTATATCAGATGCATTAACTTGAATTTTTGGCCTTGCTGTTTACTTCTGCTTGACCGGGCCCCCCTGTAACCATTAGCATCACAAGCTTCTTTTGAGTGGTGCAGAAAGCTACAGGTGACGTCACACTCACTTAGTTCACTTTTTTATACAGTCTATGGCAGCTCCTTACCTTTTCTCTCTTTCTCTCCTCTGTTGCTTCTCATCATTATAATCCAAGTTACAGAAAGTAAACAAACTATTTTCTCACTGTTTATGAGTGAAACTGGAGACCTAATTTAGAGCACGGACACACAAGTGTTTCTTCCGATAGGAGTAGTCCTCATGCTTTTGGGCTTAATATATTGTATAAACTCATTCTTAACTTTAAATGTGGATTATTGATTCTGTCAACATCAAATAAAAACTGTAGAGACCCTGTCACCTTGCTCTCTATACCTGAAGCCCACCTGATCGATCAATATGGGGACAAAAAAGATGATTCTTTCAGCTTGTAATCTAAAGAGACTACTGTATTTGTGGAAATGCTCTAATGTGCACATATTTATTCTTATACATCTGTCTTCCTGCAGTACATTAAGTATTAAAACTACTCATACAAGGACATGGATAGGACAAAGTAATCCTCTCTCAAGTCGACATTGCCCAAACACAAAAGGAGAGGAATGAGAGAAGTGACTGGGAAAGTTGTTTGGAGTGAAATAAAAGTGGACAGGAGAGCAGCAGTTGTTTGTGAGGTGTGGGAGAGGATGGATCTGTGTGCGCTTCTGTGATAAGAGTCCCTTTCAAACACGGCTCATGAAAACAAGTCACCAGTTTTAGCTCTGAAAACCACTCACAAAGATATAGTTTTTCTGTTCATAGAATGCCGGAAAGTATCTATGATTTATTTTAATTGCTTCTGTCTTCTTGTTGGTAATCTTCTGAAAATGGCGGCATGTTTGCACACATCTTTAAGTGACTGAACTTCCATACCTTTTTAATAGGTGCAATGACACATTTACCTCCTTATTCATAGGCTTGTCATGATAACACATTTTTAAGTACTATATATGAGTATTGCTAAAGTAAATATAGACAATAAACAAATATTATTGAAATTAATTTATGCCGCTGACACAAAAATTTAAGAGCAGATTTATACCACAAAAAGTATTCTAAATCTGCAATATAATCATTATAATTAAAAAAAATCATGAGATGCAATAAATAAACAGCAGAATGAAACAATAGTACTTAATTAGCATCTGTAATGAGTCATAGAAGTTATTAATTCAACCTATCTTATCATAAAGACAAAAAAAAAAAAAAAACTCTCAGAAGTGCAAATGCAATGTATACACGATAAATATTGACTCACAGCTTTCATATTTTGAACAATAAATCAATATAGTAATTTTATCATGACAGTCCTATTTATTCATCACCATGGAAATACCATAACATCAGTTTTTGAGACAGGCCATGATGACAAACATAACCTCCAGCCACAAGGGGTCAGTAAAAAAAATGGACAGATACAGTGCTGTACTTCTGCAGCCACAACTGCCCTGGGGTAGATTGACGAAATGCTGCTGCCAATCTGGACTATTGGCCCTCCGACCACCATAAATCACCAACACCACTTTCACAAATGGACTGGAAGTGTCTTGCCCAAGGACAAAAGAGCAGAATGAACTGTTCAAAGCTGGCATTGAACTGCCAATCTCAATGTTATGCCCCCGTAGCTTTCATGTTGATGAACCTAGATTTTAGGCTCCGAGGGCTCTACAGGTGCTTGAGCCTGTGTCTGTGAGCGCGTGAGAGTCAGCTCCAGCAGGGTGTGCCACTGCATGCATTTCCCGTATTACTGTGAGGTTGCAGCATTGTGAGATACACAGTTTCATCATGGCACTCTGTAATATGGTAATAATGCATGCTCTTCTCTGAAACATGTACATTTGAGTGTGGGCTGGAGGGTATGGCACTTAAACATAGAATACATTATGGGAATAATAATGTGCTAATAAGCTTTTTTTTAATATAGCATGGCATATGTGGATCAAACACAACTAATTAACGCATTTTGACCTGTCTATACAACTGACTTTAATACAGTGTTATCTTATAAGCATTTGTTTTTATTGTGTCGACTACACTGGCACAAAAATGATAGTTTTTTGGGTTTGCCTTTGTGTTTTTGTACAGTTTTAATTAGTTTGTAGAGCTATTGTCTAATTTCTTTCATCTTTTTTCACCTGGGCACCAACAACTTTTCTCAATTTAATTTAAAATACACTGTAACCCTTTTTGAACTACTTTTGTAACATTCTTTTTTTTCTCTCAAACTCACAAATATGCAGCTGTAAAATACATAATCTCAACTTTTTCTCAACTATATTTTTCTATATTTCTCAGAATGTTTTTCTGTTTTTTCAATACATGTTGTAGCTCTAATATATTATTGAGAAGAATTTGATCACAGATGTTTTGTAATAGTGGTATTTTTTTTAATCTACTGGTTTTCAAAGAAATGTGGTGTATTTAAATGACTCCACAGTGCTTTAAAACTTGGCTCTGACCTTTTTGTCCAAGTATAAAAAGTGTATCTCAGACTCCTGACCTGGAAAAGTCTCTCCTACTTTCAGCCTGTGTTTAACTTGTGCGCAAAATAATGAAAAGTTCCCTTCCCACAGTTATTATGGAACAACTTCACAGCCAGGTGACCTATAGCAACTTGCAAAAGCTAAACAAGAGGTTGATAAAGTGTGCCAAAAGTTTTAAGTAATCCACTGTTGCTTACGGGGGCTGTATCCAAATTTTATTTTGCTCCAATACCAATACTGTAAAATGTAAAAGACTCTTTTAAGGTCAAAATGAAGCTGCTGTGTGGTGTCTGCATCTGATTAGTGTTTTTATCATTTGTGGACTAAGAAGTACTGTTAGTGCACTATTAGCACGCTAGTTGTTGTAAGATTGGGCTAGGAAATGTGGATTGTGTTAAGAAAAGTTTATAGAAAGTTTATAGTGAGTGATTTTTTATTTTATTAATTTTTTTTTAATTTTCAAATTACCACAACCTAAACCAAAAAACCTATTGTTTTTTGTAGTGAGTGAAAAATATTGGCTATAACATGTCAAAGGCTTGTATTTACAACAGAATCCACCTCTTTTTTAAATGCAAAAGGTTTTGTAGTCCTCAGTTTACCTTCAGAGACTCATAAATTAGCCATTTCCAAAATCAAATTCTTCATTATGTGACATTAATTGACAAAACCCTAAAAAGGAGCTTGCTTTTCCCTAATGTATTGTTTACCCAGTGCTGTGTCAGGCTGTGACCCTATCGGACCATAGCTGTGTAGCATACTGTCATCAGCCCCACCTCTTCTCTCCCACCCCGTGCACTACTGTCACTTTCTATGGGTGTGTCTCAAAAGTAGAACATGATGAAAAGCAAAGAAAGACCCCCGGGGCCAGCCTGTGGATCGTGCCTTGAGGCTGCCACAGCTCAGCACTCTCAGCAAGTCAACTGGAATGCAGGAAAAAGTTTGGCCCTTCTGCACCGCAAGGATAGCAATGTGAAGGAGTGTTTGCAGTTCAAGAAATATAGAGTGCAAACCATCCAGAATAATATATAAATGGATGAAGGAGAGACTGTTTGTTGGGTTACGTTTGCAGGATAACTCACAAGTAATGGGTTTGTTTTGATAGTCTGGACCTAGAATCAATAACCCTATAGGAGGAATAAGTGTTCTAATGAATACCTATTGATGACTGTCTGGCCTGTTCAGTCACACTCAGCAATTTTGTCAGCAATTTGAGATAAGTCTCTGCTTTTGATTTACCAGCTAGGGTCAATCCAACCCAAGAACTTCAGTCACAGGTCTAAAATGTCTCCACCAGGACTCTATTCCAGTGATGGTGAAGAGGAGATGAAGACATTGATGGTTCTGATGCTGTAAAGGATTGTTGTGGAAAAAATTATATATCTCTTGAAGATAAATAATTAATCCATTTGCGAAGCCCGATGAGTTTTTGGAATATAGGCCAAGGTTTATTCTTGTTACAGCAGATATGGACAGGGTCTAGGCCTGTTCCGGCCAAAGCCCAACAGCCTCTCACCCTGTCTCCTCCCATGTCTCTCCTGTCTCTTCCCATCTCCCTGCCCAGAGCATTTGAGCTCCGAGTATTTATACAGAAATACAAGTTACATACATATCAAAGCAGAGTGACTTTGGTTTCAGAGGGTGGTACTAAATTAACATACAGTTGAAGACAACAAAGGGCTTCCTGAAGGCGGAGACAGTTGTGTCTAATGAACCTTTACACATGTTAATGACTGGTCTGGGTTTCAGGTAGAAATCACATTCATTTACACAAAGATAGATTGAAAGAAATCTTTTCACAATCTAAATTTCTATCACAGGATATAAGGTGGAGGACAGTTGTGACACATTGCTAGAGAGAGAGAGAGCGAGAGAGTTCATGTGCTGTATATAAAATGTATAGTTGAGAAACAAAGCAAGAAGTGCACATTTATACAGTTGTTGAGCTTTTGGTTGGATCTAGGGCTGGACACTGAAACTCAGTTCCAAGCAGGCACTAACCAAAAACGTCCAGTCCCGTAATTTATCAGAGCATGTGCTGCCGTACATGCTGAAAACAAAAGCAAAACTTAAGCAGTCCACATGAGGATCAGCTCTGAACTATGTTTCATTTGCATGCACATTTGCTTTGAGTTGTAACTTGAGACTGAATAGTTTACTACTATGTTTAAAATATGAATTAACATAGTCATTATATAATTCAAGGATTGAATTACTTCTTTAATTCATTCATTTTTGAATAACATTCAGCATAAATTTTTACTTTAAAATAACTGTTCAGGAACTGGTATCAAAAAGTAGGAATCGTTAAAGTACTGGTATTGAAACAAATCAAATAGTGCTCAGCCCTAGTTCGGTCAATATTGGACTGGAGCAATACACTCCAACCTCTCTGTGATAAAGTGGTAAGAGCTGATCACAGACATGCTCCTGTTGTAGTGCATTACCCACTAGCTCAGCAAACAACTGCAGTCTTGTGAAAATGAAAAGTCAAGTGACAGTAAACATGCAAGCACTGGCATCCCTGTTGTAAGTTCATACTGATGAGAATATGTTCAAAGGCTTAGAGCTTCACTGGCATCATGGCACTGAAATGTCACACAAGAGAGCTGCTCTCTTGACATGCTTTTATATCAATGAGAAGTCAGATCTGAAATGACTGCAGGTTTTTAGAGCTTTTATTGACTTGGATTAGGTTTGCTTTTCATTCATCATGTTCTGCTTTCTTTCAATGGTTATAGTTGAATACATGTAGCATTTCACTGTAGCTATACAAGTATAGACAGTGTTGGGAAGGTTACTTTTAAAATGTAATCCCCTACAGATTACAGTTTACACACCCCAAAATGTAGTAATCCATTAAATTACTTAAAGTGAGTAACGTAATCTGATTACTTTGGATTACTTGATATTGTCATGTTTTTTTTAAACGACATGAATGTAGCAACCACATCCTGAAAATTCTTGTTTGTTGTCTTCAAATTGTCTGAGCCCAAGTCTCCATGAATAAGCAACTGTTTGCTGTAGAGAAACAAAGACCACGACATCTTAATATAAGAGGTTTTGTCTGTTAAAAAGACAGTAACAAGATCAGCCTTTCCTTCACCATATTAAAAAATATTATTGATAGAGAAATTATTTTTTTTATATGAGATCACCTTAAATTATGTCAACCTACTGTTAGGTGTCATGTTGTTTAGACCTGGTTTAGTCCTGGTTTAGTCCTGGTTTAGTCCTGATTTTTAGACCTGGGTTTACTCCTGATTTTAGACCTGGTTTAGACCTGTGTGACTGACACCGCCAACTTTAACATGCCGTTTACATCGCTCTTATTGCGCACGTTCTGTTTGGGTTTCCGGCAATGAGTGAAATTACCGAAATAAAAAAATAAATAAATGGGATGTAGCACAAAATGTGAAAACAGGAAAATACCACCTTGTAATCCACTTATTTCAGCAAAGTAACTGTAATCCAATTACCACTCATTGAAACAGTAACTGTAACGGAATACAGTTACTCATAATTTGTACTCTGATTACGTAACGGCGGTACATGTAATCCGTTACTCCGCAACACTGAGTATAGACTACAACTTGGCTTTAAGTCGGGATTTCCTGAACAAAGAAACTTCCTCCAATGTCTGAACTAGGCACTTTTACTAGAAGAGTATGAGCTGTAGACCCCTGTAAAACCCTTGCATACCTATTGTTAAAAACTGATACATATTGGATTCAACAGCATTGTGCAGTCATTTTGACAAACAAAAAAATAGGTAGTCCTAGGAGCATGGTGCTCTGTTGAGATGATGTGTGATGAAGTGTGATAAAAGGCAAACACAAATCATCTTCTCAGTTTTAAACAGCAAGTCAACTAAACCAGTTCTAGTATTAAGTCATTTATATCAATGTAAATGGCCTGTACCTGGTTTTAATTTACCTTGTCAGATAAATGCTGTTAACGTCTGACATTGTGTAGTAAATGCTGCTAAATAAAATTGAGAGTGTAAAATTTTACATTGTCTCATCATTTTACATGGTATTTTCTTGAGTAACTGATACAAAAGCTATTGACAGGATCACTTTTTTGTCCAATCAGGCACATTGTTACTACGAATTATGGGGTATCAGCTACTGCCTACACTATCCCAGACGCTTCTTGGTCTGTCATGGTGCATTTTTAAAAGTAACAAAAACAAATGGCAGGCAGAGATTGGAGAACTATAAGGAAATAATTGCATGACATGATCCCAGACAGTTGTTTCTGTGTCATGGTGCATTGTCACAATGGTAGAAAAGTCTAAGAGGATGGGACTAAAAGTTCAAACTAAAACTCTTGACTTCTTGACTCATGGTTTGAATTCAGGTACAGGCCCCTTTAAAATGAACAAAATGTAAAATTATTATCTAAGTGTGTCAAATTATAACTGTTCATCAGGAAATGTATCATGTCTTCTTTAATCTCAGTCTTAGTTATTATAGTGCCAATACAGACTTGAAACTGTAATGAAAACTGCATCTGAATTGAATGTGATAGTTCTGCTGACTCAGCGGCCACATAACTGCAACACAATAGACCCATTTGGACACTACCTTAAATCTGTCAGATCGATTTGTGACAAGTGACTAAAAGCTTCAGAAACTGCAGACTGGGGACTTTGTGTCATGAGTCAAAGTGATGCCAGAAGATGTGTGTGTGTAAATTAGATTATATTTATACTAGAATACTATTGTTAAAGGTGCACTGTGTAACTTTTTGGTTGGGGTCTGTCAACTTGTTTCTATGGATCTGTCATTGCTCTGCTGAGAATGTTGACATTAAACAGATGTACCTGTATTCTGAATACTTGCAATTATATTATAGTGTAAAGCATAGGATTAAACACATTTAAAATAGAAAAATAAACACTTTCACATGCTATAAGAATTTTGTTTTCTGTTTTGTCAGTAACTGAACACAACAAATGAAAAAGTTACTGTACCGCAATACATTAACTGAATATGTGTATGTATTCTTTGAAAATGTATTCACTTATTTCCGAAAGCTGTCGCCATACTGTGAAACGTTCCAGACAAAACAGTAATATATCCATGAAGAAAGCATTTGACAGACTCTCCACCAGAAAAGTTACACAATGTACCTTTAACCACAAGTCCTGCCTCAGTGTCTGGTGTAGCTGTACGTACTGTCAGGTCTGGTAGCATGAAGCCGCTGGAGAGCTGGCCTGTGTTTGTCTAGCCCGTGTGAACTCCAAGCCGACCACAACATCATTTAGATTTCCCTCAGGATGGTGCTAGGAAGCTGGCACGCTTACTGTGTCTCAGGGCGCCTATACAATTTGATTTTGTCTTTACGGCTTGCTGCTGTCCTTACTGTGGATTATTCTGAGAGAATAAAAAGGCAAAAGAAAGAGCTCCACCTGATGCATATTTCATGGTTGTGTGTGCCTGCCTGGTCCTCATCTCCAAATGTATGAGTGCATTCAGAAGTATACATTTTATTTTTTGAATGGTAAACAGTTTTGAATGGTTCTTTCTGTACACATCCTTTACCTGACTATGCTCCCATCTTTTTACGAAAGTTAAAATGTCTTCATATGAAATTACATCTATGGACTTAACTGCAATGAAGCTATGTGTAAATAAAGGTGAGAAATAAATTGGAAAATTTATAATATTGCAACTACTTTAAATATATGTAAAATTACTCTCGAGTATATCGTCTATAGGTTAAATTATAAAAAATGACCCAAAAAGCGACATACAGGTATAGTCAGGCTGCAAAAATAGATATTTCTCCTCTTTTATGGTTCATTTTAAAATCACTGAGCTATTAATTTTTGTCCAATATTACCAACTAGACCTGTTACAATGATTACTATATCGACTTATTGTTCAATATATGAAATCTGGAACAATATATTTTAGGGGTCAATATTGTGTGTATTTTTTGTTTGCATTAGGATGTTTTTGGTTATACGATAAGATTTAACGTGTAAAAAGATTGAATTAATAACTACTATGACTCATTACAGATGCAAAGTAAGTACTAAAGTGTTTCATTATATTGTTTTTTTATTGCAGGTCATGACTTTTTTAATAATATTGTACATTTAGAATACTTTTTGTGGATTAAATCTGCTCTTGGGATGTTTCGTCAATGACATAGATTAGTTTCGATATTATATCTTATTGTCTATATTTATTTCAGCAATATATCATACTTCAAAATTTGTTATCATGACAGGTATATCACCAACCTATATAGGTGTAAATTCAAACATAGATTTCCTGTTTTGTTTTGTCTGACGCTGCAATCTTTCTCCTCCAAATGCATTCCAAAACTCTTTTCCACCCTCAGCTCCACCGCAGCAGCACAACAAACAACCTCCTCAGACTCTTCATGTCTTTATTTTACCATCACCAGCATCTCAGCCCCTTGCAATGTTCATGCCATACTTCGTTGATTATTATCTTGATAGCTCAATGCATTCAGTATGACCAGAACATCCTTATTGAAACTAGAATAGGTGTTGCATTTTACTTCTGTGAAAATTATCCTGTCAGATTTTTTCTCAATTTTGTTAATGAGAGATGATTTTGAAAATAATATTCAAATTTAATTACCTTGTCAACAACCCCTGGATTTTCCACATATTGCTGACTTATTGCGTTTATTATTGCTTACTCATTTGCTGGAAAATTGCAATACTGAGACTATTGACCTCTTGAGAAGATTGACTAGATTTCCACAGTGAAAAGTTTTAATTAAGATGTCAATTTATTCCTGAAGTTGGCATCATTAAGCCATTGACAACAGTCGTCAATGTATCATACTTAATTGGGTTCACCGATGGGTCAGACTGAGTCTGATAGGAGCTGGAGTCTCAAACATTATTTTATTCACTTTGTTTTCCTGTGGCTGAGTGTTTTCTGTTCAACCTTCACGTTCAGACTCTTAATCTGCTGTTAATAGGAATTGCCTCTTGTTTGTCTCTTGTCTGATCTTGTCCTGTGGAGTTTTTTTCTCTATTGTTTACCCTGATCCCTTATCTCCGGTCAGCAAGGGGCTCAGTCTGATCAAGCCCTGCCCACACACACAGAATCTTCTTCAGCTCTGTTTCACCACTTGGGTATTTTTCTTCAATATCTTGCATAAAAATTTATACAAAATAGATTTATTGGGAACATAGTGTATGTAAAGTCGATTTCTATTAAATGAAAAGGTGTAAATGTTCTAATGAGAGTATAGCAGAAAGTTATTGGAGATGTGTATTTCCCAAACCAAAAACCATCTCCACCATATCCATCTCCCTCTTTCATCAACGTTCATAATGTTGCTTTTATGGTTTATTGGATCCCTTCAAGGCACATTTTGTAACTCTTTTATGGTGGCGTGTTCAGCACCTACTTGTCTCCATGGAGATGTTATTGCTTTGCCTGGAATATTCCACTGAATATTTTTATTTATTTATTCAATTATGCCATTAAAATCTTTTTATTTTCTGTTGGCAGGCTTGTCTTTCTACAGAACTAGCCTGTAAAGTGGCTTCATAGAGATCAGAGACTATTTAAATTTTAGCTGAAACTGGAAAAAAATGCATTGAAGTTGCTGCATTTAAAACTGTATGAAAGCTCATATAGAGTGGTATAGCCTAACCTGTCTCCTAAACCATGCAGCTTGAGTTTTCAGTGCACCAAAACCAGGGAAAGCATCTCCATCCAAATGCAGAAGAATGCAAGTGGAAGAAATCCTTAAGTGACCTGCAACCTTTCTATTTCCCAGTAGCCCTGGCTTCTCCAACATTTCGAGCTGCTGTGGCTGAGCTGAATGGCATTAGGATTCTACAGTCTCTGCAGTGGCACATAAGAGGTCACAACTCTGCATGAATAAAACACATTTAACTGAGGACTTACACTGTACATTTAAATAGAAACTGAACTCGGTCACTTTTCCAATCGCACAGTGGGAACAGTTCTCAAATCCTGCATTATCCAGGTCAACAGTAATATTTTAACATATTTTACATGTAGGCATTGTCCCATCTTTACTTATTTCCGAAGAACATTTAAAGGTGCACCTGCTGATCTTCATGGAAATGTTATTTCTGAGCCTGGGATATTTCATAGTATGGCATAAAACCTATCTATTTCTATGGGGATAAACTCGTGACACAAGCAGACCAGTTAGAGGTCAGATCTGAGGAATTAAGTATGTAATCAATAATGCTCAAAACACATTTAATACCATACTGTGGAACATGCAAGTCAAAACAATAACATATCCATGGAGACAAATAAGTAGAACCCCCCCACCTGAAAAGTTACATAGTGAACATTTAAAGAAAACAAAACAAATGTCAACTTGTTCATGCATTAATACAACTTTTGCTTTACTTTAGATTAAATGAAATTAATGTCTTCATTTTGCAAAGTGAAACGAAAGAGGTTGGAGGTTATTTTTAATCCGTTCACTTGGTACACTTGGTTTATAGCTAAAGCGCCACTTAAACTAAGAACAGTGGAAGTTAACTTTTCTGGTGTTATATATGAGAAACTTAATAAGTAGGCAGAAGGATCTCCACAGGTGCTTATAGCTACTTGTATCTTGGTGTAATTTTTCAGTTTTATTTTCTTTGGTTGCAAGTGGGATGGTGGATGAAGTTTTGTTCTTCCGCTTTTAAATTATTGAAAGTGTCTTCGCTAATTTAGTCTTTGAGGGAAACATTACAATGTACTATAAATGTTTTAGTAGAGCCACTTGAATCTTTGTTTAGAATTTCATGAAGCACCTGATTAGATTAGTGGCCGTAGGGAGACGACAGCCTGCAAGAGTGAAGCAGAGAACCAATGATAATGAATCTATTCATTTAAGAGAGGAAGATGCACATTTTATACCTTTCAAAATGTGTCTTCTGTTGTAATTAGAGCCCGACCGATATGGATTTTGCTGTGGCCGATATGAAACCGATATAATGGAAGTTGGTGCTGCCGATAGCCGATATAATCACCGATATATTTAGTGATGTAAAAATTCACTGTAAATGTTGAATTGTTTAAAAAACTTAGGTTTGGCTCTGGTGGATTTTAAATTGGGTTTATTTAGGCAACATTTATTGTTATTCTGCCTCTTTACATCATATTTACAGACAGTAGGTTGGCTTAATGGCATTTTTGCATCACATTCTAGACACCAGTGATGGGTATTCCAGTTCTTTTTAGAGAACCGGCTCTTTTGGCTCGGCTCACTAAAAGCTGCTGGTTCTTTTGGCTCCCAAGTGCCTCTTCAGATTGTTTTGTTGCAAGCAGGACTAAAGCACGTCTAAAGCAGGACTGAACCAGGACTGAACCAGGTCTAAACCAGGACTGAAAAAGGACTAAACCGGGACTTATTTATTTTATGCTAAACTACAGTCAAAAATGCTCTTTTTTTTTTTTTTTTTTAATCCTATGTACACGCAAATTTCTCAAAGTTTCGTTTTTAGCCACTGTCAAACCACGAATCTGCTCGCGGCGTGAAGAGAAAAAAAAGTGAGAGAAAGAGAAAACACGGCTCCCAATAAGGATCAGGCTCCCGTCGTTCCCTTCAAAGAGCCGGTTCTAAGAGTCATTTCGTTCGCGACGGACCCATAACTAATAAAGAAAGTAGCGCTATTAGCCTTTAGCCGTAAATACGTGCGCGCCGCGGTAATGCGCAAATGTCATAATTCACATGTCTGTTCACAGCTCATTTACATATCAAGTGCAGGTCCAGTAACAAATATACGGCCAATATAGTCACTTTAGAGCAGACCAATAGAAAACAGTCTGTTTATGTGCGGGAGCTACAGCAGCTAACCCATAACAAATGACAAAAACTAGCTTCAGAGTCGACATATTTCCAACACTCACCGCTCATACAGGCTCCTCCTCACATCACAAATCTGCACTAATAAATGTCCTTTTAATCCAGACTCAAACCGATTGTCCGTAAAAAGAATATAATCTCAGTGTTTGGATCTGTGTCTGCAGGTGTAAACAAACACACGTGAGTGACGCGACTCTGTGGTGTGTTCAGGGACAGTACGGACACACAGACAAATGACTCCGTAGATAAATACTGATGTGGAGCCACATATTAGGACATTTATCTGTCTGTAAATTGGATTAAATGAACAGAATGTAGAGAGTCTAAGCTTTATAACGAGGTATAACATGCCCACGTGAAATATCGGCCCCTATCAGCAAGCATATTGGCCGATAGCCAATATGCCTAAAGGTGCCAATATCGGCCGATAATATCGGCCAACCGATATATCGGTCGGGCTCTAGTTGTAATGCAGTGTTTTGCAATGTGTTTAAGATGGTTTTAAGCCAGATGTCTTTTCATTCCCTATAATTTGCAATTCAGTTACAACAGCACTGAACAATATGAAAATAATAATAATTCAAATTTCAACTGTACCTGATTTTTACTGAAATGAAAGAAACTAACACATTTTAAAAGGTTTGCAGTGATCCAGTTATTCCACAGACATTTTGGTTGTTCACTGCAATGACACTATAAGTGCTTTTCATAACTTTAAGAGCCGTCATGGTAACAATTAGGATGCAAAGCACGGATTTCCTACTTCTTGGACAAGAATACTTTTTATAATTAGATGCAGATACAGTACAGTACACAGCACCTTATTTTTTACCTCAAGAACTACTTATTTTAAAATCTTTCTACTAGAACAAGACTAAACTGTCTCAAAAACATGGAAATAATGTACAGATGTTTTAAGATATGTCCTTGCAACTTTCATAAGTCATCAACATTTTCACCACACTTTCAGTAATACACTTTCTCTTATCTTCTTTTAACTTTTCACCTCCAGGGTCACCCCGCACATCAGGGTTTTGCATATATGGTATAGTCTATAATATTTTGAGCCTGCAACCTCATTTTCCTGAATAACGTTCTACCAATGCATGATCCATACAGCCTTTCCTATTCCCTCTAATACATGTCATAGTGTTTCCCTTACTGGCTCTATGACTTGTAATGGTCTATTGTAACATAGATTTTGCATTATTCGAGTTGCATAAAAAAGAAGACTTCAGAGACCTCTGCCATCATAGTCATAAAATAATAAAATGATCATGAGTAGAAAGGGCACTGTACAATAATATACATGTGGTGCTGCATATTGATGTAGGTCTGTGGTGTTGCACTTCCCTTTTGGACAGCCAATTAGAGCAGCAGCCTGCAGAGCTCCTATAAAACCAAACAGTAAGAAGACATGCACAGGATAGAAGATGGGCAAAGGAACGTGAGACCAGGGGACCACAGAACTCATCAGAAGCCAATGTAAAATTCAAACAGAGATCATGGTCTCGTGGCAGGACTGGGGAGAATCAGTGTGAAGCTTCCTTATGCTCTGCTCCTTTTCTTTATTGTCCAAATGTGTAGCCCGGCTCAAACACAGCCCTACACAGAAGTCAACATGCACTATAGATTCTATTATGTTTTACATGTTTAAACTTTATTTTAACAAACTAAAGACCTTTTGCACAAATGATTAGAGGTGTTAATTACTCATTCGCAATATGTGTGAGTGTGATGCATGTGATGGCTAAGTCTAATATCAACTTAATGTTGTATTTTACAGCATCCTTTATTTAGAAACTGATATACTCATACTGCGACAGAAAAGTGAAAACAGTAAAACGTGTGTTTTCAGTACGTACGATTAGTACAATCAAAGTTGATAATTGGTCCTTGGGGGCTACTCTATATAAAAGTAAATTGAACAGACTGCTACAGAACAAATGGAGCATTTTGAAGACTTGTGTTATATCTTAATTAGCTAATTTTAGCTCTGCATGGTATTACATGGTCTGTCAGCTAGCCTGTATGTGTGTGGGTTGGCAGATGCCACACTCCCTCCGGGGCCCAGCAGCACCGTGGACAGTCTCCATGCAGCACTGAGAGAGATCCTAACAGCACTCTCCCTATTGTCACACTAAAGATAAAAACATTTGCCTGCTGACCTGCTGTTATCCCACTGTCCCTGATGCATTGTTTGGAATAGTACTGTTTACAGCCTGTTTGGAACTCTTAATGAGTCTTCCATTATTGGCTGGTTATCAACAAACCTTATTGTATTTACTGCCATACAGTTGTTTACAGTTACAAAAGTATGTACTTCGTGTAGTTTTAGCAATTCAGTTTGACCCTGCATAAGACCAATGCAGTAGCGTAGTGCAGCTTCCATTTTTTGGGAATAATTGTTATTAATAATAAGTAGATTTAGGGTTGTTTTAAACACTCTCTGCCAAGACACCTGGAAGTAAATTTTAACTGGGAGTGCTATGAAGCTAGGAAATCCTAACTTCTGTAAACCTGCATCTTTAGACCTAAAAATAATACAATTAAAATCTAAATACACATAATAGCCTAGCCTCGTGTCTATATCACTTCCCAAAATATTCATAAAGAATTTATAAATTGTGCAAAATATTTATTTATTTATTTATTTTTAAAAAATCTCCCTCTTGCCACTAGCGGGTGCTGCAGCAACCCCAGCACCCCTGCTTCTTGCGGCCATACTCTCTGTGCTTTTTGGATGTTTTTCATTTTCTACATCACTATTTCAGATTGATTGCCTTTGTTAACCTGTGTATTTTTGATTCTGATCAATTATTTTTTTTGTCTTCTTTTGCTGCAGTCAGCCTATTACGTTACAAAGTCTCATTTGGCTTTATAATGCACTGTGACCGGGCCCCTGGTGTGCTCACAATTAGTTCATTAAATTAACATGAACAAAATAAGACGGCTTTGATGCACTAGATACTGGGTAGTGTCAGGCGCAGGAGGGGTCCATCAGACACCGACAACCTGACACTCCTTTATTTACACCACCCACTGGCAGAGGAGATGTAAAAAATAATGATCCAAGAGGGACTGTCCACTCTTCATCCAGTTGTATTTTTATCTTGTACCAAAGTGAAAACACTGTTAAGGTGCAATTAGCTCTCTTTTTTAGCTGATTGATCTGTTTATTTCTTCTCCGTTCAAAAAGGGCATGGCGTAATTACTTTCCAGTTACGCTGAGTAGCCTGGACTTCTCTGTATATTCTGTACTATTACTAATATATACTATATAATTCTCAGTCTGGTGACCACTTCTTACATTTAATGGGCCTATATTAAACAAAAATTGACTCTTGTGAGCTTTGAGCCATGTTATAATGTTGTTACTTCATCAAAAACATTCCTGCAGTTGTGTTTTGTTTCATGTTTCACACGTTTGAGTAACCCTTTATTACTAGTCTGTCTACATCTCCAAATGTCAAAATGCTCCATTCCACCTTGTGATGTCATGTAATGGTAGTTTTCAAATTAACAAATCCTTTTTTCCTTTTACTCAGCAGAAATGTACTATTCCAGGGCTGACATGACATCACAAGGTGGAAGAGAATGTTTTCTGTTTGAGAAAAGAAATATGCATAGATCAGAAAATAGTGTAATATGGGCCCTTTAATATAAATAAACTACAGAATAAGTCGATATCTCTAAATTATATTTTTTTTCTTATTCACCTGCAGTATCTCATTGAGCAAAGAAAAACAACCAAAGTTAGAAATAAACCTATATTAATATATGTGTGAAATTTCTGCCCTTTGTGTTTCTGATGTGCCATATACAATGCAATCAACTAATCACTGCCTGTGCTTGCCTCCGCTAAGCGTGGCCATGTGAATGTATATGATTATAGTCTGATTTGAATGTTAGCTCTCATTATGCTCTCCATTTTTATTGAAAATGTCTTTGTCGCTGTAACTATTTTTTGCTCACACCTCCTCGCCTTGTGTCTGTAATGATTAAACCAAGTCTGGCTGAAATATCCTGCTTTAACAAGCTGCACCGTTCCCTGTTCATCCGGGGAGTGTGAGAAGCCAAAACTAATTGCATTTGCAGAACACTCAGCAAGGATAGAAAGTCCTATGTGTCCCTTACAGTCAAAGTATTTTCACTTTGGGTCGTAACTGTTGTGCAGTGTTTTTTTTCTTTTTCTTTCTTTACCTGCAGCTATACAAGGACTATTAAAGCTGACTGACAACAGAGCATAGCGTTAAAAAGACATTTGTGAGGGCTGGAGGCCTCTGCAGACTGATGTGGGAGAGGTGGTGTGATACCGAATGACTTATGTCGGCACAGGCACAGGTGGGGAGTGTCTGCGTTTTCTGCTACATTTGCTTCCAAAACATTGAGCTTGTGTTTCTTGGTGCTTACAGTTTGTGCGTAATAACTTCTTTTTTACTGTTGTAGTTGACTGAAAAAATTCCTGGCTGACTAAATACATGCTCTGTGTATCAATGAGTAATGCAAAAACAACAATGTGTATGAAGAGGGAAAAAGATAATTCACTTAATCAAAACTCTAGGTAACTCACTCTAGGTAACAAACAAACATATACAAATCATGTTAACTAATAAAAACATTGTGCTTTAATAAATGATTTTGTTTACACACAAAAGGAAGAAAGAACTAAATAAATATGTGAATGATGTCTACACTAAAGAAGTGCAACATAATATAATGAGCTAAACTCAATAATGTAAGGGAAAGCTTGGTTGTGGTTAAATAACTTTATATAAAATATTTCAAGTATGTATTTATTTATTTATTCTTATTGACAATGAGCAATTCTTTTTTCTCCAAAGGACAGGTGAGGCACCTGCCTCCCTTGACCACATGTCGCTGCCTTCCCTCTGCTCTCCATTTGTCGGCAAATGCATAGGCATGCTGCGTACTGTCTGCCCTTGCCGTCAGTCAAACGTCTATGATGCAAGGGGCGACCAAGGCGAATGTACGCCTTGTGAACAGAGGATCTAATTTACACGTCTAAAGCGGCCTCAAGTGAATGTTTCAGCAGCGCGTTAGCCACGGAAAGTGCGATTTGACACTTTGTATGTGCACACAGGTTTAGGATGTTGCAAGGTAAAGCACCAGTAGAAATCTTTGCTTGAAGCTGTTGAAAGTATAAAAAGGTATGCAACAGTGTTACAATAGTATTATTTCAGACTTGATTTTGATAGTAAGAAATTGACTCAATACACTCTTTCTTTAGACAATAGAATGTGATTTTCAACTTTGAATCATACTACTTTATTTAATATCACCATCTGGCCTTCTTCCAGATATGTTCTATAGTGGTCCATGGGCATTTAGTGGTCTTATTTGTTCTGATACAGCTCAGGATCATTCTAAAGCCTTTTAGGAAAGGTTCATTTGTGTCTATGAATGTGACGTTTTATGTATTGATACCTGCTCAAATAAATATAAATTTGATACCAGGTTTAGTTTCGATTAGTATCTGATATTCAGTACCCGTGTATGCAATAATCAAATGATGAAAATCTCTAAATTTGATCTAATAACACAGAAAAATGTTGATATGATATTATTTATGACTATTGTAGATGAGAGCAGCAAATGAGAGGTTAGTCTAGACTGGTAGACTTATAATGGGTCTGTAATCATACTGTTTACAGCTTTATATGTTGACAATAATATATGACAACAACCCTTCAAACTTATTTAGAAAGTTTAGTTTAAACCTTGAGTGTGTGAGTATTGGTCCAGTCAGAGACACAGGAGATTCTGGGCTGGAGGCCACATACACAGGGAGAGGATCAGCCATTTTAAAATTCAACTCAGACTTTCCACTCTTACAGCTGTCTGTGGAAAGGGACTAAGTTTGTTTTTCTTGATTCAATAACTAAATCTAAGAACATATTGGTTCTCTGGCTTCAGTTGCTTGCCAGATTGCTTAAAAAGTCCGTCTCTATATAGGAGACAGAGAAAATGGAGCCCACATATATAAAATGTAATGCACTTGGCTGTGGACTGTTCCAGTTTTTGTTATACGTGGTATTTTATTCTTAACCAAGTCTGGGCCAACTGTGAATAATTAAGCAGACCATCCTCTCTAGTTCTCAAACACCTTGCCCACCCCCTCTTCAGAAATGTAAAAAATTGATGCTAAGCAAATCATAATTAATTACATTTTTAGAGAAAGCTTTGATTATATATAAATAATAAATATATATAATAATAATAAATAAATAAATAATCGGTCGGGCTCTAATATATATATCATATATATATCTCATATATATAAATTTTATTATTATTATTATTTTGTATATCTCACCTTTCATCAAATTGAATGATGCAAAGAAACATATTTGAAAGTAATAATATTTATTATCATAACATGTCTCCCCTTAGTGCATTTAAAGAGAGTAGTGTTTTATTATCTTTACTTTATTATTTAATTTTCAAATTTGATCCTGACTTAATTCATGAGTAAGTCTGAGTGAACTTCTTGCAGGATTCAAGTCCTAGTTTTCTCTCTGCAAGGAAACCTGCTTTAAGTTCTGAAAGATTACATTTTACGACCTGTTTACATGCAAAAAGTTCTTTTCATTATCTTATTTTAGATCAAAATGGCAATTTTTCTACCATGAGAATCCAGTAAAAGAACTGGCCTTGTCAAAAGTAGCTGATGAGCTCTAAAGTTCAAAGCGCAGTATTGCGAAGGAGGAGACCTAGAAGAAGAGTTCCAACTGGAGGTGTATGCATGGCTCTTAGCAAAACCTCAACTTGTTCAAAGTAAAGTTATTTCAGCTGTCTGTTCTGCCAGCTTGAGGTGGAGCAGAATTCAACTTCAGTAGACACATGAGGGAGAAGAGAAAAAGTTATAATTGTAATTAAAGAACCATCTCAAAGCAAGGTTGTCTCATTATGAGAAACCATGTGCTCTGATTGTAAATGTGAGTTTCACCAAGGGCTACATCCTTTATATTATTACACTATCATTTGTTTCACTCACATTACATTTTCCTGTTATAGAGCCCATGTATTATACTTCAGTCCATTCAAAATGTTGAACTTATCTCTTTATTGTAATAGTTGTAGTAATCATATTAATCGTCTTCTCAACATTTAAAATCTAGGAATAGCATTTGCTCCTTATATACCAGCTCGAGGGTGAAATGCATTTAAGAGCAAGCAGTGTGAAAAATTGAAATGAATACAAATTAAAGGGTTCATATCACAGTATTTTTTGACCTATGTTATAATGTTGTTTCCTCATCATAAACATACACTGAGTTGTGTGTTGTGTTTTGTTTCATTCACACATGTTTAACACACAAACCCTGTATATTTAGGCTGAGTTCTTCTCTGAAACAGAAAACACTGTTCCATCTTGTGATGTCATGTGCTCATACAGGAAGTGTGATTTTTAAACTCCATACCCACTCACTAGAATCATTTGCATGATTTCAGCCCTGAAATTTCCCATCTCTACTGAACTAAAAATTAAAAATCAACTTAAAAATTACCACTTAATGACATCACAAGGTGGAACAGAGCAGTTTGAGCTGTGGAGATGTAGACAGACTAATAATAAAGGATTACTCAAATGTGTGTGAATGAAACAAAACACAACTCCAGGTAAGTTTTTAATGAGTTAACAGCATTATAACATGGTTTAAAGCTCACAAATTTGGTGTAATATAGAACCTTTAACTGAGTTTGAATGGTAAAAAATATTTAGTTTAGGCAACTGGATGAGAAACACTGAAACTGCATTATTTGTAAAGATGTCTGCTCTGATCTAAAATGGAATAGCGGTGAACTCCTGGTGAGTGAGGGCCTGGCTTGTGTGATGTAACAATCTAAAGTAGTCCATAAAGCTGAAGAAGCTGATTCAGATACAACACAGTGCATTATGCTTGAGAGCAAAGGCGCATCGATAATAGGCAGGCAGTCATAATGGTATTTCACATCTGTGTATTTTTACATTATAGAGCCTGAGGGATCATTGTGAAGGTTTGATTTAATATTTCAACAGTTTACCTATAGCTTTTCTCTATCTACGCTGTTAGGGGGAAATGGGATTGCTTCTATTGACAGGGCTTCACCTAGGCGGGTCTGCAAACTTCACCTGGAAACCTCAACGGACCAGTGGATAGTGGCAGGAGGCAGCACTGGCCTTGAAATATGTATGAGGAAGAAAAAGGAGGGGAAGGCTTCTCACAGTAAGCTATCTGCTACATGATAAACCATTTCATTCGGCCCTATTAGATGAACAGGGCAGTTTTTGTGATTCAGGGATACTTTGATCATGACGTTCATGTAGTTTACATTAGGTGTGTGAGAGATCAAAGTACATGCTATTCTTCCTTCCTCTGCTTGCTCGCTCTCAGCAGCACTCAAGTCCTATTACAGTAATCTGCTCTAGTGTATGTGGAAACATGGGAAGTGCCCTAATTGCAATGGAACAAAATAATGGGTACTCATGCTTAAAAAAAAATATATAGTTATAGGGATATTTTTAAAATTAAATGGGTCTGTTGCCATGTTAGGATTAAATAAAGGACAGAAACAAAATGTAAGAATTGTTTTGTATTTGTATTGAGTAATATTATATTCAATCATGAGGTATTAAAATACCATATTAAGCCGCATGAGGTGGAAATCTGTAAAAAACAAATACCGTATTTTCCGCACTATAGGGTGCCCTGGATTATAAGGCGCACTGTCTTTGAATGGTCTATTTTCAAACTTTTTTCACATATAAACCGCACCGGACTATAAGGCGCATTAAACGAAACACAACAGTTAGATGGGTTAGTCGGACTTTGTTTGGTGCGTTCACGGTGACTCTCTGCTTTGTTCACTTGTGGCGTGTAGGGAGGGTGCTGTCTGGGAGCGCTGGATTGTTGGCGTGTTTGCAGTGACTCAGTTGCTCAGTCATGGCTAGAAGTGGCACATTGCACTCGCTTTTTCGGTTCTTTCCTCCGTTCCATTCCTTGTCCGCATGCATTGATGAGTGTGGTGTGGTGGTGCTGCTTTGTAGTTTACTGAAGATGTGCTGGGACACCTGAGTGGATTCGTGTATAGGGCGCTCTGGATTGTGGGTCGCGCAGTCATTTTTTGATGGGGTTGGAGGCTTATGAGTGCAGCCTATAGTGCGGAAAATACAGTACACAGTGTTTCCCGCAGGTTTATACTAAGAATATCTTTGCTCAAGCGATCCATATTTGAATAATTTTATTTAATACAATTTAATATTTTAGTGTTTAAATGTCACTTATTGTCTCTACTGAACAAACAGCACTGATTACAGATTAAAAATGGTTACTTCTATATGTTTATGACAACACTGGACTCATAAAGAATCATTTGTTACCATTATTTTTTGCTTTGTTTTCAGACTATGGGGTGAAAATTAGACTATGAGGGTGGCACCATTGTCTCCTCTGTTAATGGGAAACACTGCATAAATGCGGCAATACTTGCAACATAAAAATACAATTGACAGTCAGTGGAGCGTATGAGAAGGAGACAAAATTCATGGCAAAAAGAATTGCCATTACAAACAAGGCTTAACTTGAAGTTAGAAAGAACGACAGCAACCAAAAGTGCATTATTCCAGTCTGTATTTTACATTACATATGAAAAAATGAATGTTTCAAAAAATACCGATGCATTACCCCAATGCGAACCTTAAATGTTGAGCTAAAATCACCGAGTGCAATCCTGCACACTTATCTCTTTTTTGTAAAAATGCTTGTACACCAGCTCAAAACTGAAAAAGCCACTTTATATGATGTTACTGCAAGTGACAACAAGAGCATATTGTGATTTCCAAAGCTCACTGAACATTCAATTTACATGCTTGATATTAAAACCATTGTGCAGCTTTTAGTATACTCTTTTTTGATGATCATAGAAAGCTCACTAACCAATCTTAAATGGCTGGCTATTTTTTTCATTACAGTATTTTGGTGGTAGACTTGTAGAACAACAGCAAAAGAGATTGAGTTACAGTTTTAAACAATGTGGTACAGAGCGATTCTATTGGTTGTGCATGAGTAGTATCAGGCATGTGAATATAATAAACTAGTGTATTAGTGAATATAATTATTTTTAATTCTATAGACTCCAGAACTTAGGCTAATGATCAGTGGATCCATTGTCCTTTATCAATATCTGCACCAATTATCAGAATCCATTTTGGCTTTGCTAATTTGTGGTATTGCTCATCTAATTTTAGCCCTGCATTACTTCTGGTTTAATGGTTTCATTTTTTTGGTTAGTATTTTTTTGTTTTTCTTTTTTTCTTCAATAAACCAAGAGCATTTTTAGATCTATATCTATTATTCAGAAAGCCAGTCAGTGCATCCAAAAACATCTTGTGCCTTATGGGGAGGAAGTGAAAAGTGAGCCCCAATTGCGACACTAATGGACTTCAGTATGTTGTGGTTTTGGCATGTTGCTATGGTGAAACCCGTGAGGAGCGAATGCCAGTTCACACATTTGTCCACACTTTAACACAACTGTCAGATGGGACCTCCCTGTCTTCAGAGGAGGGTAGCATGTTTACTTATTTAGTATTAGTATTTTTAAATAAAACTGATCTTTTCTGAGTAGCACCATTTCTTTTACATTGTAAGTAAGTACATTTTTTTTTTTTTTTTTTTACACTGCCAACTGTAAGTCTAAAGTGACAGAAGCTATGTAATTATTTGAATGTTTGTATATTGTGCATTGCTCAATAGTTAAATCATAGTTAAATAGTGAAATAGTTAAATCATACTATGCATCGCTGTGCATAGTATGATTTAACTATTCTCCTTTTTGTCATGTTTTGTCTTGTCAGTTACATTAATAGGTCCTCTATTACACAAAGTGCACTCTTGTGAGATTTAAGTCATGTCATAATGCTGTTACCTCTTCAAAAAATACTTGGAGTTGTGTTTTCTGTCTCTGTGCATCTCCAAAGCTCAAAATGCTCTGTTCCACCTTGCGATGTCCGTTAGTGGTAGTTTCCAAGTTAACTCCTTTTACCATTAGTGCAGTAAATATAGTTAATTCTGGAGATGAAATGATCCAGATGATTCTGGAATGAAATTTCCTGTATAACAGAGTGTTTTCCATTTCAGAGCTCAGTCTAAATATGCAAAGTTTGTGTGTTAAACATGTGTTTGCATTGCAAGAGATCAGAAAATGTGTAATGTAGGTGCTTTAAGGTTAATCCTACAATTACTCTTACCTGAGTAATAGTTTTGTCAAATAGGCTATATTTGTATAGCCTGATCCATCAGTCAGTTTCACTTTGTGGAAACCATCTGACCTCGCAGCATTAGGATTCGTTCACTCAATGGTAGGCAGGTACTTTTTTAATTTAACCAATTGCTGCTATTTGGTCGTGACATATGCAATGCACCACTAAAGGGACTAACTGGTGTATTAAGCTTTTCCCAAATCCTGTAGGAAGAAGGGCAATAACATCTTTTCCCTTGATAAAATTCACCAAACATTCTCTTTCATCCGACTTTAAATTGTTGATCTCGGGAATCGTCAACACAGCATATACGGCATCGTCTACATCTATCTCGACCACTTTGTTTATTGTTGTGCTGTATCACAAAAGGGACTCAGACAGGCACTTGAGTTTGAGTCATGGCTTCACAGCTCTTCGCTGATTGGCCGGTGCGCAGTCTACAACTTTCCGGGTTCTTGTAAACAGTCTAGTGTAATCTGATTACTGATCTAGTCACTGGAGAGAAATGAAATTGAGTGGAGGCACTAGGTGGCGCCAGCCTGGCTAACATTTGTACTTCCCCTTGGCTATTATTCTGAAGTAACGGTACTCTACTTGATTAAACATTTTCGTCACTCTGCCATCCTCAGTTGTCTTCTCCTGCTCATCCCTGCTTTGCTTTGACAGGTAAGCCCGAGATAAAACCAATAGACAGTAGCTTTGCAGTGCCGTGCGAGGTTTCTTTTCTGTCAGCTCTCCCCATAGGCCGCCTGTCTGCGTGGGCCAGAAACATGGAAAAACCAGGAGCATACTTTAGCCTTTTCCTTTGAGAAAGTCATTAGGGGATCCTGCACTATGGGAATTGGCATTTTCCTCTTCTATAGATGCCCTTTCAGCTGACCAAGGTTTGGATTTTCTACTCACCTGCTCCTGTAAACTTTGTACATATTCATACTGTAACTTTTTTACTAGGTCAACCCCCTAAGGCTGACCCTAACTACCACACAGGTACGAACACAATGCATATTTCGACATACATCCCAGGCTAATTAGTAAGAAGAATATTGCGCACATCAGATTTCTAATTAAAGGAAATAACTCTTTTCCTGCATGGCTCATACCTATTCATGACTAAAATAGACAACGAAAGTGGAAAAAAAGCTTCAAATACAAAGTGGAAATGTTCTTTCCCTCTGGTGGTTTTATCTCAGCCCCAGGGTGTAGCCCGCCCCTCTTGCGCTCACAAGAATCTGTTTCCCATTTTTTGTTCTTCATCATCTTCTCCATAGTCTTCATTTTATAAGGCTTATGGAGGAGGTTAGATGTCAGAGGTAAAGTCCTTTTTTGCAGAGTAAAGACTGTGTTTTGACTTGTGGATGTTGTGTGTGAACTTACTGAGCGCTTATATCACACGGCTGTCAGCCTCTGAAAGGTGAGGATTGAGAAGCGCCTGCGGGGAACAGCTCAGACTAAAGCAGGACGGGCCGGAGGAGCAAGAGGAGAGCTGGAGAGAGAGCACACACAAAACACAACAAAACAATGGTGGTTTACACTCACACAACATTCTGATTCAGGATTTATCATCTTACATTTAGAACATCAAACACGGCATAGTTTTGATGTGAAGTGCACGCAAATGAGGAAGGTTTAACAAGAATTTAATCAGATAAATAATGTTCTTTGGATTCTGCACATTTTACTACGAAGTATTTATCAACATGATTATATTTGAGAGTTTACTGAAAAGTGTAATTTTTATTGACAATTTTGTTCTCATATCCCTTTCTTTTTGCTAATGATTAGTGATAGAAACAGTGAGGCGTACATTAAAGGCACTGATTTAAAAATTAATGTTGTTTATTTTAAACAGTTTGTAACATGTTTCACAACTTAATAAGCATGTTTCACAACTTTTGTTTTGCCGTCATGGTAAGGTAACTAGAATGCAAACAGCGCACTGCTTTTATCACATCTGGGGACCAAAATTTTTTTTGTAAAACCTGGGAAGTTTACACACTCCTACAGACTTTTCACAGAATTGCCCATCATTCTCTCATTCCACATTTTCAGTGTAGGAATTTTCGCTTCCTTCTACATATTTATAATTTGGGTGCTTGTCAGTCCAGTACTTATTACTCTGAGCACAGATTTGCTCAGATACAGACTTTCTGTTTGATCACACACTGGATACCATTCTTTAAACTAAAATAGCTGCTGGCGTGCACCCCTTCATCTTTTGTCAACTACCAGCATTTCTGTGGTGTGTTGAAATCGTATACAGTTGTAGCTTGTATTCATTCAAAGCTTTCCATACAGCTGCAGAATGTCAAAAAGAAATCTTACTTTGTGCCTGCAGGGCTTTTCAGGACATCATCTTTATTCAAATTTTTATTTATTTATTTAGTTTTTTCAATTGGCTTGGCATATATGCAGACTGTAGGGAAAGCAAGTCAATACACTGCTTTCTATCATTTCAATTTAGCCATTATTGTCAGCTACAAAAATCAATATAGAAATTGGTGAAAGAAAATAACCAACACAGCTGTTTAATGGAAAGCTCTCAAGAAGAATAATTCTGTGGGTTTTGTATGGTAATGTATGCATATAATTTGATGCAGAACAAACCACTGTGTATATTGTTTTAGTCACAAAAGTCAATATGAATGTATAGAAATAAGAAATTGGCTGATCTGCATGCAGCCTTACCCTGCCCTGTGTTCTCCCAGCTCACAATATGGCGTTATGATCAGAATATCCCCGTTAAAGAGGACTAAGGGGAGGCCGAAAAATCCTGTTTTTTCCTATACATCTAGTTACCAAGTGCACTTCTTTGACTATTACATTACGACTATTTTCAGATTCTTATATTGCTTTAGAATTCCCAGAATCTGATATCTTCCACTGTAGTAGTAAGAATATTCATCTGGATTTGAGTAGTTTCAACTAAATTAAAATTACTATGAATATCCTGAACTCAAGTAATTTTATTCTTTCTCTGTTTTTCAAGCTGACACCCCGTCTCCATCTGGGCTCATAATTATCACACTAGAACTGACCCTTGTTAGGCTGGATAATTCAAACGCGCACTTATGCAATACTTTATTATCATAGAAAAAAATATAATTCCACTTCTAAGAGAGACAGAAACATAAAATAGTAAAGAGTGTTCTGTGAATGGCTGCCAAGTGAGATGTGTCCTTGGCCACACTGGAGATCAGACTCTCATGTATTTTTACTGAGGGTCTTCTGTGCATCTGCAACACAGCATCTTTTAATGATGCTTTGATATCAGTTCAGGGCCTTGCTGTTTGTGGGCATCCAGGGTCTGATGTGAGCGGACTTCACACAGTCCAAAAATTAGTGCATATTTTTATTTAAGTACTCAACTAGAAATAGTGGTTTAATAAATTTGATGAGACTATATCACTATAATATTGATATTGATATTACTATATATTACTGAATCGTGATCAAAATATTTGAAGAATGGAATGAACGATGAATGAATGAAGGAATGAATGAACTAGGAAACTACTTTTATTACACTTGATCCTTGTTCCTAAACATTCCATCCATCCATCCATTTTCTTCTGCATATCCGGGGCTGGGTCATAGGGGCAGCAGTCTAAGCAGGAACTCCCAGACTTCCCTCACCCCAGACACATCCTCCAACTTCTCCGGGGAGTCCCCCGAGGCATTCCCAGGCCACCTAAGAGACATAGTCCCTCCAGTGTGTCCTGGGTCCCTGTGGCCTCTCCCAGTGGGACATGCCTGGAATACCTCCTGAGGGAGGTGCCCAGGAGGTATCCGGAGCAGATTCCTGGGCCACCTCAAATTGGTTTCTCTCAATGTGGAGGAGCAGCGGCTCTACTCCGAGCTCCTCCCATGTGACTGAGCTCCTCACCCTATCTCTTAGGGAGTGCCCAGCCACCCTGCGGAGGAAACTCATTTCGACTGCTTGTATCTGCAATCTTGTCCTTTCGGTCACTACCCAGAGCTCAGGACCATAGGTCAGGGTAGGAATGAAGATTGACCGCCTTTCGGCTCAGCTCTCTCCTTCTCACCTCACAGTGGTCCGATACAGCGACCGCATCACTGAGGACACTGCACCGATCCGCCTGTCAATCTCATGCTCCGTCCTCCCTCACTTGGGAACAAGACCCCGAGATACTTGAACTCCTCCACTTGAGGCAGGGACTCTCCACCCACCCCGAGACCACCTTTTTCCGGTTGAGAACCATGGCCTCAGACTCGGAAGAGCTGATCCTCATCCCCAGCCACTTCACACTCGGCTGCAAACCACCCTAGAGTACATTGCAGGACCTGGATTGATGAAGCAACAAGACAACATCATCTGCAAACAGAAGAGATGAGATCCTGTGGTCCACATACCGGACCCCCTCCAGCCCCTGACTGCACCTAGAAATTCTGTCCTGCCCAGCCCTAGTGGAATACAACATGCACTGGGAACAGGTCTGACTTTCTGCCTGCAATGCAAACACAGCTCCTGCTCCCGTCATACAGGGACCAATTCACAAAGCACATGTGGACTGGTTGGGCAAACTCCCATGGACCCTCAAGCAGCCGATGGAGAATATAGATATATAGAATATTAGATAGGTCCAGTGTTCCGCGACCAGGCCGAAAACCACACTGCTCCTCTAGGTTCGACTATCGACCAGATTCTCCTCTCCAGTACCCTGGCATAGACCTTACCAGGGAGGCTGAGGAGTGTGATTCCCCTTTAGTTGGAACACACCACCACCCCGGTCCAGTTCAGAGGCACTGTCCCGGACTGCCACACGATGTTGCAGAGACGTGTCAGTCAAGACAGCCCCACAACATGCAGAGACTTAAGATACTCAGGAAGGATCTCATCCATCCCTGGAGCCTTGCCACCAAGGAGCTTGCCAGGGTGATGAACGAGTCCGCCTCCGAGTCCCCAGCCTCAACTTCCTCCTCAGAAGCATTCCTTCCACTGTCCGACAACATCCTCAGTCGAGGTCAACAGCTCTCCCCCCGCACTGTAAACAGTGTTGGTGAAGAACTGCTTCCCCCTCCTGAGGCACCAGACTGTTTGCCAGAATTTTCCTTGAAGCTCCAGCCCCCCCCCCTAACTTAGCAACAATGGTTATAGTCATGTCTTGAATCTGAAAGCTTGTGTGGTGTCTATACGCCTGTTGTTTAAGTCCATTTGTGAGTATGGCAGTGAATCATTGATGACCCAAACTATTCTTTCTTTGTGAAGCAGAAGAACCCCTGAAGAATTGCAAAAACTTTTGAGCTGGAGAAAGCATACAATCAATGACTAAAGATCAATCAGTAAAAGACTAGCTCCTTGTCCAGCCCTTAATAACTTTGTCTTCTCCACAGCGACTTTGATATGGCATAGCATTTGAACACAGATTTAAACTGTATTCACTTCTTTTTTATTTTAAAAAGGCATAATATATGATACATTTTATCTCTTATAAAATACAGATAACCCAGATTATTTCATAATAGTGGCACCTTTTGATCATTATTTGACAGCCCCCACAAGGTAATACATTGAATTTAAGTATAAATCTTAAGAAAGTATGACATGTTCTTGAGAAAGTATCCTGCACTCTTGTGACTTTCTTGCACTGAATGATTCTCTCCTAATAAGGATCTGTTTTTAATAATAAGGTCTCACTACGACTTGTGGTCCGTAAATTTGAGAAAACTTAACTTTTCTTGACGATGGCTCCAAAATCTCTTGCCTCTGAAAAGACTAACCATTCTTCTTTGTTGTACTTGTAGACTTCCAGAAATCCAGAAAAAGCCGGATCAGTTCCTGTCACAAAATAAATATATTATACTCTATGTAGTTGACACATGAAGTGACATGATCCACCTCTTTGTGATAAAAGTGATGGGTCCTGAGAGAGCTGGCAATGAACCAATGGATTGTACTGATCCAAGAGTGAGATCAAAAACTCTCTGATTCCTGATAGGTCTGAACAAGCTACAGTCCAACCTCACATTTAGTTTGAAACATCATTTACCTTAGTTCAAAACCCTTCATCCACAGTAAAAAAGGGGAGAAATTGATATTCTTTTCCCAAGGGCTTCATGGTTTCTTGCTTTGCTTTGCCAGATATCTGCAAAATTGCTGTTTGCTTCCAGTAAGCAGTAATACATAAGCTGAATGTAATCAATTGTGTTTTAATTGGTGAAGCAAAGGGAATAATAAAGGAGAATTTTATACATCTTTAAAGGGCCCATATTACTCTGTTTTCCATTAGAATGTTGTTTCCTCATCACAAACATATCTGGAGTTGTGTTTTGATTCATTCAAACACACATATTTAGGTTGTTCTTTTCTCAAGCTGAAAAAACTCTGTTTCACCTTGTGATTCCATGTGGTAAAAGAAAGTACTCCATTGTGTTTTTAAACTTCATACAGCTTCACAAGAATCAATGGGATAATAAAAGTTAAAAGATGTCAACTCAAAGACTACAGCTTCATGACATCTCAAGGTGGAACAGAGCATTTTGAGCTTGATGTAGACAGATTAATAATAAAGGGTTACTCAAACACATGTAAATGAAACAAAACATTATCACATTATAACATGGTTTAAAGCTCACACTAGTCAATTTTGTGTAATATTGGGCCTTTAAAATGAGAAAACAAAGCAGTGATTTGATGCGATGTTTTTTTCCCCCATGAGCATAATATGTTGACTTAGAGAAGCCTTTACTTAGCTCTGATTATGATATTTTTTCATTAGGCATCATCCAACTGTAAACAGATAAACAAACCAAAGAACATATGATATTAGCTGACCCTCAAAGTGTAGTGTTGTGTCCAGAGGCTTTGTGTGAAATGGTCCACATCCTTATCTTCTCTCTCCTTCAGTTGTGTGAGCCAGCTCTGATAAACTATTAACCCCGTCAGATTGCCTTGTGGAAGGTTACGATACATTTCATACTAGTTCTCTTATGGCAAGGTTTACAGAAGGGGCCCAAATATGGTGTTGTCTCAAACTAATGTGTATCTCTTATCTTATCTTGAACTTTCTATGAACTATCACTGGAGATATGCTACAATTATATTATGTAAACCTGTGCTCTTAGTATTGGAGAGATGACACGAAAGCACCAGAGAACAAGAACAGTTTTACTTAATTTTTCATAATTTCAGACGAAGGGCAGAGGCCTGTATTAATACTTTGCAGCTGATGCCATCAACATTTCCTAGAACTGTGGTGCTAACTGTAGGCTCACTTCTGTCAAAAAACAAACAAACAAAAGAAATAAACAAAAAAACACTTATCTGATCATTTTCATTTTCAATTCAGTAAGAGTTTGCTGAATTGGAACTACAACAGGTGATCTGATTTTTGCATTAAATTACAGTCTTGAGCCAGCTAGTATTAGTCATGCTCACCTTTTTGTTGAAAATCAAACCCCTCAACAGGACCATGGATGCTCATTTTGATTACAGGCTCCTGAAAATGTGTCAGTTTAGTATTTTTTTTCCTTCAGATTTCTAATGTGTGCTTTACATCACCATGGTAACTACTGAAGATTCCTAATAGGCAAAATGTAGAACACCCCCAGTATGATGTCACTGCAAAATATCAATACATCTATGTGAGATTTACTGTTTCAGAAAATTCACAAATGTTGAACCTACTTTATCATTATTTGTTAGGGATTGGCACCACAGATTCGATATATTAATCTAATCACACAACTTTTTGAAGCTATTGTGGAATGAAACAAAAAGTCTAATTTGTTTTTTTTTTGCAGACGGAAAAGACAATTAACTTTGTGCCACTTTTTGAGATTAACCACAAACCAGGTCAACAAATCTGCAATTTGACAGTTAAATGGCAAATTTTACCATGGAATATTGACCCATCATCCAGCTCAATTTATTTCCTCTCAGTTTTTTTATAAACTGCATCAGCTATTACATTTTAATCTGCTTTAATGGGTAGCAAAATTAACACAAAATAATATTAGACTTTTCCCTCTGAGCTGAAGCAAAAAAGGACAAACAAATCAAAATGGATCTGAAAGCCCCTTCAAATACTATGCACATTTCATCTTCATAACTGCTTTGGATCAGGAGCGTAATAGGGCGCACTTCCCATCATGGCTCTGCGTGTCCTCTCTGCAGGATATAGTGAGCAGCCCGTCAATAATGCATCAACTATCATGGACTTTTATCTTCACAGGCCAGCTCTGCCTTTCTGATCTCCTCTGCAGTGGAGCACCACTCTGGCACAGGACAAAAAGTTCCCAAAAAAGAATTACAAATGAGTTGGTCGGCATAAACAAGAACTGCAGGCGCCATTCAAGTTCAGCTACAGCCTTAACTGGCACTAATACTTTGGCATTGACTTTCTATGGAACAATTTTAAAGGTCCTATATTACGAAAATTGACTCTTAAAAGCTTTAAATTGTGTTATAATGCTGTTACTTTACCAAAAACATACCTGGAGTTGTTTTGTTTCATTCACACATGTTTTAGCAATCATTTATTATTAGTCAGTCTGCATCTCTACCTTTTACATTTTATTCAGTAGAGATTGGCAATTCCAGGGTTGAAATTATCAAAATTATTTTAGCAAAGGTGTATGTAGTGTAAAAACTCAGTGGAGCACTTCCTGTATTACCACATGACATCACAAGGTGGAACAGAGTGTTTTCTGTTTGTGTGTTAAATATATGTGAATGAAACAAAACACAACTCCATGATAAGAAACAACATTATAACATAGAACAGAAAATAGCATAATATAGGTCCTTTAAGTGCTAAATATTCAGCGGGCATAGTGGAAGGAGGAGTGTCTTGTGTTTTCACTTCCAAATACCTCTTTTTTGTTGTAAGATTGGTAATAGACAAACAGCTAGGTTTAAATGTTCACCTCTTTAGTCTTTGTTTCAAATTTGACATTAGGTTTTAATTGAACATTCATACACAATCACTGGCCTCATAAATGTAATAAAAGTGCTTAATTTATGATGATCTAATTCACTATTCCAGTTTTATGACGACGTTTCTGCAAATTTGATGATGCTAGAAATGGGAATGTCGATTCAAGTCAAATTTGGTCATAGTTATGACCAGAGCACCCCCTCTCAATAATATTGTAACACTTTGTCTAGAGTTGGCACCACATAAACATTATAGTTTGCTTGAAGACTATGCAATAACTATCTACTTGGATTTTTCTCTGGGCTTGTAGTTTACACAAAGCCAGAACTAGAAGTTTTTATTTTGTTTATATTGATGACCCTATTCTGTCTTCTGGTACTCTCTTCTCTTGGGGAAAAACAAAAGTAATTTTCATTCAGAAAGTACTTTAAATGCAACTATTTTATTGTTATTGCCTTGAAAGTTCCACAGTATCACGTCAAACTTTTCAATCTTAAAATTATTCTCTTCCAAGTTTCTTATGGCTATAAATGACCTTGAAAAACATGCCTTCTGTGGGTCACCTCTCTACATCTAATCTAACTTGGAGGTGTCACCTGCGTGTCTCAATAGAGGTAGTGTAATGTGGAGCATTCATGGACAAAACAATAACATTTCAAAGGAAACCACCCAGTGGCAGACCGTGAGTCACTTTGGACATTTCTGTCAGAAAGCAACTTTAAATTGTTTATTTTCACTCAGCAGATTTTACTGACACCCCCCCTCCTTCCCCAAAATACTCTGTTAAATGTAAAACATGTTCAGTGCACACTTGTACAATGCCATTGAAAGTATAAGGACTTATCGCTCAATATTGTATATGACAGATGAAAAAATAATGTTTGAGGATCAATATTTATTGTATTTTTTTCAGTATTTTGGTTATTTTTTCTGGAATATGTTAAGTGTTGCATTCTGCTAATTATTTATTGCAGTTCATGTGTTTTAACAATATTGTACTTTTAGAACCACTCTAAATGTACTTTTAGCTTTTTTAGGATAATTCTGCTTTATGGTTTGGTTTCAATAATATTACTAATTGTTTATACTTTAACTTCTTGGGTTCTTTTTAAAGACAATACAGTAAAGTGTGTTTACCTTGTTGACATGTTTCGGCTGCTAGCTGCAAGCCATCTTCAGAACTGTCACCGGTGTTGGTGGTGACGTGTCGTATATCAGCTGTTGTTACTTCCTGTAGGCGTGGTCAGTCTGATGGACCTGGCAGGTCGCTCAGACTGACCACACCTCCAACACCAGCTCCAACAACAGCTGATATATGACACGTCACCACCAACACCGGTGACAGTTCTGAAGATGGCTTGCAGCTAGCAGCCGAAACATGTCAACAAGGTAAACACACTTTACTGTATTGTCTTTAAAAAGAACCCAAGAAGTTAAAGTATATAAGAAGACAAAATTAACATCTTTGGCTTAATTGTTTATATATTTGCTTCATTAATATATCGCACTTCCATATTTGTTATCCTGACAGACCTAGACAAGATACAATATAATTCCATCACTTGTTTTTCCTCTGTTTTTTATGCAGCCCCCTGTCTCAACAGCAGGGTACCACATTTGGGGATCTGCCAAATCATTTCTGTCATCACAAGACACATGTCACACCAAAAACCAGCAGGGAGTGCATTTCCAAAGGTCACCATCTGATCCCTGGAGCCCACTTACTCTATGGGGTAATGGTGTAGTGTTCTGGAAATGCTGAAAATGCCAAAATTCACCCATTACGCACAATGGAGTGTCCCACATAGACAGATATAAAAAACCAAAGGATCAAAGCTTATTGCTGTTGGCGCAGCAACAAAACAAGCAGGTGGCCCGGCATCTTACTCAGCACCTGATAGTACATTCTACTTTCAATATTAGTGTTGACACAGTATACTTCAAGTTGTGGTTCTTGCTCATGCCGAAGATGACTCAGATCAAATTTCAAAACTAAAGTTCATTTGAAAATGTAAAAGACAATTCTTTGTGCTATTTATTCAGTGCCAATGTTTTCTTGTTATGTTTTCATCATTGGAACAACTATTTCCATGCATTTTCCAGGCCCCCAAAAAGCCCTGGAAATAGTTGTTGGAAATAGTACCAATTTATATTTAGGTTTCAGAGTACCATCAGATTTAAACCTGAACTTGATCAGGTATAAATTAGGGCTAAACGTTGTCTATAATAAGATTTTATTAGTTCACGGTGGTACAGTGGGTGCTGCTAGCCAGGCTGGCGCCACCTAGTGCCTTTGCTCAATTTCATTTCTCTCCAGCGAATAGATCAGGAATCAAAATATACTAGACAGTTCGCAAGAACCCTGGAAGTTGTAGACCGCGCACTGGCCAATCAGCGAAGAGCTGTGAAACCTTGATGTCAAACTCAAGTGCCTGTCTGGGCCCTTTTTGTGGTACAGCACAACAGTAAACAAAGCGGTTGAGATGGATGTAGATGAAGCCATACATTCTGTGTTGGCAACGATTCTCGAGATCGAGGATTTAAAGCCGGAACACAAAGAATGTTTGGTGAATTTTGTCAAGGGGAAAGACATTATTGTCCTTCTTCCTATGGGATTTGATGCATTACATAGCCCCAAATAGCAGCGATTGGTTAAATAAAAAAAGTACCTGCCTACTATTGAGCGAATGAATCCTAATGCTGCGAGGTCAGACGGTTTCCACGAAGTGAAACCAGCTGATGAAACAGGCTAGGGTACTGCAGCCTCTCAGTGGTCCTGGGTTTGATTCGCAGACAGCTCGGAGCCTTTCTGTGTGGAGTTTGCATGTTCTCCTTGTGTCTTCAGGTTTCCTTGGGGTACTCTGCTCCCTCCCACTAAAAATATGTAGGATTCCCTGAAGATAAGATTCCAAACCTCAGTGGGACTTTCCTGGTTAAATAAAAAGTACAATATATAATCCCTAATCAAACCATGGATAATATAGATCAGTGAACAGCCTTAAGTAAGACACACACAACCCAACAGTCTGTGAAACACTGGTCTATGTTGCAAGATAATTTTTTGACTTTTTTCCCCATGTGCAGTTTTTTGAGCTCAATATACTGCATATCATAGTTTGAAAATGTATTACCTGCCACAAGGGGTCAGGGAAGGACCTCTCTTCTTAGGAATTGTCTTTATGTGGAGTCTCTTGATAGTTGACAGTGATATCACACTGGGGGTGTTCTAAATGTATTTATATGGTGAAATGCTCAGTTGTTCACCTGTTACATTGCATGGAGAGACAATGCACATATTAGCAAACACTGATAAAAAAGTTTTAAGAGTCTGAAGGCTGAAAACACAAATAAAAAGATTTTAAATAACACATTTTCAGGAGCTTGTGATCAATACAAGTGTTCGTGGTGCTGTTTAGGTGTTTGATTTTCAACAAAAAAGGTGCTAGCCAGCTTGTGATTTGCAATTTTATCTGAGAGCTTGTGTAACAGAGCAAATCATCTCACCTTTTGTAGCGACTGAATCAGCTCTTTCTCATCACATTGTTAAAATAAAGGGTTTAGGTTAATAGAACTTCTGACAGAGTAGTACCTTCAGTAAGCATCACACAAAGTATCAATACCCCTAAATTATAAGATTCCAGTGTACCTTAAAGTCTGAGCTGTATATTTTTAGTGAGACCCTTCCACACTTGTACCCATCTTCTGTATATCTGACACAAATATGACACTCCTCTTTTGTCTCCTCTGGCTTTTTTGGTGGCCATTTTGATTACGGTCCAGGAATAACTACGCACAGAGCAGCTGGTGGGGGTATGGTGGCTCTTGCCTGGGGCCTGTGTAATCAGAGGTGCCCCTGCCTCTAGAGCTTTTGATCAGGGGTCCCGGACAGATCCTTACTGTAGTGATGAGGGTGGCTGTGCGTGGAGAGGACGGAGAGAGCAGGGGGCAGATATAAAGACCAAAAATCACAGAGTGTAAAACCCTGGCAGCCCACGGCAAAATGGAGGAGTTTGAAGGTGGTATGGCTCACTGTGGACTAAGTGACACAAAAGCAGTGGATTGGCACATGCAGTTACACCTGACTGTTTTCATAATCTCGAGTTGTTGCTGATGTAAGGAATTGAATCATCTTTTAATGGTGCATTACGTAACTTCTGATTTTCTGGTGGCAAACACACCACCTTCTTCTCCATGGAGATTGTATTGCTTTACCTGAAATGTTCCACAGTATGTCATTAAACTTATTTATCTCCATGGTGACCAATCACCACCACCAGGTCAACTTAAAGGTTAGGTCACAGTAAGAATGCATGTTTTTGTAGGTAATTTTTAGTAAAAAGTGAACTGAAAAAAATGCAGAATGATGACATGCATAGTGGGAGAACCCTCACCAGAAAGGTTACGCAGTGCAACTTTAAAATAAAGTCTGAGGGCCTGTTTACATGAGAATGCTTGTGAGTAAAAATGACAAAATATTTTATCGGAAGTGCCTTTCGTTTAGATGGCGACGGCGTTTTTGGGGCTTAAAAGCAAAAACCTGAAACCACCCTCCAGAGTGGAAAAGTTGAATATGCTCCACTGTAGCGTTTCCGTCTACACTGCCCAAGACGTAAAACTCTGGTCAGATCTGTTCACATCGAGTACGACTTTACGTCACATACATACAGTACGCAGAAACTTGGCATGCATACCCAATCGAATTTCACACACTTTTGCGTCACCATATGCGCACAGATTTCCTCCCGAAAATGCATGTCTAAACGCGGAAGAAAAAGTGAAGACACAACGCGACTTTTGCGTCTTCTGTTCAGACCGTCATCATATAAACATAGCCTTAAATATGTTTGGTTGTATTGCATGACACAGCCATGAAAAAACCCACATCCTTTAATCTTTGCCTCGTACTTCATCTTCTCTTCTCATATTTTGCATTGTCTGTGACATTCAAGTTAATTCTCAATTATGACACTTATGAGTGTGTAGCCATGAATTTTGCATACTTGAAAAGGAAGAAAGGAGAAATAATTGTCCATTGTGATCTTTGTTATTTTTTCTTATCTTACAATAGAAAGTCTGAGTTATGTAGTGAGCATAAGTCTGTGTCCTGAGGAGTCCTAAGTTCATCTATATTTAGAAAGCCGCCTTGGTGTGCTCATCTGTGTGTTTCAGTTCTGGAGATTTCTGCACATTGAAATTCTGCAGCCTTGTTCACAGCTTGTTAGCTACTTAATAGTTTCCAACCACCACATTTAAAAAGGACAGAGTTAATATCAGGAAATGTTCAAAATGCAGATATATCAAATTTCAAATATTAATCTTACATTTACATAAAAATGCAAATGTTAATGTATTAATAAAATCTGAGGTCTTCTAAAAAGCACAGCGTTCACTTTATTTTTGGTAAAGGGGGACTAAGAACATTGACCTTAGTCATCTCCATGGATACAAATCAGATGATGCCACAAGACCAGATTAGAAGTCAGATCTGTGGAGAGTTAACTCACAGTAACAATGCATGTGTTCAACTTTTTCATTTTCATTTTTTTTTTTTTTTTTTTTTTTGCAGTACAAACATCTGTAATTGAATACATCCAATAGATTGGTTAATGCCATACTGTGGAACATTTCAGGCAAAGCACTAAAATCTCCATTGAGACAAACATAGGTGGACACCCAACCATTAACTTGATTAGTGATTATTGTTTTCCATTTGTAATTACAATTATGACCCAAGCTCAAAAAATACTAATAAGGATTATTAAGTCTTATAATTTACAAAATGTTGTAAAAGTCAGAGAGGGCATTGCTAGATAAGTGACGCCCAGTGACAGAAATGGTGTCATTGAGCACTAAATCAGAGCCGCTCGACCCCATCTCCCACCCTCGCATGCCCCTTGACCTTTCCCCTCCTCCGTGTGACCTCCCCTTTCACACATCTCTCACTCGCTCCGGTGTTCGCTCCATCTCATCAAATAAATAGGAGCTCGGCCTCCTCCAGAGATATGCCATTTCCACTGCCACTGCCGCTCTAAGCCTTTTTTCTCACACCATTTCACTCACAAGTATTTTGCACCTCTCCCCTCTTCTCCAGGGAGGTAGACGAGTGGCAGGGGCAGACAGGCACACAGACAGTGACTGGATGAAGCTGGGACCTCAGCCACTTTTTATACAACATCCTGGTTTTATACCATGCCCTTGTGTGCTTGACCTGATCCACCTGCTGTGAGTTAGTCTGTCCTTACACTAAAGGCACTCATAATTCACTTCACTCTGTTGAATAGGAACATTTTCACAGATTTTAAGCGGGCGAAGGCTGTCTACTGATGAAAATGTTTAAAATTTGCAGCTGAAGCAAAATTGGTTGCAGCCAATCATTGTGATGACTCAATCTCAACAACACCCATCTTAGAAAAAAAAAAAAAAAAATTCTATTCTGTTGCAGTGTGAAACTTTCTTAAAGTAATTCTACTTTGATGTTTACAGCCGAATAAACACACAGGTGCTGTACTTGTTTTCATTATTTGCAGGTGTTAAACATTGTTTGAAGTGAACTTTTTATTCTTTTCACTTTGATCGTTAAAAGTGGCACATTACATTACATTTTCCAATTTAGCGTGGGTAATAGAAAGAACTGAATTGTTTTATTTGGCAGTTTGAGAAGCAGAGAAAACACCATAGTCACATCCAAGGCACAGATGCCATAATTGTAAGCTTTATGCCCAGCATGCCATCTCCTTTTCTCACTACTCCCATTGTTCAGAGTCAATGAAAGGTGGATTTCCAATCACACAAAAGTAGTTTGCTTTGGCATCTTCAACTGTAACATGTAGTTATGAGAAGTTCCAGCAGATGGTGCCACACCTGTTTCTGTATGGGTCAAATGCAGAGGACAAATAGTGTACCTTACCTTTCTGTGCACCATGTGAAACTGAAAGCAGAAAGAAGAATACTCAGATTCAAAACCTGCTAATGCCACATTTCCTACACTGATCAACAGAAGCAATATGAACACTGAGATGATTCAAAAGTTTAGTGAAGATGTCCAAACCATAATTGCAAGGAACCCCATGGAGAATAGTATAGGGATGCACCAATCCGATACTGGTATTGGCACTAATACTGAAAAATTTGTTGGACTGGCCATCACTTACAAGTATAGATTCCTGATATCCAGACTGGGTATGTGAACTGACATAAAAATATTCTTTAGTGGTGGTAGTTGCCCCAGAAAGCCTCATAATGTCTAAACCTTTTATACAAACTCTGTTCTGTAATTGCTTACATAATACATTTGAACCAGTTTTGCCTTCTTTTTGTTTAAAGAAAATAAATGCTGTTTACAGTCTCTGCACTGGTATTGGTTAATAGAAAACGTACCGATTTTGATACCAAACCTTTATCAGAACTGAGTGGTGCCTTCCTAGAGAATATCATGCCTGACATAGAGGACAGATATAGCCTAATATAGGCCCTATAATATAGAATTAAGATTGCCAGATTGATCCCTTTCAAAGTCGGATATGATTTTTGGCTTATTGCTCTAGTTGGACGTCATTCATTCTTAACACAGTTGTTTAAATCCTGTGTTTTCTCTCAGTCCACTTGTGTGAGACAGCTGGAAAATGAGCAGGCTAGTGCAGGGTTTTGGAGCTTATTCATTGTGTCTGTGGTCTGCAGGCACAATCAGCGGCGTTACAGCAGATCCAGGTGGAGACGGCATCATCATCATCATCGTTGTCGTCTGTGAGTGACAGAAAACCATTTACCCTGTGCTCTTCCCTCTCACACAGCACACCTCTCCGTTCACACTCCAGCCCCAGGGGATGGAAATGACTATCCACTCTTCAATTTCTGCATGCAGTGATTAGGCAAAAGATACACCAGCCATTTTGTCTTAACCACACCGTCGGCTTACTAAAAATATTAAGCAGGAAGCCAACGTAAAAGGCTGTGCTTAATAATGAGTTTTATTTACTGTGCAGATTGTAATTTGTGATGTCATCGCAAAGCCATGGCAACAGCACATTTTACACCACCTATATTTCCCAGTAAGTTGTACAGGCTGTACATCACTGTGGAGCCTGTTTTGTCATCTATTTGCCAGCTAAATTGTAGAAAATAAAACACTGAATGGGAGGGTGTGTCCAGACTTTTCACAATGCTATGTATGATTATGAATAATAAAATAAAACATCTATTGTAATTAGTGCTGTCATGCGATTAAAAAAAAGAGAGAGATTAATTAATTATGATCTGTAATTAATTAATCTAATTAATCTCATTTTAATCTCACCTAAAAATTGCTGAGAAAAGCCTTCAATTTGAGGTATTTTCATTTAAATTAATTATTACATTATTGTGGCAGATCAAAAGACTGATATAGATTAAAAAAAGTGACTTTATAAAGTCATTTATTGTTTAACAAATCTCTTCAATTTGGCTGTTGAGCCCAAGTCTCCATGAATAAGAAACCGTTTGCTGTAAAGTAGCAAAGATGAGGAAATCTGAACATAATAACTTTTGTCTACTTAAAGACAATAAAAAGTCCAGTCTTTCCTTAACCATATTAAAAATATTATTGATAGAGAAATGCTTTATATATGACATCACTGGTTTTAGTCCTTGTTTTAGTCCTGGTTTAGACCTGGTTTAGACCTGCTTTAGTCCTACTTTAGTCCTAGTTTAGTCTTGGAATGGATTAATTCTGGTTTTAGTCCTGGTGTTAGTTCTGGTTTAGTCCTGGTTTAGTCCTGGTTTAGACCTGGTTTAGACCTGGTTTTAGTTCTGGTTTTAGTTCTGGTTTAGTCCTGGTTTAGTCCAGGTCTAGACCTGGTTTAGTCCTGGACTGGATTAGTCCTGGTTTTAGTCTTGGTGTTAGTTCTGGTTTAGAGACGCACAGGACGAAGCGCGGTTTACGCAGCGTACGCGAGAAAACACGATCCACACGCGGCTCACGGGAGCACGACAGCGGTGTCCACGCAGTAACTACGGAAGGAAACGTGGTCCGCGCGTTTTCAGGTTAATGACGATGATGAAGGTGTGTGTTTGTGTTTGTATTTGTGTGTGTTTGTGTGCGTGTCCCCTCATGTGGCAGGTCACTATAGGACAGTAGTGCAGACATCATGAGTCTATGCAGGTTGTTTTCACCAGTGACATTTAAGTTGTAGGCGATTTTATATTTGTTATTTTCTTTTATATTTCACGTCGCGAGAATAATTTCCAAGACACGAATGCGTTTTTACCTGTGCACTGCTGACTCTGTTCTACTGGCTCTACGACCTCGTCCATTGTGCGACTGACGCCGCCAACGTGAACATGACGTTTACATCGCTCTTACTGCACGCGTTTTGTGTGGGTTTCCAGCAATGAGTGGAATTACCGAAATAAAAAAATTTATAAATGTGTTTTTTTGTGTGTGTGTGTGTTGTTGTTGTCCCAACAACACATAAAAACAGGTTTTATAATAAAGCAACTCGCATACAGAAACACTAAAGTTAGAGATTAAAAATGAGATTAACGCGATTAAAAAACAACGAGCTAAATATGACTGTAATTAATTAATCGCAATTAACGCGATAATTTGACACCCCTAATTGTAATACAACTTTAAATTTTGCTAACTTCCAATTTCTTAAGATGTTCATGTAATTGACAGTGAAAACCAATGTAAAACCTGTTGAACTAACAAATGTATAAATTAACACTTTCTGTAAACTTCAGTTGCTCCTAAAACAGTGGGTCAAATATTTTGCAACTCACTTCACACAAGTACTGACAGCAATTCTCTTCATTTTCTTCTTGTGCATATTCCATTGACAATAGACTTACGTATATAATTGATAAACCCATTAGAATGCCACATTGATTTCTTGCCTATTCTTGGTGTGCCCTCTGACGCACTCCTAAGTGTGGAAGTACTGTAGGGTGAGTGTGTCCCCAAGTCACACAGGGAGACATGTATTTGCAGGGCAGGTAGAGCTTTAGCTGCCTAATTCATTATCATTAGCTCAAGTTAATCGCCTGTGCAAACACTTCACTCCAAATTGATTTTCTTAAATAGCCCACAGAAAAAGAACAACCATCAAGTTGAGGGGTTGCTTAAGCTCTAGAGGACAGATTACACACCGGGTCTGCACTCAGAGCTCCAGAAATTACTGTGTTATTATATCTGCTGCTTATTATAAGGAATAGAGTTGGTGTTATTTTGTCCAAGTAGGATTTATAAGAAATACTGCATTGCATTTGGCTGTGATACCCACTTGCTGAACTTGTTGAGAGGTTGTGTACATTGTTTGTTTGCTGGTATTTGTTCTTCTCGAATATGTGCTTTAAAGGAGACGCATTATGCAAAATCGACTTTTAACAATGTTGGAAGTGTTTTCCCTCTCAAGCAAGTTCCTAGTTTGTGAATTTTGTTCACTGACAATGGAATTAAAACTTTTTTCTCATTCAGATTTACCACTCTGAAGTTGTACTGAGAGTGAGTCATGCATGTTTGAGTAAGCTTTATTCTTCTGCATTCAAGACAGCGTTGCTTTGAAAATTCCTGTTTCCTTCTGTTTCCCATACACGCTCACTGCTCTGTATTCAATCCGTTCTGTTTTGTTTTTTACATGGTAATGTAGCATCACATGGCTATTTTAGCACAAATGAGAAAAAAAATCACTTCTCGCTACAGTGAACTGCAGTCAGTATGGTCCGACTGTGAGGCACTTTGTTGTAATGACGTTTACAGTTACTTACCATATAGAGTCTGGTACAGTTTTCAGCTGGACGTTGGCTGACCTGTTTCTTATATTAAGTATTTTTGAATTAATATTGTGATTTTAACATTCATAAAAAAAAACACTGCCATGGGTAATTTAATATTTTCAACATTGTAACAACTAAACATCCTTTGATACTGTGTGCTTAGTGAGGGTGAAAGTCCCACCGTGCACAGTAAAGTAGTGCTTTATCCTGTCTTTACATGCTTCTTTAACACTCCTTGTAGCAGGCGCGTGTCGGAGCGGAGATTATAATCCTGTTGAATGGAGCAGACAGGTTTGAGCCGGAGGTGTCTGACTCGATGGATGTCAGCCGAGTGGGTTAAATGTGTTTCTGCCGGCTGTCCTTGGGTGTTTTGTCTCCCGCATGCACAAGAGAAGAGGACTGCTCAGGCCATAGGGCAACATTATTGTGCTGATATGTCAGAGTCACTGCATATACACCTGAGTGTGATCCGCAGTCGTGTCAGTCTGCTCTTATCATTGTGGGGCAGAAAGGACGAGTCCAAACCCAAGATGACAAGAGCGTTTAAGGTCTTATAATTTTTTATATGAATATTATTTATATCTTTGTGTCTGCATGTGGTATTTTTCTTATTGTTGTGTAGAGCATTTTTAAAATTTCTTTTTCAGTCTTACATCAAAGACATTAGTTACATTAAATTAAAGGTGCTCTAGGCAGCATTTCTTTTGAAGGGTATGCCACCTGCTTGTTGCTATGCTTTGCCTGGAAAGCTCCACAGTATAGTATTAAATATATCTATCACTATAGATTGTGAAGTTCGATGTCAAGTTGGAGATGAGGGAGATCTGTGTAGACGACCCCACTTACAAACTATAAAAACACCTAAGTCAATTGACTTAATTGTAGCCACGATTTTTCAATCAGAGCAATAACACTGAAACCAGCAGGTGGCAGTCCCTTTACTGAAACAGTTGCCTATACTGCTATACTCCTATCCTTTAAACATGAGCACCTTTACCTTTGACCTTCTCTGGAGTCACTATTGCTTTCATACATGCAGACCAATGTGTAGTGAGAACCTTAAAGACCTTTTTTCAATTGTCATATTCATGAGAACTCTCCAGTTTACTCCTGGGCCACATGTAATCCACTATGTTTATTAAAATATTTCAATTGAAATTTCCAAGAACATACCGAATTATAGAGCTGTTTTTCCAGTCTCTGCATGAAATCAAACAAATTAAGAGACTGCCTGTCCTTCTTGTGAGTGGCCTATCTGTATTCAATACAATTCTCCCACAGTCCAAATCATTGACGTGTGACATAACAGTTAATAGAAACCATCTCCCATAGTTTTCCATCCGTTAATGTGTGTCCAAAACAATAGACAAAGAATAAATCAAAATCAGTTTCAAAAGATATTTCTGAGTTTGAAGAAATAAAAGCATTTCATCTTCCATTAAGATTTACTTGACTTCCGACAGTTTTGAGCCTGTGCTGTGAGGAGAAACACAAAATGATAGCTCTGCAGGGAATGATGGATGCTACTGGTAAGAGGACTTGGTTGAGCTTGGACACCTCTAAGGCATCAGCAGACGGGCTCCAGGACTACACCAGAAGTACCCCCTTCCTCCTCATGTGTGCGCTGTGACGCCCTGTGAAGTGGTGGGAGGCTGAAGACCCCCCAGAGGTCCCACTGTTACTTCTTAAGACTCCTCTTTGTCACAGCCATTACAGTGTTCAATACTTCATGTTCCAGTGGTCCCCCACCGGACGGCCTGGGAGGAGACTGACAAGCGCTGTGGGCACACTGGAGTGCTCTTCCATGCCTCAGTCCTATTAACACTTGCCAGTCGACCGCCATGTAACATATGTGGCATCACAGGCTGCCACTCAACAGCTGCTCATCAAACCTCTCCAATACAGACCCTGAAGAGGACACATTTGGTTTCAGGGTCAATGAGGTGTATTTGAAAACTTAAAATCATAACCTAACCTTAAAAATGTATTATGTAAATTTCTGGTGAAGGGTCTGCCACTTTGGAGATATTATTGCTTTGCCTACCGTATGGCTTAATAGCATTATTTATATTATCAAATATTATAAGATATTATTTACAAAACACCTACTTGAATAAAGTTAGGTAGGTTTAATGTCATGCAGTGGAACATTCCAGACAAAACAGTCTGAATGGAGACAGATGGTAGAGCTCCCATCAGAAAAGTTTGATTGTGCTACTTTAATGTACCTTATACGACGAATAATTCCACTACTTGTTTGCAGAATTGCTGTGATGAATTGACAATGATGAGAGGTTTTCTACTCTAAACCTAGTCCAGATGACATTTTTGACATCTGTTGTTGGTTCATTAACTGAAATAATATGTCTGCTGGCCACTGTTGCATATTACAGTATTCACCTGATCTTTATAACTCACCATACCTGTTTCTGTATAATCATGGTATGAACAAGAACAGAGCTGGATATCTGTTTGTGCTTTTAGTCAGAACTGTAAGGTAAGAATCTTAGCTGCCAAAGCTTTTACTTCTCGTACAAGGAAGCTCATTTAGCAAGCTCTCAGTTTGTGTAGCCCTCTTAAGGACTGTATAAACCCCTCATACTCCAAGTACTACAAAAAGTACATGCATTTGTCAGGGTCTGTGAATGTGTCTTGTCACTTGTCACATTTCTCCCTTTTGGCCTATGAGATGTAGTGGTGTACAGATTGGGCGTAGATGCTGTAGTTATTTGGTGTTGATAGCTGCATGTGTGTTTGTTTATGCATGAGTGAGTTGTGGTGATGCGGCGCTCGTAAGGCAGCCGGGCGGGCACACTGACAGAATGAGGTCGCCTTGTGTCAGAGCATACACACAGACACACACATACACACACATGCAGGGACGGACTGAGACCAAAAACCAGCCCTGGACTTTTTCTCCCACAAATAGGCCTACCATGGTGTAGGGTCGACATCTTTGACACGTGTTGAAACCAGTGAGTAATCCATTGTTTTTTGTCGCCTTTTAGGCCTAGGCAATTTATGCTTGACAAATGGGCAAATTATCATTTTAGCGCCCTCTGCTGTTAGTACGGCTGATGGCTAGTAAACCGGACAGCCTTTCTGGACTTTTTCAGAAAGCACAGATTGCCAGTCAGTGCACACACTCACACACACACACACACACACACACACGCACACACACACACACACACACACACACACACACACACCTTGCATACAGGATAATACCAACACTGGCCCACTTTAAACTCACATCAAGACATTAAAGTACAATAGACGGATGGTTATGGCTCAGCGCTCATCGAGGTTCTCTCTCAAAACAAGTCTTGTCTGTTTTAGCCAAGAGGGTCCACAGCTTGTTCTATTTATAAATTTAACAGTAGCAAGTAGATTTATATGAGAACATTGGTGGTACTAACTTATGACTGACAATGTTCTTTTGTTTTGTTTTTGTATTGCATGTGTTATATTGTGTGAGGTTGAATAAAGTGTACACTGACTATCTTTGGAGAAAGAACCTACAACCTCCATGTTCAGGAGCAAGTCTTTGTGGGATAATGGGCATTTTAGCTGCAATTGTGATGTGAAAGAAAATTGAAGTGCGAAATGCAAGTTGTACAATAAGTAGAAAATATACAAACTTTTTTGAAGGTATAAGGGGAAGTGAGAGATGGCGCTTTTCACTGTCTTCCCACGCGGGTTTCAGAATCAATCAGTCAGTCTGTATTTATAGAGCTTTGCAATACTGATGGTGACCAAAACTGCTTTCCAATAAAATCATAGTATAAAAGCATGTAAAATATTAAACAGTGAAATAAAACACATTGTGCAACGTATCACTGCATTACACACTATTGAAAGCCAGTCTGAATCCATTTGAGCCTGGATTTAAACAGACCAAAGTCTGTGATGGAGCAGATATCGAGGGGTGATGGTGAACATATTGGGGCAGAGACAGAGAAAGCCCGATCACCCCACTGTTTGAGCCTGGAGTTGGTTGTTTGATCTTAAGGCCCTGTTTGAGTTGCAAACAGACATGAGGTCAGTCAAATAACAAAAAAAAAAAAAAAAAAAAACAATACCACTTTAAAATCAATTCTAAAAGAAACTGGAAACCAGTCGAGTGTTAAAAGGACTGGGATGATGTGCTGATGTCTGGGTTGGTCAAAAAAAAAAAGAAATGATCAAGAAAAAAGAGAAATTAAGACTGTTGCCATAGCGATTTCTATTTTAAAAATAAATGTTAGGTTTATTTGAATGGGAAAATGTTGGATAAAGCTGGAAGCAGAAACCCATGAAGTACTGAAAGTAGGTAGGACAAAATAAAATAGAATATGCATTTGAAGCCCGCTTTGTTCATGTGCTGTTTTTGAATATAGCAGTCCCCTCATTACTCTTCCGCTAGTGTCTCTGGACTGGTGCAGAACAGTTGGTCTACTGCACAGACCTTATCATAGGACTAGCCCTGCATATGAAGTCATCCTTGAGCATGCTGTAGATATGGGATGTGTTTGTAGGAGGGAGGGGCTCGAGGAGTGAGGAGAATGAAGAGGATAAGGTCACCTGAACAGTTGATAACACTCTGAAAATAATAAAGATAATTTCATAATTATAATAACATTATTCTATGCCTCTTGTCTCTTGGGTTTTTGCATTTCATTACAAAGATAGGATAATGAATAGAATAGCAGTATGGTGAAAAGAAACCGGGCTGAATTTTAATGGAGGAGAGTGCGTTTCAGGTATTTTAAGAAGTTCTAGATGAGACTAAAATTGAGCATGAATTAATTATTAATCTTGACCAGATGGAGAGGAAGTCTAATCTTCCTCTTTAGTGATAATATTCAATTCACAAAAGGAGTCTTAAGGCCACAGAATGTGCAGACTAATTGTGAGAACTGGAGCAGTGCAGTGTGCAGTTTGCATAATAAAAATATTGCAGCATTTGAATAACATGTTTGTAACCTGGTATGTGCCTTTTCTTTGCTCTAGTGTGAAATTGTGTTTTTTTTGTAGTATTAACCTGAAATTATAACATTTATAATAATACTAATATATTTTTATTGATTAGATGCCCTTCTAGACACTCAAGTTCATCTTACAACAATAAACAAGTACAAAGCATTAATATATATGAAAGTTAAAATATAGTAAAACATACAGTTAAATGCTCCAACAGTTGAGACACTTTGTAAATATTTCAGTCTCTATCCCATATTGCTGGAGTCATATCATTGCCTTTACTTTGCAAATTTCCTCCAAAATGTAAACAAGAACAACGTGAAACATAACATCCAAGACAATTTAAAACATACTGTTTTTGGCAGAAGTAATAAAAGGGCTCAGTGACTTGAGAGATTTTGTCTTGCAAAGTCGAAACAGTTGAGTAAAAATACACACCACCATGATGTCGATGTGCAAACTCTCTGAGAAAGCCTAAGTTAATCCTCTTAATACTTTCACTCAAATCGCTAAATGATTGGACTCCAAAAACCCTTATGAAAAAAAATAAATAAAAAATACTGTTACACTTAAAAACAAATTAAATGTCTGTTCTTTTATTTTTTGGGTTTCCACTGTCTTCTTAGCTTCCTACATTTTTTTTTTATTTTTTATTTCTATTATTTATTCAGGCCTGTCTGTCCTGTATTCTCTGGCAGTTTCTAGGGTTGCACAACACCCATTTCCAAAAACCTCCTCCAGGAATCACTGGCCTTGTTCACATGTAGACTAAAATCTGATTATAATCTGATTTCTGAATCTTTAAAATTGCATAAATGACACCCAAACTGCAAAATCTGATGTGAGTATTTAGAATCACCATGATCACAAAGAAATCAGATGATTTTGCTTTTTTATGTATCATTTTAATAATCTTAGAACTACCACCCCCCTCTCCAAAAAAAAAAAAAAACTGATATTAATATATATTTGTGTTGAGTGCATGTGATCGCAGCCACTGATCAACATCACTGACAAATCCTCAAATCTACAGTCATTTATCTAAAAGGTACGACACCAAATATAATCCAAATCCCAGCTTCATTCCACTGAATTCTGTTGGCCTCTCCACTTCTATGACATTAGCAACACACATTTTCTTATAGTTTTTTGTTTTTAAGATTACCCAAGTGCTCTGCTGATTTGATTCACAAACCAGTACAAGTTAGTATATGATTCTCCACATTGTCTTGTTGTCTTTTTTTGATATGATGATACATGAGACGCATCTCTAATAATGCGTCAGTGCATAGCTGTACTTGTAATGCCTGCCCCCACGACTGCCACAACCGATCTGTGGACCTGGTGCCAAACGCTGCCCTAGGACACAGCCACCACGCTCTTCACGTATTTCACATCATTGAACAAATTATGGATGGCCTCTTTCCATGTTCTGGGCTAAGTGCTGTTGCTAGCATTAAACACTTGCCCTTATATCCTCATTATTAATAGTAAAATGGTGTTATTATCCCATTCAGCTTGGCTGTTTGAGCATCATTAGTCATGCGGCACAGTGCTCACGGCAACAGTTGCTACCAGTCTCACAACCAACCAAAGAAATACTCTTCTTTTGCATATAAGTGAATAGAACCAAAACTTCACCGACCGGTGAAATTGCTCTACAACCTGGACCTTCAAATGGGTCAACATTCCTGTAACATTTGTGTAGCTATTATTTTTCTGTCTACAAATAGGATACATATTTCTTCGTCCTGTGTTTTTGTACTGTGATTTGCCATTATCAGGAAGACTCAGCTCTACATGACTTGTGTGGCTGCTGTAACTGAGCAGGTTAAGACACTCTGATACTGAGTCTTAAAATAGAGCAAAATCAAAGGAGATCTTCTACACACTAGAGCATGACACTGAATGTAACTCTAACATAGACATCTGGACCTAAGCTTGTGTAACAGAAATGCTAAAAATCCTAAACTGGGCAAAATAGTTGAGCATAAAAAAGTAATGTATGTCATTAGGTCTGACCAGTAGATAAGAAGCATTTATTGAACTTTAAAAATTCATATGGAATCACAGGGCACCTCATATCAGCTGCATTATTTAATACCGGCTGTGTCTGAAGCTGAGCAGTGGTCATGAGAACCAGAGAGGCTGGTGCCCCTCACAAGCCCATCTTTAAATATTTGAGGACGTGTCAAAGTATGGCTAATCATCTAGATGCAAGGATAGTTTTCTTTGCTTGTGCAAGAAAATAACCAATAAGTTTTGTGACCATGTACTAGTTTTCAGATGAAATCGCAACATTCTATAAAGAAAAAAAAAAAAGCCAAAAAAGTTGTTGTGGAGCAACTAAAATTTATGTTTTTAAAAGGTGGACTTTTGTTGTGATACAGTGAGGTCTTGGGTCTAGTCACTAATAAAAATTATCAGGTTCAACATTTTTATTACCTTTTAAATGTTACAACGGAAACTACAATGCAATAAATAGAGAAATATGGCTCTTGACCCCCTCTGAGAGTATGGCAATCTTTGTGGCTTAATGGGAAGGACATTTGTTATTTGTGAAATAACCAAATTGAGTCCAAGTTTTTGCACTAAAGTACTTCTTCACTACTACTTGTGTTCCTACTGTACTCTCCCAGTGCTTCCAGTTTTATTTTTGATCAGCTCTAAACTACATTTGGTAGAGGTGTGTGTGTCTGTGTGTGCGTGTGTGTATGCATTGTGTGATTTGTTGGTGTGTCCACAGACTGTGAACAAACCCAGATGTGCTCTCTTTGATGAAGCCCCCTGTGAGTGACTGTGGTGGAGCCTCGGGCTGCACAGGGACTTTCTGTGACTGCCAAAAACCCGGCCTTCCCTGCAGCCCCAAAATTCAAATGTGGTAATAGAGGCAAGAGAGGGTTCAATCCAGTCAGTGGTCATGGGATGTATTCCATGGTTTATATGAAATTTGAGGCAGCTCAATATTTACCGAATAGTTCATACAGCTATGTGCTAGATTATTCTGATCTCTTGACCTGGTCCAGTAGGGAGTTTACATTTTCGTAAGAAGTCTTTTTAAGATGTTTAAGTGCACTTTTTTTTTTTATCAGTTGTTGCCTTAGATTGCCATTAAATGTGAAAAAGGTTGATAAAGCTTCCATTTTTTGTCACTTAAAATATTTACATTTAATCCCCAATACATTTCTAAAGGTTCTCTAAGAAATGAACATTGTGTTGTCTCTGGTCTACTCTTGGATGAAGAAATTATTGGTATAAAGCAGGTTGTCACGAACATGTTACCTACAGTGGCGTAGCTACATCTGTAATGGTTAAGGCATGGCTGCTGTTTGTTTACATTTAGGGACATGTGGCTGGAGGTGAGTCATGTGAGGATCCTCCTGGTGAAGGTCTGCAGTCAGATCCCTCTCCAAATTCAGGGGGTGAGTGATTTGAATTGCATTCTGACATTGTAACTTTGTGGGGGCAGTGTGGGGTCTGATTTGTGGCGAGGGCATTGGAATGTTAGAGCTGTTATTTCATAGCCAATGTAATAGTGTATGAGAGTAGAATTTGTGAGAAAGTAAAACTTTGATAGAAAGAAGAAATACATAGGTTTTCTTTAAATGTCCTATTTAGGAAGCTTCTACAAACATTTGTTTGATCTTAAATTCACATTTTGTTTAAATAATGCAAAGGCAGTAAAGTAATTTTGGTTTATTCTCCAGGGTCCAGTGTTTCGTTCTTGGCCAGGCTCCAAACCACATCATCCAAGCAGATGTTTTTCCAACCATCAGACAGTGAAAAGTATAGCTGCTCATCACTAATTGGAGGTTTGTTTTTACCATTCGACATCAAACTTTCAGCCCTGGAAGGCGATTTGCCAGACTCATTTTTACATTTAGTTTTGATTTACCATTTAAAAGACAAATCTGCACTCCACACCGGCGGCTTAAATAATTGAGTAAACAGCACAGCACAAGTTTCCTCAAGAGAAAGAGGAATCTACAAAGATACCGCCATTTTCAATTTACTTGTTCAATACTTCAGTGGCTACAGGTGCAGGTAATGCTTGCTACAGGAGAGGCTTTCAGGCTGTGCAAATAGTTTCTGCCCTAGCATGGTGTTAAATGCCTGAGACCTTAAAACCTAAAAGGGAGCATGTAAGAACCCCACTGGGCAGCGGGCCAAAGCTTTCAATCACCACTTAAGACCCACTCGGAGGATGCCATTAGGAGATGGATTCCAATTTTCAATTTCTTGCCTTGCTGTTTTGGTGGCTGGTGTCCAGGTGAAGTGTTCTGCATGCAAACAGCACTGCCAAGCTGCCAAGGAAACAGGGCTCAACCATTGTCCACACTGTTTGCGAAGGCATCATAGGCTGTGGAGTTGACAATGGTTGAATACAAGGGTTCAATTTCCATTTTTATACATTGACAAAATTAATAGAAATGCCAGAGAATCGAGAAAAGAGCTGTAAGTAAAATGTCATGGTAAATAATACAGTGCTGACTATTAGTAACTACTATGAATATGTAAAGGCTGAATACAAGCAGATCACTAGCTATGATGACCCCGTGGGAGAGCTAAAAGGAGAGGAGCTGTCCTTGGTGCTGAAATACACACAGACAATTTTGTAGCTTTGAACACAGGTGTCGCCTCTTTTTAGTTAGTATTTAGGCTTTTGTTATAAAGGTCTAGTTCTGCTCTAAAGCATTTTTACCATTTATAGAATGTTCAAATTTAATTGAAATCTTAATAAATTCCTAGTTTTATGTATCTATCTACATCAGAGAGAAAGAACTTAGTTTTAGCATAATTTATTATGAACTGGAATAGTGTCAGGAAAGACATTTCAAACTAACAAGCAAGGGTTTTAGTTGCAAATAACAAGGCCAATGTTTAGATTTAGTTTTGATTTACCATTTAAATGTCCAATTTGCTCTACTCACTGGCGGGCTGAAATAGCTGACTAAGCAACACTGCACAGGTTTCCTCAAGAGAAAGGGAAAGTTACACAAACTTAAATTTACTTATTAAATACACGGTTAATGCTTTCTTATAATATCCCATGGTGTAATTGTACAAATGTTGCTCGAGTGTGAAGATTAAGTCAAAGTCTAACTGTAATGATGTTTTTAAAAGTCCCCAGAGCTAAAGGAGCATCCCATGTGGTCTGAATTTGACTGTGCCATTCAATCAAAGCATTATTACAATCAGGGCCTTGGACAGCAATGCAGACAAATTACTGATAGGGAAACTGGAATAGACACGGCCAATGAAAATACTGCCAAGAGATCCTATCAGACACAAATGCTGGCACCACCATTGAGAACTTTTAATTTGCTCAAACTGTCATGGCTGACTACATTTCCAAGTCATTGTTTGTCTGGGTAAAAAAAGAAACATATTCAAGACTTATGATAACCAGTGCAGAGATAAAGAAAAGTAAGGCTGGGAAATATGAGTGGAAAAAAAGTATCTTGATTTTTTCCCCCCCATACATTGATCAATTTCAATTTTTGACTTGATGTTCTTCCCTCTTATTAAAAACATCGACTTCATGAACTTCAGGCATAAAGAGCAGTGCTGTGGCCCTGACTCAGAACTTTCACCTAAACAAGAGAGTGTAACTCATCTTAAACACCACACACTCTTACTGTCACAGAATTTAAATAATAGGAATGTATGTGTAGACAAATGAAAGTGCTTATGTTACAGTTTTGTTTTTTATCAGTCAGACTTCTTCTGTACCCCAAACCCATTTGATCTGAGCTCTCTGGCATGTTTATTTTTAATGGAGGAGTGCATCTCTGTGCTTTGGACATGGTTCCTGGTCTAGGAGCAGGGGTCAATGTGATCAAGTAATGTCACCCCCAAACATATGTTTTTGATTAAACGATCTTTAGTAATTCCAATGTGGAATGGTGCTGAGACGTGGCTAAAGCTAGAGGAAACCAGAAGCTATTTCCAGTTTATCGTCAGCATGTTCTGCATTTTTATTTTGCTTTTCTGCATTTTAACATCTCTTTTTTGATACATTAGGTATGGCTAATGTTAGTTTGATGTGTTATGTACTAGAAATATAACATTTCAAGTTCCATCTATGGATAAACTTGGCTCACCAAGCAGTACCACTACTCAAATGGCCTGGTACTATTCATTTTAGACATTGGAAACACTTCAGAACATACTGATCCACTACATAGAGAACCATACGGAACAAAGGGGACTTATGTGAAGTTTGATACAAAAAACTTTCACTTACAAAATGAGGACATTGTTTGATTTTAAATGTTTCCTCTTTTTCCACCATGAAGAAATTTAACATATGTAAACCCCACATTAAAGTATCATACAGTAGCCTCCTGCATGAGTTCCACTCAGCTGTTTGTTGATCACAAGTCAGAGATGGTTAACTCATAGCATGCTAATTTGTCCTAGTTTGTATCAGTCCCACTTGATTAAAGGCCTGCCTTACCTATTTAAAGCCTGTCTGCCACCCTGCCTCTGGCCTGATAAACATTTCTGTCCACATTTCCGTTTATGAGTGTATCTACTTTGTGGATGACAGCGTGGTGGTTTTTGGAGCTTGCTGGGAGACTACCTGCCATGGAACATCGCTTGTAAATGGTGCACTGGCAACGCACCAAGTCAAAGCACATCTGACAGCAAGGGCAACCAAAGCTATTATGGCCTGTCCAGGCTTTATGGATTATTTAACAAAATATGATTTATGGAATATTTGGCTAGAACATGATAGATGCTTATTGCTGAGAAATTACCAGGAAGCCACACTGTAATCCAAATGAATATATTATAACGGAGGTAGCATACTTCAAATATGCCATTTAGCAAATAAAAAGACAAATGCATCAAATTGCAGTTATAATGGTATTATGAAAATGCTTTAATTCTATAAAAGCCTCATAACCGTGCAGAATATTCAATGCTGGCCCCTGATTGTTGTTAGGAGCAGTACACAAAGCAATACTCTATATTAATAATATTGTTTTAGTTTGATTTACTTAAAGCTACCATCCATATGCTTATTATATATTTTTTTTCAGTAGTAGATGGCAGATGATTAACCTATTCCCCCCTCCCCTTACCTGGCCTTCGTTCAGGCTCACCTGTGCTCTCTGGTGTTCTGGTGTCATGCGGTTATCTATTTAACTTGCATCTATCTGAATTTGTACCAAGGTCAAATCTGAATCTGGCCCAGAGAAAAGTCTATTGTACATGCTTTTAATTGGTAGGGGAAACTGGAGAACTTGAAGGAAACAGGAAAAACATGCAAAATCCACTCAGAAAGACCCTGGAGTCGAACTCAGCATCTTCTTGCTGTGAGGTAAGAGCGCTAACCACTGCACCACTGTGCTATCTTAAAGACCAAATCACCCTGGAAATAACAGTGCTTGTATGATTAAGTACTTCCAACAGGCTAACCATGATCCGAATAATGCCACATTTGCATCTGGAAGCCGTTCAATTGAAGTTAAGAAATCTTGTCTCTGGTCTCCTCCTCCCGCTGTGCCTTCAGGCCTCTGTTCTAAATCTGAACACAAGAGAAACTTAACATCAAACTGTGTGTGCTGCCATAGCTAACCTCTTGTTCATCACTTCATTCCCTCCTCCAACTCTCCCGTACAACCATGGCGATAATTGCATATTAACAGGGCAATTACCACTGAAAAGAAAAGGCAAAATGTCTTGACATGGCTGAAAGGTATTTTTTATTTTAGCAGTACAACTTAATAGTATTCACATATCATTCACAAATAATGGCATAATGTTAGTCTGCTTAAAATGGTTAGCAGGAAATGGCAGTGGACACAAGTTCTATAGTCAGTCATTCATTGTCCCAGAAATACTGAACATTCAATTGTTTTCACAACTGGTATACTTACGAAGACTTTTTCTTCACACAGACCTTGGATAGCATATATAGTGAGGCACAGATTGTCCTCAAAATGTGGTTGCTTACAAGATTCATATTGGGAAACAGACAGAAAATTCGACATCTTACTTTATTTATGAAGTTATACAAATTAATTTAAGCATATGCCAACACATTTGCAAAACATAACACATTTGTGTTATGTTGTGTCAAACACATCTGACATATTTTGAGATACACACATGTGGATATACTTATTAGTCAAAAGAAGTCAATTTACTTTTACTTTCAATTTTGTAAGATAAAAAAACACTTTTTGAATAAGTTTTCTGTGAAAAGTACATGCCTGACACAGTTGTGTGGTAGTATGGAGGGACTGTTCTGGTCTGAACAGCTCAGGTCTTCAGTCAATCAGCAGCCCAGGCACTACAGGACTGTATACGCATACACCAGTCATCATAGGATCTGTCACTGATTGTTTGGGTGCCACTTTCTTGAATACTTTTGCATATATTTGGTATAACACTAACATTTTATTATGGGTTCTGTAGTTGCTTATACACACCGATTATTCTACTCATTTCAGACAAAATCTACAAAAAGCTGAAATAAGCCTCCACTCACAACCTTTTACAGCACCACAAATCATCACTTTCATGCATAAATTCATTACGTTTTATGATTTTTAAGAACAAGCCACTATTAAACCTTACTGAAGTGAGAAGTGAATTATGGCATACTGATTTGAGTTTTGGGTGGAAGATATAGAGGAATCTCATATCTGTACCTTCTGTGAAACATAGGGTCTCCAGTCTCATCAAATCCACCTTCTGGTATCTGTCATTGTAAAATAGTCAAATGCAGAGGTTTGAATGGGGGGGAGATGTTGAGTGACAGTTTAATTTTCACTATGAGACCGTGCCTGTGTTTTGCAATGGTAGATCAGCTCATCTTCTCAGAGAGGGTGCAATGCCTGACATTTTCATTTGGAGCATATAAAGTTGCACAGGTATTTCCAAGTTGTTTATGGTATTGTGCTAATTGTCATACTTATCTTGAATGTATTTTTTGCGTTAGCCCACTATTAAGGCATAATAATTAATAAATAATATTAATCTTGTAATATATATATTTTTTGTGTGCTCCATTGAGACAAGCAGGTGATTCTACTAGTCCAAGTTACAAGCCAGATCTGTGGAGAAACAACCCTGCTCATAATAATAGAGCATTTTTTGCTTTTTTGCAGTCTAAAATATCCATAATTGAATCAGTGCATGGTAGATGTTTAATGCAATCTGCAAAAGCATCTCAGTAGAAAAAGCTGTCGTAGTAGCAGTAGTAATATTTGTAATTTTCTGCCTAGGAATTGATAGAAATGACTGAAAGTAGTAAAAGTGAAGTACAAATATTGCAGTAACATTAACCATTATACATTCTGTAAATACTATTCTGTCTGTGCTTTTAAATTGAAAACGTTAATGTGCAACAATCACATCAAAAAGTTCATTTGGAGCCCTGTTTACACTTTCTGTTCAGTACTACAACGACAAACTCATATTTAATATTTCACAGTCTTGTCTCATCTGTGGACTCTGCCAACATCCTGCTTGGGCGAAGGCGTGGAGGTCGAAAAGTGTCGATTTCATGCTGATCTGATGGAGGGCGGCGCGGAGTGATGATGTTAGAGGTGTGGGGTTGATTACTGTGGAATCTCTTAACCTTGCACGCAATGGGGACACACTGAGGGGCTGTGGACATGAAGTGCAAAGAGACAGTGAAAAAGGTGTCACCGTCAGGCTGCTGTCTCTGGCCTAATGAAGCCGCTGTGTTTTTCACGTCACTCAGAAGAAAAGACTGCTGCTATCCTCAATCTAGTTTCAGTCTAGTTTGTGTATCGTTTGTCTTTATTAAGAAGACCAAGCTGTTTTATGGATGAATTGGGTGGAATTTGTCAGTCGTGGATAATTAAGAAATTCTGCTATGTAATATTGTTGAAAAATGTATGAATTGGTACAGTTTGAGAACTTCCACTGAGGGCTCTTACTGCCAGCTCTGTTCTTGCTATCTCAGCCTGCGTCATAAAAGGTATAATACTCCCTACAACAGAAGCTTCGCCAGACTAGACTGTACTAGACTGGAATGGACAGCACTATCATATATCATAATGTCTTGATGGTTTGTGTTTCCAGGTGCTGGGCTCTGATGCATTAGAACTGCGTCATGCCTCTTCTCTTCTCGGGCTATTACATTTTATTCTATGAAAGGCATGCACGTTATCTTTCAATAGCAAGTCAATGCTGAAAGTCTGTAGTAAAAAATTTGGTGGGCACATTTTTAGTAATGTGTTTTAGCTGGATGCCCTTGCTAACTCAACTCTTTATCCAAGCTTTGAAACAAACAACAACAATTTAATTATTTTGTTCAAATGTCCAAAATGAAAAGCCCATGTTGTTTCTAGTAATGTTTTAAATTCACCATAGTAAATGAAGTAACAAAGGCCACATCACACCTGAAAAAGCTATTCAAAAACAGAACAATCATTTCTCTGTGATATCATTAAACATGATGTGAAAATAGTTTTGTTGAAACAATATTTGATCTTCCCTCCAGTCTCAGCTCTAATCACTCTCTGTCCCTGTTGAGTAGCTCTGTCATCTGAATCTAAAATGTACACAAGTATAAGGGCTATTAAGCATGTTTTGATAGAAATTATGCTTCAATTAGGACATAATACAAGCAAAGAGGAAAACAATTATCTCCCGCAATTACCATATGTTTACAAAGCATACACCGCATGACCACACAAGTCCCACTCATCTACCCTGTCCTCATGAATGAGTGTCAACATACACAGACAGAGACAAAGTAGACCTTTTTGTTGAGCTGGTAACTCTGTGTACCTTCTGTGTCTAGTTATCTTGAATCATGTTAAAATTTAATAGTGTACAGTCTGTGATTAATTTAGATTACTATGGATGGAGGCGCTTGTAGTTACAACAATGAATATTAGGCAACTTGTAAGTAAGTAAGTACGTTTTTTTTATGTATATAGCACTTTTCACAGACATATGTCACAAAGACGCTTTACAGAGCATTATTCAGTCACTTCATACCCGGTGGTGGTAAGCTATTATTGTAGACACAGCTGCCCTGGGGCAGACTGATGGAAGTGAGCCTGCCAATCTGCGCCATTGGTCCCTCTGACCACCACCATCACTCACGCACACACTACTTTCATACTAGGCAATGAGGGTGAAGTGCCTTGCCTAAGGGCATGACAGTTTTTTGGAACTAGCGCCTCCATGTGGCACCTGATTTTCCCACGGTTCTCTCATCCAAGTACTAACCAGGCCTGGCCTTGCTTAGATTCTGACATCTGACGGTATCAGGCTTTGGCAAGAAATTCTCAATTCTCAATAATGATCATAAACCTTCCATCCATGGAGTCTGTCATTTTCTTGATCTGTTGAAGATCAACTTTTTGTGCAGCAGCAACCACAGCCTCCCAGACAAAGTTCAAAGAGGTTTACTGTTTCCGTCACTGTAAATCTCAATAGGGTTTAGGTCAAGTGAGGAAGGGGCCATGTCATTATTTTTTCATGTTCAAGGCCTTTACTGGCTAACCACACAATGGCGTACTTAGATGAATAAAAATCATGATCCTCTTGAAAGATACAGACTTCCTCTACCACTGCTTGAAGAAAGTGTCTTCTAAAAACTTGCAGTAAATTTTGGAGTTCATTTTGAGCCCATTATTAACCCAAAAAGGTCCAACAAGCTCATCTTTAATAATACCAACCCATACCAATACCCCACCTTGCTGGCTCTCAGTGGTAGTCAGGTTTCAGCCTTCTTTACCTTGGCCATGTCTCTGAGCACTGAACACTTTGTACTTCTGGGCACTCCAGGTAAGTTTCTGGAATATGATAGAACTGGAGGATAACTGGTTCCTGGTAGCTTTATGTTTGATTCTTCTTAAATCTCTTTCTTGTGACAACTCTTTGCAACAAAACATTTGATGGTTCTGTGATCACGCCCCAATATCTTTGCAGTGCTGCATCCCTCTGAAAGACTTTTTACAATTTTTTACTTTTCAGAGTCGGTCAAATCTCTTTTTTAGACAATTTTGCCTGAGAAAAAGAAGCTGCCTAATAATTCTGCACACCTTGATCAGCACCCTATGTGTGCATCTCCTGGATCTCTTTGGACAAATACACATCACCTGATATGCTTAAATCTAATAAGAATTCAAGTTTATACAGCTTGGAGTTGGAGGAGATGCATAAAAATCATGATATGGTCAAAATACTCACTTGCCTAATAACAGAGCACACCGTCACTGTGTGCGCTATTATTAGGCAAGTGGGTATTTTGTGTAATAATTGTGCACAATTATTAGGCAAGGATGTATTTTGACCATATCATGATTTTTATGCATATTCTCCAAGTCCAATCTGTATAAACTTGAATTCTTACTGGATTTAAGCATATGCAGTGTTGTGTATTTGTCTGACGATGGAGGGTGTGGCCTAAGGAGATCAACAGCCTATATAAAGTCAAACATTTGACTGGAGCTGAACACTATGGGTGACGTCACACTCCCTTGGCCCACCTCATTGTACTGTCTATGCTACTGACCTTAATTCAGTGTTGTTGTTTTTTGTTGTTGTTTTGTTTTTTCATAACAGGTGTTTGTGTGATCATAAATCACAGTTGTACATGTAATAAAATTGTCTTAACTTATTGAGATGAACATTCCATGTACATGTCATGCTCTCTTTGTTGTTTACACTAATTATTGTTACTCACATCCCGTCATTTACTAACCAACATATTGATCGTTTGACACAGAATTACTTTCAACAGGCAGGTGTCGCTAATGCTAACAAATGAAGATTGCAGCACGCATGTTTTACTTTGAAAATATTTGTAAATCTTTGAAGCACGCAATCCCTTAAAGCTGTGATTGGTGCTGAAGTGTTGCAATCAACTATTTCAATTAGTTTGATTAATAGTGGGAGAGGGCCCTGGAGAACGGTGAGGATGTGAAGGGAGGGGCTGCTCAAGAGCACACTGATTAGAGTGGGGAATGAGAGAAGGACAGATGGAGGAGCCCAGAAAGAAAAAAAAAAAACATAACATAAAAAACTTGTTGGATTAGTTGGTTTTGCGTTGATGATGCTGTGGCCTCAGATGTGTTGTTTCTATGACAACACAGAGTCATCAGATCATGTGCTATGTGCTTTTCAGAGGCAAAAGAGCCAATGTTTAGTGACAGACACACTATACTGATGTGAAAGAGATTGGAAGATGAGAGTAAAGACAGTACAATAATAAATAGCCTTATACCTGAAAAGATGCTTTAAGATGCAAACCGAAGACCTTCACATCCCAATAGGGCAACTGTTTACTTTTACATTACGTTTTAGTTTGAATAGAGGAGAGCGCCTAAAACAACCTGTCACATGTTGATGTATTGTATAGTAGTATAGTCTAAAATCTAAAAGGCACTAGTAGCAATATGTAAAGCATACCTAAATGTTTAAACTGTGCCTAAAGACCAAAACTCCACCCTCAACCACATTCAAATAGAGCTGCCAACTTGGGCAGTACCTGGAGGACTAAATGGGAAAGTGAGGGGGGAGGAGGGCCAGGATCTGAGGGTATAAGAACAGTGTGATTATGAGTGTGACAGGTATTCGTACTTCAGACTCCAAACTTTCATCCACCTATTTGTGATCAGAGTCAGTTGGCCTTATTTAGAGCAGTGTGATGTCATGTAGTGCTTGAAGTGGCGGTGGTCACTGGAGACAACACACTCTGTTTTTGACTGTTTTTGACCAGAAAGCTGTAAAATTACCCAGTTAGCAATAAAATTGGCAAAGGATGATTATGATGCTGTTGAAACTTCATGTACAAAGTCAAGTAGCAAAAAACAGGTTAATTTAGTGTGTTCCCTATATTCATTTAACCTTCTCCTCTGCCTCTGTTCCATTTATTTGGATTGGCACAAAGTTCTGTATTGTCCTTGACTACACACATGACTCTTGACACGAGTTAGACGTGAAAACCACATGACCAACATTAAAAGTGAGAATCGCCTAAACGCTGCTGCAGCTAGTCTGACATTTCATAAGATCCTATCCATGAAGAAAATGGTTTAAATATAGCCGCAGGAGTGGAAATGTTAGCTGGGCTCCTGTGTGGACACCCCTCCTGGCAGAAGAAGTCAAATGAGGCTGGAACTGAGGCTTATTATCCTGAAATGTGTGTGACAGGTGACCCTAGGGTGCACGTGTACTCCCCGGGTACTCGGCGGCTGCTCTCCGCTCTTCCTTTAAAGTGTCCTCTGGCTATTTGTCTGTCCGATATATAGCTTTCTGATTAATTTCTCTCACTTGTCTGTTTTACACACGTCTGGGGACATTTCAGCCATTACAAATAATCTGTAGTGTGGAACAGGACATGCTGTCAGCGTCCATTGTACACGCAGTCCCCACTGGAGTCTACCTAAAACACATTTTCTGATGTCTTTTCTACTGCACATCTGCAACAGGTCTAAAAGATATTCCATTTGCTCCAGGCACTAATCAAGGCATTCTATAACATTAAATATGTTTCAAAAAACATCTGAATGAGAAGATCACACAGTAACATATGAACATTAACAAATCAATTTTACATTCAGATTATATTATATGGATGGGTGTTGTCAAAAGTCCATTTAATGCAAGTTGGGCTCGAGATTAGAGGATCTGTCACTTTTTTGTTCATCAACTGTATTATAAACAAGTTACCATTCTCCCAAAATTTATAGTGCTGGCACATTATGTACTGTTTCAACTTTTTCAGTTCCAATACCCATATTGATGCTATGGCTTTGAGTATCAGCTGATATCTGATATTAACTGATGCCATTTTCACTATCTAGAGTGGTTTTTTTTTTCTCTCAAAATACAGTTAACTCATTACAGAATATATCCAGTTGTGTTAAGTAATGATTATTTATCCTGCAAGTGACTGAAGTGAGAACTTTATATGAAAAGAATATCGACTGAACTGATCCAACCAATTTTCTACCTGTCAGTATCAGTACATCCTTATTATTGATACTGTATCATCAAATTAAGTATCAGGAATATTTTGACACACCTTATGATCAAGGTTGTAGAAATAAACATTTCTGCAGATTTATCCCATAGATTACACGTGATTGTCATATTGTCTAAACTAACCCTAACTGAATTTCTTTTTGTATTTGACTATTAGGTATATAATCTTTACATTTTTAATTATTAAAGAAGAATTAACACCAATCACCCACACATCATTATTACAGGCAAGGTGCTGAAGTGTTTTGCTCATAGACACAACAGCACATAAGCATCAGTCGGGGCTGGGATCAAACTTCTTTCCGATGTAACTTGTATGTTCTTTTTGCTCACTATGAGCCCCATCATTCTCTTTCTTGTCTTAACAATGCTTCACAGACCTCTGCTGCTTACCCATTGATTTCCTGTTTGCAGAGGATGCCTTAGCTCCATCCTGCAATATGTCCAACCTCTTTCAAAACAAGAGCTGTTTATCAACTTTCGCAGACGCTTTTGCTGTACAGCCCATCTCAGCGGCCTTCTTTTTGTCTCTGTGGCTGTGTGTGGTGTGGCGGGATAAACACACCTCTCACTATTGCGTTATCATGGAGCTTCGAGCCTGGTGTATTCCCATCCCTGACAGCTACCTTAGGATTGAACTAATAGCCCTGCCAGCCACCTTTAATTGGAAATCTATGGCTGCATTTATTTTGGAGCAAGGCTTGACAAGCAGAAGTCTGTGTGTTTATATATTATCAGGCTGCAAACAATCCATTACTGTGGAGGCAACAGCTGATATTTCACAAGCAATACCTTTATCGATACAACAGGCACGGAGGGGAGCTGTATGGGAATGTCTCAGGGGATGGTTTTGTGGACACAGTTTGATCATAAAAATCTCTAATGATTAAATCAATCATCACTATATTCTTAATCAAACCATTTTTAAAGGAGCACTGTGTAACTTTTTTAGTGGAGGGTCCAGCTCCTGCTTATCTTCATGGAGATGTTATTGCTTTGTCTAAAATGTTCCACAGTAGAGATTAAACCTATCTATCTCAAGGGAGACAACGAGATAACATTACAGGTCAGATTTGTGTGGAGGCACTATTCACAGAGAGAATTATTGTATTTCTGAGCAATAGAATCACCCATCATGAATAAACACAGTAGTAGCTCTCAAGTAATTTCCCTTGTGGATCAATAAAGTCTGTCTAAGTCTAAATGCTAGACACATGTTTTAATGCCATACCATGGAACATTCCAGGGAGAGCTCTAACCATGAGAAAAGTTGTGCACCTTTAATCAGTTACAAATTAGTTTATGTACACTATGTAAAAAATTTAAATACACTTTTACTGTTTTCTATTACTCATCACTGAACACTGGACACATTGTGTTGGGTACTTTTCAGTTTTAAACCGTCAGCATTGCAAATGATAATTAAAACCATGCAAAAGTAGCATGGCCGGTTAATTAATCAAAAATGTAATAGAAAACAATGTTTGCAATCCCTAATTAACCCAGTTTTATCCTATGCTATTCATGTAATTGAGAATATGTGTAAGCCTTACCAATGAATAAAGCAGACGAAAGCACAACACACAACATATAATCAGTAATCAAGGAAAAATACTAATTTAAGTTGTGTTGTGCGCCGAAGGGTCAGGTGCTCTTTTATTGGCTTGTGAGTGCTTGTCAGAGGAGGTTGTCCCACAGTGATGCTGAGTGATAAATTAGCATGCTAATTGCTATCAGTGGGGCCATTGTTTCTTGTGGGCCTGTACATGCGTTAGCTCAGGTTTAGGTCAGCACAAGTGTCTGGGGGCTTAATTAACAAGCATGCACTAATTACATGAACAGGAATAGGGAGCACTTCTAAAACACGAGACTACATAATTTTTCACCATGTTCCTGCTTATATGCCCTTCATTATTGTGCAGATTTAGATGGTACTTTATTGATGTTGAATGTAGAAAAATGTAAATGTCTGATGGCCCTTTTTATAACAACTATGCTTTAATTAGCCGCAATAAAGCATGAACAAAGGCTCATAAGAAATATATTATTAGTGGTGATTTGGGATTAGTAACTATATGATTATATGACTATATGTAAGTTTATGAATGACAACTTTGTCCATGCTTTATTAAGGCTATTAAAAATATTCATATTTTAAAGTGTTACCAAATTTCTTACTTATTTGCTTATAACAGAAGCCATGCCATCTTAAAGACACCTCAATCAGTTTCATCTGTTACATCTTACTGTGTTACCAATTGATACAAAGGCTGGTCGAGATTATTCAGATACCTTCACTGACTACCTGCCACCCCTGCTTTATGTTTGAATACTGCTTACATCAAGTAATATATGTGATATGTTGTGGATTCAACTGCAGCCATTTACTTGTGGCACAAGTTAAGATATTTTATCCCAATATGTCATTTAAAAAAGAGGCTACATCTCTTTTAACCTGTAGATTTGCAGATGTCCTTGCCGTTTTACATGAATTTTTTGTTACTGTCAGACCTGTTGGTTTGGATACAGAGGCACCATACCACACACTGCAACAATTAGGCTGTTTTTGTATAGGACAAGCATGTACTCTGAGGTGGGAACATTTTTTATAAAAGGTTATTTTTTACATATCACATGTCAATGGATATTGACAGGTTGAAAAACGTATTATTATTATTATTATTATATAATGCATGAGCTATAGTGCTCTTCTAGATGCTCAAAATTGCTTTACAATTGTGCATTATTCATTCATTCCATACACGGTGGTGGGGTAGAAGGAAGGAAGCGAGGCTCATTGGCCCCTCCAACCACCCCTAACACTCACTCACACACTGCATTCACACTAGGCAAGGTGGTTGAAGTGTCTTGCCTAAGGACACAATGCCACTAACTCCCAACTGTGACACCTGGTATTCCTAGTGGTTTCCTGTCCATGTAATAACCAGGTAGCTTCTGATATCTGATGAAAACACGGTTTTACAAGGAGATTTGGCCACACATGCCATCTCCTGTGCCATTGTTGCATCATCCTTCCCTGACTCACCTGAGTAATAGCCTACTTTGTCTTCCTCCTCCAATCAGACCACACGGATGTAGCTCCTTGTCTGTCATCGCAATCTGCCCGAGGCAACGTTATCAAGCTAATGGCTCAGGCTTTTTCCTCGCTCCATAATGATGAGTAAATAACCAAGCAGCACCAAAAAACAGACCAAAAACGAAAAGCATATTATGGAGGTGATTCTACAAACTCTCAGCTTTCCTTGTCAATCTTCCTCCATCTCGACCTATGTTTGTTCCAGGTTGTTGCCCGCCCCTGCCTCTTGATGTCAGGTGGAATATACTGTCACTTGGAACCACGGGACCAACCAAAGCGCTCACTGAACTCCCTCCTGTGTCTGCGATTTCCATTTCAAAGAAGTCTCTCCTTTTACTGTTATAATTCCATCTAAGGCAATTGTTAAATGAACATTCCTTAACTGCTGACAAGGACAAAGATGTTTAAAAAAAGACAGGAGGAGATGAATGTATGCGTAATGAGAGGAAGATAAGGTGGAGGGAGAGAGTGAGATCAAAGGTATGGTAATCTTAATGTGAGAAAGAGTGGGAACACGCAGAGGTTGGTTGTGAGCAGAGGAGACTAGGACTTGTAGTGTCCAGTACTTCAAACAATATACTTTAAATGTACTACTGTGCTTATGTTTGTGGTTTCCTCTTAGATGTACTGTAGAGTAAGTCGTGATTTCAAATGGTATTAATCGTAATCAAAGTGAAATTGCAATGTGAATGTTTGCTATTGACAGATACTGTGAAATAATTCCTTCTATCTCTGTCAGACTTACAAAGCATAGAATTTTCTCTTCTGTTAACTGTTGGATGTGGATGTGCATTTTGAACTGAATAATGTTGTCAAAAATTTAATGGAAAATCTTATCTCAATTGTTATTAGAGCTCAGGATTGTGCCAGAATTTTCAATTAGCATATTGTTAAACCAATGCAGGTTATAAGATACTGCATACACAAGTTGGCATTCAGTATTATTCTGACACAGTAGTGTGGTTCATTTGTTTACTTTTTAGATTGTTTTGCCTAATGCATCTCTATGGACATTTGAGATAACAAACATAGTGGATTTAGATAACTTTTTTGACCTTTTTTCCCAAGCTGTATAGATCTAATCTAATTATTCAATTTTTTTCCAGCCCCAATTTCATAAAAGATTAATTGGATAGACTTCAGAGAACAACCTGGACTGTAACAATATTTGTAAAGTTTAACATAAAATAACATCCAAATTATTTGAAGTGATGCATTTTTATTTCAGTTTCATCTTGGTCAGTGTTTAGAAGCCCAAGGCTGCTGAGTCCTTTGTGAAACATCTCTTGGCAACAAGTTCTCGCCACTCTGACTCAGCTCCAGGCAGCATGGTGGCTGGGTTGGGAGTGGATGGGTTTCCTTTGGGCACTCTGGTTTCCCCCATCAATCCAAAACATGTCCCATAGGTAAAATCCTCCAGCTAAGGTAGTCCTGACCGAGCCTATAGCAACAAGATAACAGAGATGGGACCCTGGGCATGAGACTGCAGTCACTGCTCCTGCATGTGGAGATGTCCCAGCGGGATTGAAGGATGGGTCAAATGCAGAGGATAAATTTCCCTACAGGGACAATAAACTGCACCTTACCTTAACCTCTTTTTTAAGATAAGTCATTCCATTTTTACAAGCATGCCAAAAGGAAAAAAAACAAAACAATTGCAATGTTTTGAGGGCATTTTCTAAATGGTGTCAAAATAGTGCATGTTTTTTGTCACAATCTAATCTGACAAGTGCTTTCAAAAGTTTGACAAGAATTAGACTGACAGGGATGACTGTTAACTTTTACCTCCCCCTTTTTTTTTTTTTTACCATACATTTACCGTTAAGGCTGCAGCTTTTACTTCTCATTTTAACACTGCTCCTCCAATCTTCTTTGTGCCAGTCCGCTGTCTTCCATCACTGTTATTTTAGGATTTTCTATTATTTATTTTTCATGCTCAGACAGATGGGGTTAGACGAAGGCTAGAAGAACAAGATCGAGAGCATGAAACATTGACAAGTGTCCCTAGGGTAAAAGTCCGGACAATACCAGACTGAACAAGTTGGAATCTTTTCTAGTGAACATTCTGATTGAGTGGTATGAGCATGCTAACTGAACTGGTACAGCTCCTATTATTTCCATACAAGGTCACAAGAAAAAGAAAGCATTTCCAAGACTAATGGGAAGAAATATGTTTTTGATATAAATTGTTCAAGTTGTTCTTTGATGGATGTGCAAACATTTTTGGTGGACAGTTTTATTGAGTTTGCAAACCTTGTTGATGGACAGTTAAACATTTTAAAATGGTAAAATTCCAGGCAACAGAAAAACACTTCAACATCATTTTATCAAGCATTTCTATTTGTTGGTTGATTCCAAAAGTTGTAAGGCTGCTTTGTTGTTATGCTTAACATAGGCTGTGATCAATTTACAAAAATGTGCCAATAGTTGTGGCTGAATGTTTGCTGGAAAAGCACAATATTGGCCATTAAAGGTCCTATGTTGTGCAAAGATTCTTTTGAGCCTTAAGCAATGTGACCTCATCAAAAACATAGTTGTGTTTTGTTTCATTCACATATGTCTGAGTAACCCTTTATTATTAGTCTGTCTACATCTCCAAAGCTTAAAATGCTCTGTTCCTCCCTGTGATGTCATGAAGTGGTAGTTTTAACAATTAACATCTACCATTTATCTGTTTTTCAGTAGAGATTGGCAATTCCAGGGCTGATATCCAAATAATTCTACTTAATGTGCATGGAGATGAAGCTGTATTACTATATCACATCACAAGGTGGAACAGAGTGAAGAAGTCTAAATATGCAGAACTTGTGTGTGTTAAACATGTGTGAATGAAACACAGCACAACTCCAGTTATATTTTTGATGATGAAACAACAGTGTAACATAGATCAGAAAATAGTGTAATATGGGCCCTTTAAAATAAATAATTTGTTGTTGGTTTGGCCAGAATTGGTAGATTTCTGGTAGATCAGGAACTGCTCATTGTGCCTTTAGAAAAACTGTTGATTACATTCTTATAGTAGCTACTTATGGACTCTGTAATTAGCTGAGCATCAGGCTGACTGATTCACATTCTGTTTTCTTTTTCAGTTTGGCTTTTTACTAAGGTTTAAGGTGGTGTACCCCAGTTTACTGTTTTAAAAACATAACATAACATAACTAGCCTTTTTGTCAACTTTTAGAAGTGAGAGTATTGTGTAGCATCAACTAGCATGCTAACCATTTGGACGATAATAACACTTTATAATTAGATACTGACTGTACACAACAAGTTGTTTTTACAATACTGTTCTGTGTACTACTACTTGTACTACTACTACTGCTACTGCTACTGCTACTACTACTACTGCTACTACTACTACTACTATTTGTACTACTTCTATTACTACTACTTCTTCCTGTAAACTGTATATATTGTTACAACTACTATTACTACGTCTACTCCTACTTCTACTATTACCTCTTCTACTACTACTACTACTACTACTTCAACAACTACTACTTCTACTAGTACTTCCACTTCTACTATTACTACTATTATACTACTATTGCTATTACTACTATTACTATTACTTCTTCCTGTAAACAGTACATATTGTTACTACTGCTATTACTACTTCTACAACTACTATTACTACTACTATTACTACTACTACTTCAACTGCTACTTCTACTAATACTTCTACTTCTACTATTACTACTATTACTACTATCACAACTACTTGTTCTTCCTGTAAACTGTATATATTGTTGCCGGGGATACTATCTCCACTCGTCCTTTTCTCCTTCCCTGTGCAGCTGTGTGTGATAGTGATCCAGGTGCACATTACAAGCGCTCCTCATCCTCCTCTCCTCACGTCCACCATGATCCCGCCTCTCCACTGCCACTCAGGAGCGGCCCACTCGGGGATATGACTAATGCCCCTCTGCCCGCGCTCTGATTGGTCTAATCTCCACCGCCTCCGGGGATCTGCCAAGAGTGGACCAGACTTTGGTGAAATATTTCCAGGCTCGGTTCACAGCTGCCTTTCCACCTGGTCCACTGGTGATAGCTTTCAATGTTTTTTCTTTTCTTTTCTTTTTTTTTTTTTTTTCATTGTGTGTTTTTATGTTCCTTTCTCATGAATACTTCTTGCTTCATTACTTTAAACATTGAGGCAGCTGCAGTGATAGTGAGCAAAATGGAGTTTGGAGGGAAAAATAAACAGGATTGAAGCCACCTGGTAGGAGCTGTTATTATTATCACTAACCACTAAGGTAGTTGTTTGTTTTGCGTGTTTAAATTCAGTAACACTGGCTTGCCTCTTGGTACCAAATGGAGGAGCTTGTTATTTATAAATTTAGAATGTATTCCAGGTATTGTTGTTTGCCTCATTCGCACCTCTACTTCTTACTAACACGATTCTCCTAGGATTTTTATAATTAGGGTAGAATATAGTTAATTAAAGTCTTTGCACTGTAAATTCAGTTATATAAAACATATTATAAGTGAAGAGTGTGTCAAGGTAACACTATAAATAAGTACACTATAAAATAAAAGTATGGATACAAGTAAAAGTATAACATAAAGTAGATTTTTTAAAGACCACAAAGTAGCACAGTTCTTTTACTTTTGTACTTGTTACTTTCACTACTGATTTTAATACATGTGTGGTTGGAGAGTGATGTGAGGGAGTTCAGTTAGCACCTAATACAAATGTTAAGATAATTTAAAGCTGTTAAATGTGTGCATTCATTTTAGTTAATATTCAAGAGGGCCTATTTCTTAATCATGACTTTTTCAAATTTTATGCAGTTTCTGACACTAAAGTTGCCAGACAGTTGCACAATTTTCTTTCCAAAGCAACACAACCCAACTTTTACTTTCGCTACATCTGTGACCTACTTAAACTATCAGGCATTAACAATAAATTCCACTTCTGTTTTTTTTTTTTTTTTTTTTTTGTCTGCATGAGAGACTGCTGAGACTGCCTGGCAGTTTCAAATTGTACTCGAAAGGTCAGAGCTAAGCATGACCAGGACATGTCTGTGGGGATTTGTGGTTTAAAAGGATTTATTGTACAGATATGAACATGTGGTGCAAGTGTACAGTATTTACGTTGTGATTTCTAGGCACGCCTGCTCTGTTTATGCATTCAAAGATACATGTGGTTTGATTCATTTGAGCTTCTTGAGAAAACACATATATAGTATTTACTCAGAGTTTCCTTTTCCCCTGTTGTATGTCTCATTGTCACAGATGGTGTCATTTGTAAATAAGGGAGAGCATAATGAGCAAACTGTGCATCAAACCTAGGGCTATAGTGGATTTTGAGTTGTAATTCTGTCATTGTCTTCTGCAATTTCTTCAATTCTGTAATAGAATAGCTCGGTAATACATTTTAGTAATTCGATTTTTATTAATAAAATAAAAACACTCATCAATTCTACATTATCCCACAGACAGAGACATATGGTAGAAATTTACAGACACTAGTTTCTACCATGTGAGCGAACGTGGTGTGAATTTTAGATATCAGTTTAAAGGGGCACGATGTCACTTTTCTGTGCGAGGGTATGTCACGTGCTTGTTTCCTTGGAGATGTTATTGCTTTGCCTCGGATGTTCTTCAGATCTGTGGAAAGGGCGACCGTACTTACTGTAAGAATACATGTTTACCAATGTAATTTTAGCATTAACAGCAACTGTGCTTAATACATACAAGATAAGTAATGGAACATTCCAGGCAAATCATTTTTATCTCCATAGAGACAAGCAAGGAGTAGACCCACACCATCAAAGTTACATAGTGCCCCTTTAAATGTGTAGAAGTAATGTACTACCTATTGCTATCACTGAAAAGACATGAAAGTTCAAATTTATTTTAGTAATACCTACAAGTATAGCTTTCAGTTGAAGTATAGACACTCTGTTCAGTTAGTTTGTGAATAGAAAACAGATAAAAAATAACCACTCTTTCTTCACACTGCTAGTATGTATCATCACAAAGTCTCTCCCGCACACTACTACAGAGTTGAAAGCTTTAGGATGTTCCTGTGTACATGGAGGACTCTGGTGGGATCCATTTGAGCAAATAGTGCATGAGATGGTATCTGAGTGTAAAGAAACTGGCGCCCACAGTCCAGAAGAGAAAGAGTGGGTAAAGAGATGGAATGGCTTGGTTCGATAACATCTTCTGACACCATGAGGAATAGGCAATAAGTCTGAAGCCCGGTGACACGCGGGGATGCTATCAGTACGAGCGCTATACACCACAGCTAACATATAATAGCTCCCGGTCCCTTCGCTGTTCATTTCACAGTCAAATGGCCCAAGCATAGAGCCAGTCTCCGGGCGTCTTCAAATAAGTGTTCCACCATGTTGCTTAACCCCTACTACACGGGTATGTTCCTCTGACCTGCAGGCTGAGCTCTCATGAGTCTGTGGTTATCTACTCCAGCCTGACCATTCCTGCTTCAAATAGCCCCCAGTTAACTGCAGAAAGTCTACTCATCTATCAAGATTTTTTCTTGTTTTTTTTTTTCTTTTTTTCCTGTGGATTTTTCCACCATCCACATCAATCCATGTTATTGCTTTGGGAGCTGGAGCTTTGATAAGCATCAGTATGGATTATATTATTTGTAGAGTTTTACTGGTTATAATTAGAGATCATGATAGTGATTTGACAGCCAGGAAGTAGTTACGTGCAATTTCTGATGTGAAATAGTACAAAATTTAAAGAGACTGCAGGAGAGAAAATATCAAAATATTATTTTTGTTGTAGACTGGATATTAATACATGTAGTTTGGTGTTATTCTAATACTAACTACCTTCTTAATTCTGTGTAGAGGCAAGTCCACTCATTTTATATTTCTGAAGTATGAATAATATGAAATTGAATGCAGTCATGCATTTATTCAATTAAGAGTGATTTTACTGTTCAAAAGTACCTTGAAAATGGTACTTTTACAAATCCGTCCTCTAACTTGGTTTGGTGGTGTCACCTCATAGTCTCCAGTGTAATGCATTCTGTGGAATATTCCACAAAAAGCAATGACATCTCCATAAAGACCAGCAGTAGTGGCTGATCCAGGAAAGTGGCATGGCGCACCTTTAATTTATACAAACCTACAGTAGAATAGAAAGTTCTGATAGAAACTTAAGATGTTGGTTGTCTTTGGACATGTCCCTGATTGCTGTCCTGATCCTGCCATTCTGAAAGTGAAAACATCCCCATGAGAGCACAAACTGTTCTCCCTGTGTCTGTGCCTGACCTTGCCCTCTCTGGTGTGCCCTCTGTGGACCTCAGCCGAGCCTTGTCTCCCCAGTCCATGCATCTCAACACAACACAATACAACACAAAACAACATAACAACACAAGTTTCCTCCATGGCTCAACATGCTCAGACTTCAAGGATGTAGAGCCCCCGCCAGCTCAAACCATTTTCTTAAGAGCAAGAGAAGGTTGAAGGACTTAAAGTTACAAGTTTCCAGAGTCTCTCTAAGCACAGCACATACTAAATAAAACAGAGACTTGACACTGTGTTATAGTTTGTATCCCTGTGAATTTAATCTTTTGGAAACAATTTTAAGAAGTGGATATTATAGTTTAAAAAACTAATTTCAAGAATGTTATTTTATTTGAAATTAAAAACATAATTATTATATTTTTCACAATTATTTTGTTTTGACAGTGATACTTATGAGCAATATAGCATAATATTACAGTTTATGTAATTGAGTCTAGCACCATTTGATAGATTTTACATGATTTATTCTAAAAATGCATACCAAAAGATTCTCACATTTCACACATTATTATCATTATGCTGTTGACAACACAGAAGCTGTCACTGTGTTAATATTTTACTATGCTAATGTATCCCCTTGCGCCCGTGTGGTGTTGGTCGGTCACCTCAAATCTCTGTATTTCTGTGTATTGGCTGTATTTATGTGTATTGGGTGTATTATGTGTATTGGGTGTATTTCTGTGTATTGGGTGTAAACAGTTGCTTGCAGTGGCAGGTGGCGTTGTGCAGAGCACTGGATACTGGCCCAGTCCCTCCTGTTCTTACCTCAGCCACACAATCCTCGGGCTATGTGCTAGAAGAGTATTCAATTTCAAATTTTACCCCTTTTTTCCCTTTTTAATTATGCATTTGTTATTTTTACATGTTGGGGCAAAGACTGCAGACATCTTGGCTGTTTTCATCTTTCTGTTTGCAGCTTTGGGGACAGTACTGTGCCATTATGAAATTATAGACAGTGAACAGTTGTTATTATTATTTAGCCAATCATTTGCAGCAGCTTCATGATCTTAAAATTACAGTGGTTTGAGATTATATGATTCATCTTAATTAGGGCTATGCATGAATATCGATATATCGTGATACTAAATTCGGTGATACAGTATCATTATTGTGTGCTGCTATATTGATATATGGCCAAGAGTATTTTTGGTGTTTTTTAGCATTTTTTTTGTTTTTTAACCACACTACAATTTATTGCTTATTTAGTGGAAGAAAACCTTTTTATGCAATACACTTGATATGTTCACAGAGTTGATTATAAAATTTGTGTATTTCATGTTAATTTTGCACTATATTGTTGCTAAAATGCATATAAAAACAGCAATATATCACAGAATACCATGTGCATTATATCAGGTATCGCCATATTGTCATAATATTGTATCATGAGCCATGTGTCGTGTACCATATTGAATCATGAGGGACCCTGTGATTCCCAGGTCTAATCTTAATTACTCATGCTGTAAACTTTTATCTCTTCCATATAGTTTAAATTGTTTTTTCTATTAACCTACATTAAGTTTGAATCTCTAATTCAATTCTTTTTATTACATTTTTTAAACAATTCCCATTGTTTTTTACTGCATGCACATTATAACTAATTAAGACAATTACCAAACAAATAATGCTAAAAAAAACCCAAACAAACAAAACAAGTAAAAGTGCATTTGTTAACATGAAATGAAGACTTTTACATTGTGATTTCCTATGCATACCTAAAATAGGCCACTTGCTTCATTGCCCTGATTTATGCCTTTTAAGCACAGTTCGGCACCATTCCTAATTTATCTCCCCAACTTTTCTACATGCTCAATATTGAAATATGAGCTGCCTCTCCGCAGTGGGCCCGGTTGGCATTATTTACATTATCCGGGGTTGTTTATTCTCCGTCCTGTGCTCCTCCTGCCCCGCTGCCTCTCCATCCTTATTTCATTTGCTCTCTCTGTGGTGATTTACCTCGCAGACCTCTATTTATCCATGACTAACAAATTGGGTTACCCCCTCCACCCCTGGCTCATTCATCGCTCCATCTCGGCACCCCCCTCGCCTCCCCCTCGTCAGCAGGTGACTTATGGCATGCCAGGCTTTCCGTGAGGGATGGTGCCCGGTCCGGAGTGGCTCTAAACACTGTGCGCTAGTTCATTCTGTTTGTGTGCCTGTGCAGGGGGCTGTTGTTCCATTCCAGTGTTGCCGCGGTGACAGTGAAACCAGTGACAAGTAGTGGATGACCCGTGACAGTGTGGCTCTACGTGTGAGTGCCGATGTGACTGGTGTACCCATGCAAGAGTAGAATATATACTGTACTATCAGTTTGAATGGGTTCATTATGCATTTGTTTATTACTTTGCACAAATTAGACTTTGACTTTAATTAGAAATCATTTGGACAGAGTAGCTCACACATTAAAATATGTTATAATAATAAAACATTTAAATTGTAAAAATACATTTTAAATAAATGGCAAAAATAGCAAGAGACTGGTGTCAAATAAGGCATAATTATGTAATTGTATATGCACAAGTAAAATAAAATATAAAAATATAGTAATACAAATATATTTCAGCTATATACAAGAGGTCGTAAGGTCTTGTGATGATATGGCTGTAACCTAAGGGGGAAAAAAAAAAAGTTAGATTATGATTTCAGTCTGGAAATGAATAAAAAAAAAATAGGATAAGTTACAACTCCATCCACAAGGGGTCAGTAATCACATTTATCTGTTTTCTGCATCAATGATCAACTAATCAATTAAGTGAAAGAACTGTATTTATCCCCAACTGCAATTTAAACACATCGAACAGTTAAGATACAAGAAAAAATTTAATCAATCAAAGGTCTCACTGCAGTTTAACAGAAGGACTGGTCAGATAGGGTCAGCCAATCTTGTGTCACGGCCGTTTGAGGAGAGTAAAAGCCCTCAGGACAAAAAGGACAAAACAACAAAACCTTGAACACAACTCTTAAAACTCTATTTTCAGCAATAGTGAACAATTGAGCAGACTTCACATGGCAGAGCATGCTTTTCAAAGTAACCTACTACGCCATTACATAATACAACTCTAGAGTACAAACTTTTGAGTCCTACTTTCAAAAAGCCATCAAATAAGCGCTCATAAATCTCCACATCTCCTGAAAGTGGGTTGCCAGGTGCTGTGTATATTTAGACAAAATGCAGTACAGTGCATTTGTGTTAGGCCTGGCCTCCCGCTGAGAACCCACTGCTTGCACCCATGCCTGGCTTCAGAAGCTAATGTCGCTGTGACATTTGCAGTGGGGTGAGGAGTGGGTGTGAAAGGCCAAGAGCGCCTGGCTACAGCTGTCTCTGAGTAAAGAGTGCCCAGCGTTAACCACAGATAACGCTCCCTCAACAAGCTGTAATGTCAAGAACCACTCCAGAGTGGCGGGAAGCAACGCCGGGCCAAATTAGCCCCAAGTCAGGTGGGCTTCCAACATCCTTTCAAGGGTTTTTTGTTGGAGTTCAATGCGCTGGAGTACAATTATTCAGTCATTTTTAATAACAATAATTGGTCACATTAGTTAGCCTTAAATAATACTTGAGCAAAAACTTAAATCATAATGAGCAAATAGTTTATAAAAAATTAATTTAGGCTAATATATACTCCTTAAGAACAGGCCCCAACTTTTTTTTCTCTTAAAGGCGCTGTCCAGAAGTTTGAACATAGGACCTCATTTCCTAGTGAGCCAGAGTGTTGGAGACATGTGGAGACACTTTTTTTAATATTCCATCCAGTCCTTGTATTTGCAGAGGTCGCTGGTGCTAGGCTAGCGCATGTCAATGGCCATAGTTAGCCTGCCACAGAAAACAGACTTCCCACTCCACAAAACACCCGAAGCAAATTTATTATTACACAGCACATGTCTGTGTTGATATAATAATGTTTGAAATAAAACTAACCTTGCATTGCATGAATCGTTGCATGTTGAGGGACTATTTTCTTAGTAGCAGCGGAATTTTTCATTGCCGGTAAGATAGGTGCTAAGTGATATCAGTCCCCCGCTGCCAAGCTTTCTGTCAGGAAGTAAAACTCACTGCTGCTGATAAATAAATCCTTCAAATGCAAGGTTGGTTTTACTTCTAAAATGATTCTATCGACACACACATTTACATCAACAGTAAGACTTAAGGGTAAGACTGTTTTTAGTGGCAAGCTAACTATGGCCATTGACATACACTAACCTAGCAACACCGACCTTTGCCAATACAAGGACTGGATGGAATATTTTAAAAAGTGTCTCTACACATCTCCAACACTCTGGCTCACTAGGAAATGAGGCCCTATGTCCAAAATTCCGGACTGTCCCTTTAAGAACCAGAAATAACAGCATAATATACTTATAACTCTATATAAACAAATATAGAGTTAATAATCATGTTTGCTGTTTAGGTTAATTTACATTATATTTAGTTTTTGTTTTTTTAAAATAAAGATATATCATATTTTTCTCTGGGGCCCAGTACCAGATGGTCCATGGCCCAAAACCAGGCCGCGGACCATCTGAGAAAAATATTGTGATTGGGGACCCATGCATGAACTCCTACATTTAGTTAAAGTTTCTAAATTGAATCATTCTTTATACATTTATTATTTATGAATTAATCTTTGTGGTCTGTGTTCATGCTTTATTAAAAGGCTAATTATGGTGGTAAGTATTACAAAGTGGTACCCAATAAATCGATTTTATATTTTCGCTGTGCAAATTGGTAAAGTTGGCATGCAAATCATTCCTGTTGTCTTTGAACTGTTCATCTGCAACAACCTGCTGGACCCTGATCTCAGTTTGGCACTCCGTTAGATAGATCTAACCTGTACGCTTTACACAAAAAAATGCCGTCCCTCATTTCCAGTATTAGAATTGAGATAAACACGACTTACTACATCCCTTAAATAATGCTGGTGGATGTTTTATTGTCCGTTTGACCGTACCTGGTCCAGCTGAACTTTGCTACTTCTGTTTTTCTTGTTTAAAAGTTGAAAAATAACTTACTCCATCAAATGCACTATTGGTTAGATGAGCCAACCTTAGTGAAGATTGACCTGCTCAATATTTTTTGCTCAAGGTACTTTTAAAAACATCCTTGTTCTGTTGGTTTTTGTTATGAACCCCGAAACCTCAGTCCGCTAATGCTGTTTTGCTTCAGATCTGACCTTCCCCAGTTTTTCTACCTGCCCCCCATCTCTCACTCTCTTCATAGAGCTTTGAACACATTTTAAAGGTCATTTAGCCAGTGTATTTACCTCGTTCCATTTATGTTAATTACCCCAAGTGAGTAATAATGCCATACAAGCGTTTTATAATGGATTCAGCAGAGTCTTTAGGCTTTATTAGGCTTTCATTTACAAATTGGGCTTGTGAAGTCACAGTCTGGTGCAGGGCTCAAGCTGCTCTCTTTATCACAGGTCGGCACTGCAGCTGTTTTATGTACTAATAAAACGTCAAATTACAGACCCGAAATCTCAGTTTTTATTTTTTTAATGGAGTGTTCTTCTCTGTTGTGTCAAATGTTGTGTTGTTGTGATATGAAAGTGAATAATTTGTTTGTCAGGGAATGAAATGCAGTTGATTAAAGGCCTTAGATTGCCAAATAATAGTTTTAAAATCCCAAGAATACAGGGAAGTACTCTAGGTTGTTAGGATCTGTTTTCACTGAATTATGAAAATTAATATTTACCTTAATAATAGGGCCTACATCACTGGTCTACAATTATTTACAGAATTGCTAAAAGGAGTCAAATCCACAAAAAATCTGTCTAAATGAAATTGAATTACTATTGTTTACCATGGCAATGGATTTATGGATACTTTGCAGTCACATCACGCTGGGGGGTGTTCTACATGTATCTCTATGCTGGGATGTTCATCAGTGGAGACACAATACACATACTAGCAAACACTGTCAGAAAAGTTTTGACAAAAGACAAAAGATTGTCTGCATCTAAAAACCAAGAAAAACATACAACATGAATGCAATGCATTTTCATGAGCCTGTAATGAAGACAAGTGTTTGTGGTGCTGTTTTTTGGATTTTACACAAAAAGATGAAAGTCACTAACTAAAAATGCTTCTTGTGACGGTAATTTTATGTGTGAGAGACTTGTTTAACAGCACAAATCATCTCACCTGTGGTATTTCCAACTAAATCAGCTCTTTAAGGTCAGATTGTGTTAAAAATAAAATCTAGAATCTAGGGTTTATTTGCTTTGTTAGACCTTGATCTAGGGCAGGGGTGTCAAACTCATTTTGTTCCAGGGGTCGTATCCAACCTACTTTGATCCCAAAGGGGCCGGATCAGAAAACTCATGTCACATAAACCCCAAAAATAACAGTAAGTTCAAATATTTGTGCAGAGAAACACAAATCTATTACAGAAATCTTTTTTAATTGATCAACTTTTTCTTTTACAAAATATTATAATATTATGAACAACCTGAAATAAAAAAAAAATACAATTTCAACAATGTTTTAACATGAACTTGCCTGCAAATAGGAATAAGTCAATTTTTCTTGGAAAATCCTGCACTCGGCTCCACTTTTCTCATGTTGGACATTTTGCTGATGAGGGTGTCACGGTCAAAACGATCGTCCTTTAAGAGCGTTTGGAAAGAGACAAGTCTTCATTTGTGCTGCTCTGGTGGGAGGGGCCTCGCACAGAGGCGCTGGAGATGCTGCTCTGCTCAGCACCTCTGAAAATTAACAATATTTTAATAGAAAATATAACTAAAATATTTTAGTAGAAAATCAGCCGAGGGCTAGATTAAAGGTCTTGGAGGGCCGGATCTGGCCCCCGGGCCATATGTTTGACACCTGTGGCCTAGATCAAGGTCTAACAAAGCCTCAAACAGAGCAGAGCCTCTAGTTAGCATCACACCACCAGAGAATGTTGATGCATCAATAGGCTTAGAATTTACCTATGCCATTACCATTAGAATAAACATATGACTCAATGAATCTAAAATGAGATGAATTAAAATAAATTTAAGTTATGAATTAATTGAATAACTATATTATAATTTGAATCTGATGTTTGAAGTAACAATATGACCAAAATTAATAGGCCTACAAGTGATACAAGAGTATGGCGTGCACAATTCACTGGAATAGTCTACTGTGTGTCAGTAACTTCTCTGCTAAAAGTTTAAAGCTGTTTTCTTGAACATCTCCATCCCCAGGTGTGATGGGCTTAAATACACTGAACTTTTATTTAGCCACACTTTTATCCTTCTTCTCACGCTGACTGTTGTGAGGACGTCAATTGTAAGAGAAATTAAACTGCTGCACCTCCCCAACTGTACAGTTTGTGTGTGTGAGCAAACAAACTTTGATTCAATAAGATACATGATACATGGCTCATGATACGATATTATCACGCTGGCGATACATGTGATAATTGATATATTGCTGTCACAAGTTGGTATTATAATAAATAGCAAAATTGATGACTCAGCTGCAAAATTTCACTTTTTTTATTTTTTATTCACACCACAGCTCAACAGTTCAAAGTGCAATACTTGCAGTGCAGGATGCAGTCCAAAAAAATAAAAAAATAAAATAAATAAATAAAGTATTTACAGCAAAAGGTTACACAAAAATATGTCCCCACATAGTCAGGCCAAGGACAAAAACCAGAATGAGCAGAGCTCCACCTTGAATACCCCTTAGCCCCTCCCCTGGGCTAACCTATTAACAAAACCATCCATCCATTTTCTTCTGCATTATCCAGGGCCGGGTTTTTAAGGCTTAACTTAGCAAAACCTGTACTCAGAACCATAAAGCAAATTGTACATCAACATAAAACAAATTACTTAAATAACCTCCTATATGGCTATTACATTTTAACAAAAATAAATAAATAAATAAATAATAATAATAATAATGATAATAATAATGAAATAAAATAAAAATAAACAGGGAATAAACATAGAAATGATCAATAATGGCTGAGTCTGTGGTCACATGATGTCAAGATGTGCTCTGAGGCCAGGGAAAGAGATGCACCGGTCAGGGGATGATGGAGCAACAAAGGGTCCTCCGTCACATTTGCACGATATATAACATTTTAGTAACAATATTTCTTTTGTTAAACCACTACTTGCAAAGTTAATATGCAAAACATTTATTTTAATCACAACAATATGAGAAGTGTATTGCATGAACAAGTTTCCTTCCATGAAATAAGCAACAAAATTATTGGTGACATATCATTACTGTATCACCAAATTTAGTATTTAGTAACACTAAATCAATATTTTTGCACAGACTCTGAATTATAAGTCCCAAAGGTTCTGTTTTCATACCTCGTTCTTATACTTACTTACACTTGGCCAAAACTCTTAAACATGCTGAATATTGGAGATTGAAACCTTTTAATTCTTAATGAATGATGGCTGATAGCACAACGAAACTTCGGCTTGAGCTGTTGAATTAATTAAAGGAATGGAGTAAGAGCCAAGAAGGTCTGCTAATGGTGATTGATTGATTGAGGGTCCTGATGTGAGAGCAAAGTGTGCATACAAAAAAATCTCTTCAAAAAGGTGCAATATTGAGCTAGATTAATTTGAAATGCAAGGCACTCTGTAACTACAAGTCAATGAGGGAGCATAAATATTGTTTTTCTTGTCCAGATTTCTCCACACCACACGATAGTTGGTTTCCTATGGAGATCCATAGATTTAGTGTGTCAAGTAGTGGCTTGTGCATCATCTGCTGCCGCATGTTTGGCCCCAGAGCACAGATGAGTCCATTTATCTCCTGGCATCCTGCAAAAGGCCAGTCAGCTGCCTCTCCTGCTGGTACTACCTCTGCCGTTATGTGTACTTGAGTATTATTTTTTTATTTTATTTTATTACAGACAGAAGAAAAGTGGAAGATTTTTGTTGAGGCATTTTTGGCCTTGATATGAAAGTTAAACAAAAGCAAAAGGATAATAGCAGTTAAGCTATTATATAAAACATCTTCTTTACCCATATGTCTTCATTTAAAAAGATATTTGATGTGACTTTGACTTTTTCTCTGCATTGTTGACTAAATAACTTTTTTAAGGCCCTGCCACATTTTTCATTTTGGATGTTTTTATTGCACTGAAAAAACATCTGCTCAAGCCTCACTCTTACTTGGCCTGGAGGAGAGCTGCCACCTGCTCGTCTCCATGGAAATGTCCTTTCACTCTAATATTTCACAATATGACACCATGGCCACCTGCAGAATGTTACATGGTGTTGCTTTAAATCATTTGTTCTGATCTCTAACTTGTAAGTAAAATTAGATGCTTTGGGGTGAATAATGTGTTCTGCTACAGAAAACTGCAAGACCTATGGGAAATTTGTGCTAACAAAACCAGTTACTGTGTTGTGCTACAAACAGAGTTATGCGACCCACCATAAATATTGAATTCCCTTTTGGAATTAGATGACTTCAAAAGCACATTTAGAGCAGCGATGCACAGTAGCTCTTTTCACTGGCTTTACTCTGTGCATTTTTCGTGCTGCCAAGTGAGTCCCGTGAGAAGCAGCCTGAGTGTGCTGAAGAAAACGCAGGAGTGAGTCCTTGTGGCCCACCTCTCTATTAGCGGCCTGGGCCTCCTGCTCTGAATCCTCTGCTCTGAATCCTGCTGCTCTGAATGTGCACAGGCTAATAGAGGTGGAGCCACCTTGAGGCACACTGTGACCACAGCTAAGCCACCTGCTGCACGTGTGCACAAACAACAGCCTCTAACAAGGAACACAATCTGGCCCAGGATCTCCAGAGACTAGCACACACAAGGCAGCAACAAATGAGGAGCGCTACAATGCAAATCACAGCATCTAGCTACACTTTTTGGGGAAGAAAAGTGTCTGAAATATCTCACAAAAGAAATGAAATAAAATTACTAGCCTGGAGCACATATTTGCAACATTTGTCGCAGTAGTCTACTTTTAAAGTTTAAAATCTGCCATGTCTCATGGCTAAAGCTCTTGCAAAACAGTACTGCTTAAACCTCTATTGCTGTTTTTATTGTGCTGAAAAAATGTCTCCACAAACCTGAATCTTATTTGGCCTGAAGGCGGGCGTCCTCCTGCTCGTTTCCATGGACATATTATTCCTTTGGCTATAATATTCCACAATATAACATAAAACGTATCTATCTGCATGGAAAATGTTTTTAACTTTCTATTTCCATGGAGTCATGCAGGTGATATGTCACCTCCAGAATGTTATGCAATGTTTCCTAAAGATTCCTATAGATCCCACTAATACTATTTAAAAACAAATTAACAAATACTTCCTTCAGCTCAATCCTGCAATGATTGTAAATGTTAAATGGGTTGAAGAGTGGGGAGAGACATGCATCAAATTGTGGGAGGGTGGAGTCAATCAGACTAATATAAGCAAGCAAATCAACATTAAACAGGAGAACAAAGGAAGGATTTCACTGACTAAATGACTTGTTAACTTGTGCACCTGCTTCAAATACACAGGACACACATAACATGCATAGTAATAGGACTGATGAGCAGTGGAAACAAACCACTCCATCTGTGTGTCCTTTGTTGGGTTACGTTTTATATGGCCCTGACTCCATCCCTCTCTAACCTCGATCAAATATTAAAGTCAGTCAAGCACTACAAGCATGTGTAATTGCCTACTGTCTGATTTGGGCCGGCCGTGTGCGTGTGGACCACTGCAGAGCCTTGGCACCAGCTTCAAAGCCTGCAGCTCTCATTCATTTGTGGCACGAGGATTTGTGCATTGAGGCAGATCATTACCCAAAGGAGTCCCGGAGAATAGAAAGGTTATTGAAATTATTTATTTAACATACAAAGGTATCAACACAACTCTGCTATTGAGGAAAAAATTAAATAAAACATCTGGATCAAGCATTCAAGTTCACATAAATATTATTTTTGGTACTAATTTGCAGATATGACCATTATCTAAATGAAATATGAAATCTTACAATTATTAATAAATTAATCATTAGATTTATATATCACCTTTTAAGACAGCCAAAGAGCTTTACATGCGTTATTCATTCAAGCTTCTTTTGTATCCACAGCTGCCCGGGCAGACTGATAGAAGTGAAGCTGTCAATCTGCGCCACCAGATCCTCTGACCACCAACACTCACACAACACTTTCATACTAGGCAATGTGGGTGAAGTGCCTTCCCTAAGGGTACAATGACATTATAATGATTGAAAACGCTGATCCCATGAATTACTGGTGGGAATCTCAAATATTGGCATTTAATCCAAATAAAATTTTTATTTTTTATTTTTTGGTTGTGTGTGTTTGGTTGTGTTTTTTTTTGTTTTTTTGTTTCTTTGTTTGGAAGTATACACACAAATACATAATAATAATAATAATAATAATAATAATAATAATAATAATAATAATAATAATAATAATAATTATTATTATTATTATTATATTATTATTATTATTATTATTATTATTATTATTAGGGCAACAGTAGCTCAGTTGGTAGAGTGTTTGTCCACTGATCTGAAAGTTGGTGGTTCGAATCCCACTTTTGATAAAAATATCATTGATTATCGATACGATTCCTCAGACAAATGCTGTCGTTGTGTCCTTGGGAAAGACACTTACCCCCCTCATTCTTAGTGTCTGTGTACACTGGTGTATGAATGTGTGTGTGAATGGGTGAAGGGTTGATGTAAAGTGTGGAAAAGCACAATATAAAATGCAATCTGTTCTGTTATTTACTTTGGTTTGGGATAAATTGTTTCCAAGAATTGTCATTTACAGAGATGTGCTGTTTTCTGTCTGCAAAACATGGCATCTGAGTTGACTGGTTACCTGGGGGTTGTATTGGAGTGAATCAACTATAACTGGCACATAACTAGCCTACACAAGCTGTTGGCTGTATGTTGCATAGACCAGCTGCAGCCCATATGCACTGAAGCATGTTACTGTGTGCACTATAAGGCATGTCTGACACGCTTTGAGTGACACTAACTAGACTGGACCATTCCTGAGATAGCCCATGTGTCAATGTAACTCAAGGGGCTCTTAAGGGTCATTTACAGCCAATAAGATGCTGTACCACCCTGCAGGGCAAATGTGCAATGCATTACTGTTTAGAGATCTTAATGTTCAAACCAAGAAATATTGCATAGAACCAAAAATGTGTCTCTTAAAAGCTGAAAATAATGTCTTTTGTGTGGAATTTTCTTAGTTCTTTTTAATTCTCACACAATCAGAGCATTCTTGTCCTGCCAATTGTGCCGCCTACCAAATCTCTGGTGCAGACGGCATAAGGATCCTAATTCATTTGATACATGCTGAATTAAGATGATTATAAAGCTACTGGCCTACTTATTGTCTGTGAGGAAAAATAACATGCATGTGAACATGAAAAGACCATTTGCTGTTTCTGTATTTCTGTCATAGAAAAGCACATGTGTGGATTCTGTTGCTCAGTGCTCAGTCCAAACAACAGGCCGTAGTGTAGAGATGCATCCATTTCTTTTCCAGGGCCCATCTACAGCTCAGGGCCATTTCAACCTTTTAGGATCTATGCAAACTGTTTCTTGGATGCCTGTACTTTGCTACATCTGTATGATGGTAATGGAGAATTCAGCAACTCAAAGTACTAGGGTAGCTCCATGTGGTTAGCTCAAATGGCAGTGATCAGTTTCACTTCACTAGGTGCATGTCTATTGTTACTATGGACCTTGGGCAAAGTTCAGTGTCGACAGTTTTCACTTTCTCAGAATATACACACTTTACAAACTACATACTATACACTACACATCCTTTCATCCATTTTAAGTTGAAATGGTTGAAAAGATCCCTCTGAGTTTTTATGAAGTGGGTTAGCTGAGAACTATTAACCTCTATGGGAGACGTATTGAAAGAAAGCTACTGCCATTTTAGCTAAAACTATAAAACTATTGCTTGAAATGTAATTAATGTGATTGTGAATTGATTTGCCTTCCAGTTTCTTATCTAACTGGCCACTTTCCCAGTTGTACCTCAGTGTCACACAGTAGTTGCAAGGGAGAGCTGTTCTTAATCATACAAGTAAAAAAAAAAAAAAAGTCTTACTAAACAGTTTTAAACAACGCAGAGTTTGCTATAAAACACTGCTTTTTTCACAAGCACACTAATTAACTTTCTTCCATAACAGTTTTTTAGTTTCTTCATGCTAATCTACCTTGAGGTGTAATAACTTAGTTCAATGGGGCACTTTATTTGCCTAACTTGACGAGAAGTGTTTCAGCTGTCTCCGTGAAGCGCGGTTGTTGTAGCAATTAGGGCCCTGATGTGGCTGATTGACTTTATTTGTTGTACGAAGTGTTAATGAGTGTACATGCCGCAGATATGCTTTTCGCCAGCAGGAGAATCACGCTGATTTGGAAGGCTGATGTCAATTATTGAGAGAAATCAATGAGCAGGAGAGAATCGAGGCAGTTGAGCATCAGCTAGCATCAGACAAGGTGTGAATGGTAGCAACGATCACAAATGAGTAGTGAGAAGGGGAACTGATGGGGTCACGAAGCAAAAAAATATGATTTAGTCAAGACATAAAAAGTCAGCAAGTTCTGTATAGATGGTGAATACAATGTTGGAAATAGGTTTCATCAGAAGCAATTAGTGAATCAGCATCTTGTTTGTGATGCCATAATGGTTTAATTATGTATTATTCAGTTCAGTTTAATTACATGAATATGATGATCCTATTTCGAAATTTGATCTGCCTTCTGTCTTCTCATTCCAAACTCAAATAACTGTAATGTGCACACATAGTTTAACATAACTGTGCTTTCAGAGACATTTGGACAATTAGCATAGGCCGCAGTACTCCATCAGTAAAAGCATTTGGTTTGAAGGCAAAATTCTGATTCTGGAGGAATACATTTGACTATTTTTGGTTTGGTAAATGGTACATTGGTACAGTCAGTGTGTGTTTCTTGACAGTGGTTTCTTCGAGATGACTTGAGGTACTTCATGTTGTTCTGTTATTTTGAGTACTTACCCCTCTCCAAGAATATAGAGCTTTTACGTGGCCTCCCTGCAAAAATCACAAATACCGTTTCAATGGAAGAAAAACAGCCTCTAGTTATGATCTCCTACCTAGTTCAGAAAATAGAAGCTCACTGTCTGTATAACCAGAACTGTGGAAGCAGTGCATTTCGGCGCACAGATGGGGATGGCTTTGCTTGGTGAGATCAAATCAGAAAACTCAAATGAAGACAAATAAAGTGGGGAAAGTGGCACCATTTGCCTGGAAGACTAGCTACAGCTGTGACAATGAAATGAGTTAATAACCCTTGGCTGGCTGACTGTAATACCCGCTGATAGATGCTGTGTGCTCTGTGTTCTGCATGTGACAGAGACAAGGTGAAGTGTGTGGACGGCCACTTATTTAGCAGATTTTGTGTTGTTTATCGTGTTATTTCAAAGGTCAAGCCACAATAATAGACCTCAACTTCAGAGTGGCGCGTAGAGAAAGTAGCTGATTGTCCAGTGGAAAATGTCAGACAGATATGAAGCTCTGATTGTCCATTAGATCAGGGCCAGGGCATGCATTCACCAGATTCACTCCACTTTTTAGGAGCATACAAAAGGGTCACATTTGGCAACACATGAGTCTGATTAATGAACGATGTATTGCCTAATTTAGGGGTGTGCCAGGTCAAGTCCTTTGTACTGTTAAGTTTGGCTCTCTGGTATTTTGTGTTGCTATTAAAAGTGGTGGCCTAGATTGCAAATGTTAAGTTATAATAAGTGACAAATCAGGGAGGTAGAGAGGTTAGCACATCTGATTCTACAGGCATGTTGGCCTAGTCAACTTGGATTTGTTTATCTTGCCTAAGTTGAGTTGATATAAGTGTGAAAGTAAGGCAGGCAGTGTTTCTACAGATCTCAAACAATAATGTACCAATTTACATGGCCAGTAAAATCTGATAAGTACAATAATCAGATTACCCAAAAATTCGATCTGAATGTTGGTGTTTTAATTCAAAGAGGTTCATTTTGCTCTTTTTCTGGATTCATGGAGTTTCCAAATCCGTATGAAGATTGAAGTGAATATTGGTGTGTTACAAAAACTCCTGGTGACACATCAGTTAATTAATGGATTTTTAAAGTAACCGTTGTATTTGGAATACAAAGTACAATGAATATGTGAAAATCTTTTAATTCTTAAACATTTTCTGTCTTTTTTTGTCTTTGGCACATTGGTTTGCCCCTTTTTTGCATACATTTTCTTGTCAAAACCAGCACAGAGAGAAATCAGATCACATAAGACTGTAGCTGATGCCTCCAGAATTCCGATAGTTGTCAGATTTTTGGTGTATTGGCGTAACATAGCCACATTTTTAAAAGGATTCAGAATGAGGGATACCAACCCCAGCCACAAGGTGTCTGTAAACCATCAAGTTTTGGTAATTGAAGGTGCCTTCTTGAATTCTGTGGATCAGTGCACACAGTACAAACCAGTGAACTACAATATTGCATTATGTTTTAATAATTGTTTCATAATGAGGGTAATATTCAGCTAAAGAGTAGATAGATGCAGATAGAGAGAGAGAGAGAGAGAGAGGGATGATTATAGCATACATTAAAATGCATCTTACAGCTGTCCTCATACATATTAAAAGCCCATATTACTCTATTTCCTGATCTATGTTATAATATTGTTTCCTCATCAAGAACATACCTAGAGTTTTGTTTTTGTCAGGTAACAACATTATAAAGTGAATCCATTTTGTGTAAAAGTCTGATTCAACACTACACATCCCTAGGAATCCACATGATAAGTATATTTTAGGATTGCATGATTTATTACATTTTTCCAATAAAGTCTCTAATCGTACTTGAGGTGTGGGTGCAGCAGTGGGCAGGCGAGAGAGAGAGCTCTGTGGGCAGGTGTTATTTGAAACATGTTGTGAATTGAGGCACAGATGAGAGCCTGTGCTTTGGGCCTGTGCATGAGTGTGTAACCACTGATCACAGCTCCAGCATGTGTCCACACTATTTGTTATATTTGCTGTTGGTGTTGTTGGACTGGAATGCCTTTGTGGAACTATAGAGGCACAAATAGAGTGATGTGCTCTGTGTACTCTGGCATAGAATATCCATCAGGTTTGCTACAAAAGACACACCTGGACTGAAACAATGTTAGATGTGATCCTGGGCTCTTTTGAAACACGCGATCTTTTGTACTGAGTTTGCAATGAACCCATATCCATTCAAATTGAATCCTCCTTTTGTCCCACTGAATTGAAATGTCATTTGGTGATGTGTCGAGAGAGGCAGAGTGGGTGACATTTTTTCAGGCAGATAGTTGGTTGTTGTCATCAACCCTTTAAACATGTTCACTGCGATTATTCTGTTATTTTATTTTTTGTGTTTTATTTTATTTTATTTTGTATATACTTCACTCCTGTAACTGCTAGCATTGTGAGCTTCATTTGACTTGAGTCAAGCGCTAGTGGTGACGCCACACTCCCTTTGTCCACTTCTTTATACTGTCTATGGTTAAATGAGGATATATTAGTACAGAATGTCTTGCTGTCCAACAGATGAGTACCCGGAGAGCTTTATTTCATTTTAATCTGTTTGAGGCTGTTATGTTAGAAGGAGAAGAATGGGGATGTGTTCTGTGTGTTCTGAGAGTTGCTTTCAAAGGAGTTGTGTTCTAATTTGAGGTTTTTCCAAGTAGTGATGTGTGTTTTTTTCCCTTAGACATCCTTTTGGTTAGGATGACTTTCTTGGCGATAGTTAGCCACATGAGAAGATGTTTGATGTTGCCTTGATTATTCATTTATTCTTATTTTACAATATTCCATGTCATTGGGCATCTGACTGTGAGAAGCACAATACAGAACAAAATCCTATAGGACCAGGCCAAATGCAATGTGCCCATGCAGTATGTAGCATGTGCCTGGGCAGATGTGAGGGAGTGGAACTTGTCAACACGCTTCCCTAATGCATGCAGAATAGAGGCAGGTGGGGAGATAGGGCTAGCTTTATCCCTATAACTGTAAGGAGGCCTTACCAAACTGAACTTTTTAATCTAGAGCAGCTAATGTACATAAATGAAAGGTAAAATAAATGACATGAAAACATCCTTATATGAAAGATTTAGAAACTGCATAACTTACTGGTAACAGGTTAGTTAAAGGGTTAAAGGATTTTCTGATCTATGTTATAATGTTCATGCCTGGAGTTGTGTTTTGTTACATTCACACATTTAACGTTTAATAGGAATGTAACAATAACAGAAATACTGTGATATAGTATCATCAAAAGTCTCATAATAATATCGTGGGCTGTCACAATATATCGAATCACAAGTTTCTTTGCTTAAATTGTTTTATAGAACCAACATCTACTAAACATCGGGAACTACATATCCCATGATTCATTTCAGTGCAGACAACATGAAGAAATATGTTTTTACTTGAATTCTTGGGATTATGACAGTGATAATTCACACCAAAATCTTGTCATAGTATTTTAAACTAAAAAAGTGTCTCATATCTACTATTATATTAGCCTCTTCAAAATATCACATAAATATCGTACCTTGAGATGCATATCATGATAATATTGTGAGATTTGGATATCGTTACATCCCCGATGTTTAACAAACCTTGTATATTTAGTATATTGAGTTCTCCTCTCAAACAAAAAACACCTCCAGACATCTCCACTAGAATCATTTGGGTTAGTTCAGCCCTGGAACTGCCAATCACTACTGAACTAAAGGTAAATATGTTTTTAAGGTGGTAACAGTTTCATAACACAGCTTAAAACTCACAAGAGTCGATTTTGTGTAGTACAGAACTTTTAATAGCTTGAGCTCATACATTTTTGTTTGGATTATTTGGAGCCCTGAACCACAGCAAGCAGCATCCTTTATCCCGACTCTATTACAAGACTGTACTTATTTATCTGCAGCTTTACGTAAACCTTATTACACAGGTTTTGTGACTGTCCGCATGATTTCCCCATTTTCAAATTGTTGGATATGGCTTTTATTTTTCACTGATTTGTTCTTCCAGATGATGCCAGGGAGCGCGAAATTGCCCGGTGATATAATCTGCTACAGGATGTGACATTTAATAGCTTTGTGTGAGTTTGGAATCATAAGTCTGTGTGTATAGCAGTATATTTAGACAAAGTGTTCAGGGCAGCTGCGGAGAATGGAGGTAATTTGTTGAGGTGGGATCTCTGTCTGTCTCAATGCCTGGACGCATATATCTTCAATCTCCTCCATTTTCTCCATGGACTGCTCTTGCATCCTAAAGCACGACATGGGGCTTGATTATATTTGTGCATCAAGTGTGTAAAAACACAATGCACTCCACTCAATATTGGAGAGCCAGCCAGGAGTGCTGCCGGCATGTTTACTGACCAACTCAACCTTCCCATATTCAGCCACTACAATCCCACAAGTAATTGAACTATCGGACCATTGCAAGGCAGTGATGCTTTCACAGACAAAAACAAATGGATGTTTTTACTTTTCTTTTTTTGGTAACATTTAAAATCAGGCCTAACCCAATGACCACTTGACTGTCATTGGTACGATCATTGCTGTGTTCTTATCACATTTGTAGGTTTGGAGTATCCCAACCCATTTGCTTAACAGTCCTCTATTACACAAAATTGACTGTTCCAAGCTTCAAGACATGTTATAATGTTGTTACCTTATCAAAACCCTACCTGGTGCTGTGGTTTGTTTCATTCACACATGTCTGATTAATCAGTTATTATTTGTGATGTCAAATAGTGGTAGTTTTCAAGTTAACAGGTACCTTGCCTTTAGTTCAGGAGAGATTGGCAATTCCAGGCCTGAAATTATCCAAATGACTTTAATGAAGTTGTATGGAGCGTCAGAACACATGCACTTCCTGAATTACAGCATGACATCACAAAGTGGAGTGTTCTCTGTTTGAGAAAAGATCACAGCCTAAATATGCAGGGTGTGTTAATTTAAACATGCGTGAATGAAACAAAACACAACTCCAGGTATGTTTTTGATAAGGAAAAAATATTATAACATATATCAGATAATAGCACAATATGAGCCCTTTAACCATCAAAATCTGTTCCTTCTCATTAAACCTATTAATTCAGGGGTCTCCAAACTGTAGATCAGGAGCTACTGGCAACTCTCAACCCCCTTCCAAGTAGCTCGCCAAGGGATTTCTGAAATTTTTGTATTGTGCTGAATAAGTCAAATTAGATTAATTAAATGTCTATTATCATTGTGCGTGTGTCATTTTGATGCCTAACTCTGTACACTACTAAATGGATAATGGTTTATGTTTTATAGGCATCTAACTGTACCACATCTAAGGCCATGGCTCTTCCTCTTCTCTCAATTTTTTGCGACCACAAAAACTAGTAACTCTCTGGCATTTTCATTTAGTAAAGGCAGCTCACAGGAGGGAAAGAGTTTGAGCCCCCTGCATTAGTTGATTATATTATCAAGATTTTCTAAGATTTTTAATCCTAATGTGCATGAAGCATCATTTAAAACATCTGCTTCTTCACAGAGTTCACTGGCATTGGATAAATCCTCCTGTCACTCAATCCACATGACAGCGGCAGCCAATAAATTGGGTGGGGTGGATCATGGATTTGATTAATTGAGCAATCAGGAAACTTCCATTGTACTTCCATAATATGGTACACAGGGCCGCAGGTGAGCTTCCAGGTTTTACACACACGTCTCAGATAAAAGCCATTATCCCACAGATCTTGTCTCTTTCTCTCGCTTTCAATCTCCCCGTCCCCATCCATCCTCAATGTCAACAAGGTCTCCACTTGCTACACCTCACTTTGAAAAGGACTTTGGAGTCTTGTCAAATAGCCTTTGCACATTTTGTCCTTTGCCAGACTGTCCTGTTGATTTAATTGTCAAAACAGTCCACAGGATGGCAAAAAGTGGGCAGAGAGGATCCAAAACTCAAAATGACAATAGTATATTACTGCATGGGCACAATAAGTGAATATTAAGTAATATGTAAACAGTAATATGGCAGTTGATTTGCCAATTGTTGTCAAAAGATGCACAATAATCAGAAAGAAATCTTAGGGTCAGGTCAAATCTTAGGTTAGGAATTATGGCATACACAGTTGTTGGGTTTCAGTTCACATTTAATACAGATTTAATACAGATGGGTGTGATACATAACATTTTTGGTTATTTATCACAAAATAATAGCAGTTAAAGGTGCACTGTGTAATATAGTGGAGGGCCTGCCATTTGTTTCTGTCGATGGAAATGTTATTGTGTTGTCTAGAATGTTCCGTAGTATAGATTAAACCTATATATCACAAGAGACACAAGCAGGCCACAGCACTACACCACATTACAATTCAGATCTGTGGAGAGTTGCCCCTATTCACAGAAGGAATTATTGTATTTTTGAGCAATAGAAACCCATAATGAATAAATGTTACATGCATATGCTTAATGTCATACCATGGAACATTCTAAGCAATAATATCTCCCTGGAGACAAGTTGGTAGCGGACCCTCCACCAGAAAAATTGCGCAATGCATTTAAGTTTTCTTATTTCAGTAGGTTTTAATTGTCCATATGAGTCTCCCATACGCCTCAGGGTCCATTCCCACCGAATGAAAGAAGACTTTGGAACGGCTGAATGGCACTTCTGAGGTGAGAGTGGAGGTGTTGGGTGTAGTCCATTCCTCTAACAGTGTCATCATTGTATAGCGCTATAGCAGATCGTCCCTTTCCAAATTGAATCAAACCATAACCAGGTGAATCATCTGGCTTTCCCTCTACTCAAGCTTTTAATGCTTTATCGATTGGCCAGGACCTGCGCCCACACATGCCCATACATCTACATCCTCCACACTCCCATCCATAAAGCACAAATCCATTTTTCATTGCGCTGTGGAATGATTCCTGGGAGCTGATTGGACACGCCTTTCATCCGCTTAGAGGGAGAATGACGAGGAATGCCAGAGGACAGATTGGAAGTGGAAGTCATAAACACTAGAGTTGGGAATTCAATATGGTCCCAGTCAATAATATGAGATTCCTCAGTGTTACATTTTGTCCTTATCCTCTCTCCAAAAGTTTAGAGACAAAAATAGACAACAAACGAAAACTACCAAACATCTTGAGGCCTGAGATTAATTCTGCTAAATATACCGAGGCACAAGCACTTATCACAATTGCAGTTGACTTTCCTTGAATTTTGCTTTGAATCTTTTCACATTAAAAATATCTTTTGTCGAAGCTTGCTGGCCGTAACTTTTCAGGACAAATCTAATACAACTCTGTGGCCATGAAAAATGTCTGTTACTAAACAAAAATCCATGAAGTTATGTTCAAATAACAATACTTTACCTTTAGTTATTCACAGCCAATACAGCTACATAAACAGTTACCTGACCTGCTCTTAGTCTGTCCAATAATATCACAACAGCCAACAGTTCTGAACTATGAAGGACTTTGAACAACACTTTTTTATGACCAGGTTCCATTAAACCTTTTATAGTCTTTGAATTAGTTTTATGCTCTTCCAAAAAACACCTCCCAATTATGCTTTTGTAATTTATTATGTAACACAGCGCGAAGACAATTCCACTGGAGTGCATTTGTGATTGTTCTTTGTTTTGTCCTGACATCATTTCACCCCTCATCAAACTTCCAAGTCAAAATAAAGGTTGAATGAATCAGTAAAGAAAAGCGAAGAGGAAATAAGGGGAAATCAACAATAATCAAGATTAAAAGTGCATTTCTTAAAAGGATTTCAATGTTGATTATAGAGGGCATAGTACTAGACAAGCCCTGTTTACTGGCATGATTAAACAACTTTTCCTTATGGGGCAAGAGAGAGAGAGGATGAGACAGAGAAAAGGGAGAGAGGAAGGGAGAGAGAGAATGAGACATAAAGAGGGAGAGAAGAAGTCAGAGTGAGAGAGAATGAGACAGAGAAAGAGAAGGAGAGAGAGAAAAAGAGGAGCAGAGGAAAGGAGAGAGAGAGAGAAAGAATGCAAATGAAACAGAAAGGGGGGAGAGATAAAAAGAGACAGACAATGAGACATAAAGAGGGACAGAAGAAGGGAGAGAGAGAATGAGACAGAGAAAAAGAGAAAGGGTGGGGGTCATAATTCATTTCAGGCTTCACGCAGCACTTAAGAGAAGGGCATTCTGGGACATAGGAAGTAGAAAGTCATTTTTCGTGTTTGCTTAAGCGAATAGAAAATGTACAAATGGAGACGTGATTGTTCCTGTTTTATGATCAATTGTGTACAACTGTCACATCACGGCAAGTCCATTAAGTGATAAGGATAAATGCCATCTGGGTACACATTAAAGGCAGCTACCTCTGAGTGCTACAAACAGACCTATCACAGGGAAGAAAATGTTTTAAATTTCAAAAGGTCCATTTGGCAGTACCACAGTTAGATGTGCTCATAAGTGCTACTTATGTGGGTACTATAGCGACCACTGCCGTTAACACTACTAAGGATATTATTACAAGTACCAATTCTACTAGTACAACTACTTTTCTTGTCTAGCCTTCCTGTCTATTGTGTCGTCTGGGCATAGATTATAAGTCCGATCTTTATGTGGTGAACTCAGATGGCCTTTCTCATGCACCTTTTGTCAATATTGTGGTAGAATTAAAGAAGAAATATTGTGCTTTGTCTCTAACCCTATTCCAAATTAGAATATATAAGGCATGTATTATTATTGTATGATATTATTACACATTCTGTTCATTTTAATCATAAAATTGATCCAAAACAACTTCTTATTAGAGACATGTCCATTAACTTCCAGTTTAAAACTGAGGAATTGAGTCCCAACTGGCCCTTTACCCTACATCACTCTAAACAGCACCCCAACAAAGCATGCTTTTAGACTGCTTAGGCCCCATCAACAGTTCATAGTGGTTTTTTTTTGTTTTTTTTTTTTTGTGCAAAAATGCATACCGAAGCTCTTGAATCTAATGTTTATCTCAGTTTAAAAAATAAATAAATAATCAGAGCATCTATGCGATGTTATGCTATCCAATAAAGATTACTCAAATATGCATCAGTTAAATCACCAAAAATTGTAAATGCTAACTGGAGTGACACAATGATAAGGGGAAAAGTAAGTAAGTCTTTTTTAGAAACATGAATATAAAGATTATATTTGCATTTTATATGTGCACTTGTTGAGTCTCAGCTGAAGAAGACATTTCCAATACAAGGACATTGTGTTTATGTGACAAATCCTTTGTCTGCTGCAGGAGCTGGTGTTTTTTACGCTGATTGACGGGAAAAAAGAACAAAGTAGCACGCGTCATGAGTAAGTGCAGACACACAATAGAGTCACTAAAACCTTGAGCATCATTTGTGGTGCATTGTGCAAAATTCAAACGTGCAGCTTTTAAGAAATCAGACTCGCACAGTACATTTATCACTCGCATTCTTGCTTTTCATCAAGTAGTGGGTGGTTACTTTATGAATACGGTATTTGAGTATCCTGGTAATGGGCTTCGTGTTATTATTGTGACAGTAGGTGAAATACGTTTTAAGATTATATTTAAATAAAAGTAGCAACTACTTTATTTCAGACCTTTGGAAAAGTTACTGTGACTACAACATTTCTGCAGCACTTTATAATAATACACCTTAATGACCCTTAATAAAAACAGAATAAATACGTAATTCATAATGAACAAATAGCCCAAATTGGTCTTAAATATTTGTTCATTAGGAATTTATTCTTTATTTGTGAACTTAAGTAAGGCTGGAAATATTGTCATGTTATGTAGTTCTTTTCCATCTTCAAGGCCCTCAAAGCGCTTTACATCAAGAAACCACTCACCTATTCATGTACACATTCATACACCAATGTGTGCAGACAATAGGGGCAAGGTGGGTTAAGTATCTTGCCCAAGGACACAACAACAGCATTCAACTGTGGGAGATGGAATCAATCAACCAACGATGTTTATGCTGAACCGCCGACTTTTGTATCAATAGACAAATGTTTTATCAAATGAGCTACTGTCACCCCTACAAAATGCAATTATTATAGTATTACTACAGTTAAAATTTTATTTTGGAATTCTTACAAATTCAGTGCATGGCAAGAACAGCCTAACAGAGGCAGCAATATCAACAGTTCTGTAGAGGAGCAATAGGCAGGGAACCCAGTTTTAACAGAGTCCAGCCCATGTTAGCATATATTGTTAGATGTCAAATTGTGCCGGTACTGTACCTTTACTGCACTGCTCCACTTGTGCCCTCCCTGCTGTGGCCCTGAATGAGATGCTTGATATGAGTAGGCTGTGCTCTTTCCTCCTCTCCGCATGCTGTTCTTGACTGTGCTCTGAATATTAAAAACACAAGGTAGTACAGGTTCTCGGTAATCTATCTGCAGTAAGCATCGTTCTTCTCTGCCCGAGCAACACATGTCCTCATTTTGCGTGTGATGTATCCCCTCTCCTCCACCCGCAGCTAATTATCAGTGCAGTCAGTGCACTTGTATGGCAGGGTTAAGATACCGCCAGATAACTGTGACAGAATGCGTTGCCGACCACACACATTGGAGAGTGTGGATGCACTGACAGCTCAGGATCTCCTAATAAGTGGATTCTCCAGCAGTGGTGGTGCTGAGGAGGTAGACCCTGTAACCTACACTTCTCCCTTCTGTGCCGATGCTTGACTGAACACAGCAGATTGGCTTATTCTACAGCTTTAATTACTGGAAAAATACATGCTAGTTCTCTGTCACTTGAATGTCTCATCCAACAGCATGTAATGGGTGGACGCTAATTGCTCCAGAGGTGTTAGTGATCACATAAGACAAATGCATCAGAAATGTGGGGTTGATTGGACTCTTGTGTGCTGTGCACATGAACCATTAGGCATTAGTATTGAACCAATAGCATTAAGTGCTAATACTCAGTTAAGGAGCACTAGGTTGACTCGTTAAATGTTACCGATATAGAAGTCTCAATTAAAGGTTATAAGAGTCTGTTGATTCATATCCCATCAACAAGACACATCAACATGTCAACCAAAGGCCAGTCCCTTAAAGGTGCAGTAGTTCACTTTCTGGGAGTTTCTCACCTGCATGCTTCCATATGTGGCGAGCGGGGCATCCGGGAGGGGTGTGAGGAGCACCCCAAAGTAATATAATCAACATAAAACCAACAACGCCACTGGGCGTAGCCCAGAACTAAAACTAAATTTACTAAGCTAAAAGGCTCACAGGTTCGTTAATTGACAGACAGAGACAAGTGACTTACAAAACATGAAGTAATTTATTATTGCCATAATTCATTCGTTAGATTAACTTTAAGAGTAGACTATTCACTGTTCACATAACTGCCGATAAAACAGTCACAAAAGCAGCTGTACGGTGATTTTGTCCTTAAAATTAAAAACACAGTAAAACAAAGCAGCAGCTCGTTCACAGGGCCACCGCTCCACCAGAAGACGTGCCGAAGACCACCCTGGACCATGGATCTATTAAAATAACTGGATACAGTATTGCTGCTTGTAGCTGCCTCCAGTTGACGTAGTGTCACTCACTGGAACTTCAGCAGAAAAAGTCCCGTGGGCCGAGACAAGATTTTTATCATAGAGCGCAATATAATCACAAACTGCTCGTGTTCGTCTGACAGGTCACCTACAGCTTTCAAAATTATCGGATTTGTTGGCGATTTTTACCTATTTTTAGATCATAAACTTTTTCTCGCTCAAAATCCTTGAGTTGTCTTAAAAAAACGCTTTATAATCGTTAGCTTCGGCTACGCACTGCTCCGCTCTAGTTCCTCTCGCTCTGATTGGTCAAAGCGATCACGTGATACACGATCCCGCGCTCCGTGCGTGTGGTCGCATGCATTCGCGTGTGCCCGTGGGAGAAAAGAGCACTACTGCGCATGCTCGGTCGGCCCACGGCCACCGGAAGTACCTAGCCATGCTAGGCTAAGCTGGGATCATGCGCCATTGAGCTCAGCCCATTGACTTGAATGGACGGCCATTTTGGAACCTGGGGGCTTGCCCTGGACCCACAAAACACACGCTTCTACATCCACGAGGCTTGACGCCGAGCGGCCGGGGCATCTGACAGCAACACCGACCCAACCGTGGACAGCGGCTAACAGTGGCGCTTGTGGCGATCAACAGCAAATACATGCAGGAGCTTTACTCACGAGCCATAACTTCGATCAGGCACGTCGGGACTCTAGGAGCGGTGGCACTGTGCGCGACAAGGTGGAGCCCTATCCCGGAAGTGCGCCGAGGTCAGAGCACGAGACGCTACGGGGAGTGCCCTTTTATAAGCCCAGGCGCCACCTGGTGGCAGAAGGCAGCAGGCGCGCACTGCTACACATAGAAATAGAAAGTTAAAACCATACTTCTGAGTATTGTAAACTGACATGTTTTATGCCATATTGGAGTGTGTGTTGGGACAAATGAGTGGAAATTAGCCTTTGGGTACAAACCAGTGTGTTTACATTCATGTTGTATCATGTCTGTCCATTAGCATGTACTGTCCCAGTCATATATATAATATCCAATGGAACAACAGAACAAGCAGGAGGAGGCCCTCCTTTAGACCAAATTAGACTCAGGTTTGTGGAGATGCAAGCCCACTCACAGTAAGAAAACATGTTTACATGTTTGCTTTTTCAGTGCAATAAACACATAAAAAAATAAATAAAAATTAACAACATATTGAGGCAAAATATAGTTGGTTGATTTCTAAAGTTTTTATTCAGTCAGAGTACACCAACATTTTCTTTACTAGCTATGGTTTAAAACTCATTGATCAAGGATCAAGCTGACTATACTTGTGTAGTACTATTTAATAAAAAATGTAAATGAAATAGTTAAACGTCAAAAAATGCAACTTTACAGAGGAAAATATTTCGTTTCATGCCAATTAGTGAAGGCTCATAGTAAAGTTAGCTTCAGTCCATTGCTTACTCACCCTTTTAGACTTCTCTGCTCTCTTCTCTCGACAAAATCTCCACAAAATCCTCCTCAAAGTTACTTGCTCAGACTTCCATGCACTCTCTAATTTGCATTCAGTGAACGACTTCTTACTGTAAGCCTCACTGTATAAACTAAACAATAAAACAAGGCTAACAAATAGCGGTTATGCAAATCCTCAACGTGGGACAGTTCTTTTGTTTAGCTCGATCTGGCTGTCATTGCTTTTAATTAGCGCGCTCCCTTTAGTGAATATGGAAACAAAGCTCTTATCAATGACAAAACAAAAACATAGGAGGCGCTGCACATGCTAACTAGGCCCTGTAATCAATGGACGCCACACCGGATCAGCTCTGCAGTTCATTCATGTTAGCTGGATGAGCTCTTGTAGTAGTTAGTGCTACAAATAAGGTGTGTGTGGAATATGTGTTTGTATATTTGTGTGAGGTCCCTTGTTTGGATTCTGTTGTAGCTAAGAAAGCAGAAGGCGGTTTGTTTTGGTCCTAATGTGGGCGTGATTCATGAATAAATATTCTCTATTCTGTCTTCTAGAGTTAGAATCAAAAGGAGACAAAGGCCAGTCTACTAATTCTGGTCCCAAGCAGAAGTGAATTCATAGTAAATTGACAAAAATGTACAAGTTGTGGCTTCAATTATGTGCCTATAGCTGTATGACCTCCACTAAACAGGAACAAATTGAAAAGCAAAACAAGATTCTTTCCTAACGACACAGCAATAATATTTGAACTGGGGTTGCTGTGGGGGCTTTTATTCTCTAAATTTCTGATTTATAATATTATCTACTTAAAAAAAAAACACTCTTTGTGAGTTGGAAAAGCAGCTATGTATAAACAAACGTCAATAAGCAGTTTAATAGACATTTTATTGAATGGAAACCACAACAGCCATGGGAACTATCCTAGACAGTTGCTTCTCCAAACCAGTGTTTCCCAACCAGGGGTACGGGGCACACCGCGACTTACCAGGGAGTACTTACAATAATAATAATAATAATAATCTTAGTTGTTTTTTTTAAAGAATTTCAGACACCATAAAACAAGAAAATATAATAATTGTCAATATTTTTTAAGTGTGTCTCCATGTGTCCCTTATTATTGGCCTTGAATGGACTAGTGACTATTTCTGTTATTTCTATGTAATAAATCTATGTTAACATTAATGTGTTTTCAGAATCATAATCAGAATTACTTTTATTCATCCCCAAGGGGAAATTCTGTTGTGACTCTTGTGACTCTGCCAAGACTAATCAATTTTAATCTCAAATTTGGAATTCAAAATTATTGACGAACAAAATCAAGGGATGTCATAAAACTCACCTCGTGTTTATTTTTTCTGTTTTCATTTGTTTTTTTGTTGTTTTTTTTTGCATGCTTACATCTAGCCCGATTAAACTCCAGTGAAAGCTCCTGTCTGCTCATCAGTCTCACTCCGTCTCAGCGGGGCGCCCACCTCAGATACTGCATGTCCCCACAACTCATTCAACTCCTCCTCCTGCCATCTCTCTTCTGCTCCGAACAACAGAAGCCCATATCTGTGTCTTCTTACTCTGATTTTTGACTCTAAAATGTGTGTGAAATATCCATTTTTCCTACCTTCTTCCCAGTTCACCGAATGCTTAAGTTAAAATCTCCAATATGTCTCTATCTCATGTACAATGCTATCTATCTGTGTGTGAATATATGTGTGTCTTTTGTTGCCAGATTGATGCGTTTGTCTCCCCTGTGTTGTTTTCCATTCTTTGTTTGGCTCTGTTGTTTGGACAGGCACAGGCGAGCTGGAGATGGGAATGAATGGTAGTGAGCTCTCAACATCCGTTATAGGCTGACAAGAAGCCATTATAAAAGAACAACTCCATATGTGTGAGTGTGTGTGGTACAGTGTAAGCTTGTGTGTGTCTGTGCTATGGGTGGTGCAACTGTGGGTGGTTTGTTTGTGTATGCCTGACAACTGTATTAACTACTCAATCTGGTCCCACAAATGTTTCTATTTAAGGTTTAAGCAGCAGCAGCCATGTGGGGGGAGGTGATCTGATTGTTGCCATGACTTTGAGATAGTTTCCAAATTTAAAGTGCCCATATAACACTATTTTCTGATCTGTTATAGTCTATGTTGTTTTATTTACACATATTCACTGTTGGGCAAGTTACTTCAAAACTGTAATGCGTTATTTATTACTTCAAAGTAATTTGTTACCTTACAATATTACTGTGTTTAAAATGTAAGGCATTACAGGACCATTGCATTACATTTACGTTACTCTCACCAAGATAGCTGTGAAGATGCCAAACTTTTGCGCCGTACATGGACTGAACCAGGACTGAACTGAGGACTGAACCAGGACTAAACCAGGACTAAACTAGAGCTGAACCAGAACTCAACCAGGACTAAACCAGAACTCAACCAGGACTAAACCAGGTTTAAACCAGGATCAAATCGGACTAATCTTGGACTAGGACTTGGAATCTAGGACCTTTGAGAGAACCCCAAGGAGCAGGGTGTCTGCAAAGTGTGATTGGGTGTCAGCTACACTTAGCCCCTTGCGGCGTGGCACTCTGTGCCGGTCCTTTCACCCACTGTTACCCGACGGTCTACATAGGCACATCCCCAGGCCCGTCCCGACATTAGGAACCGTAACAATTGCGTTGTACCGCTGCTGAGATTGCGGTGATTTTAGCAAATGTGTATGAAGAAAAACGAAAAACCTACCAAATTAAAAAAAGAATTGTACCGTGTGTTACTAACATTTCTACCTAGCAAAATATCTTTTTTTTCCCTCTGTAATGCCTTACATTACTGTGTTACAGCAAAAAGCATTGCATTACAGTAATTTGTTACTTTTATAATTACTCCCAACACTGCACATATTTAACACACAAACTTTGCATATTTAGGCTGAGTTCTTCTCTCAAACTGAAAACACTCTGTTCTTCTGTGATCATGTGGTAAACAGGAAGTGCTCCACTCTGTTTTTAACCTTCATACACCTTCAGTTGAACCATTTGGATTATTCCAGATCTGAATTTGCCAATTTCCGCTGAACTAAAGGTTAAATTTAGCTTGTTAACTAACCGCTTCATGACATCACAAGGTGGAACAGAGCATTTTGAGCTTTGGAGATGTACACAGATTAATAATAAACATGTGTGAATGAAGAAAAACACAACTCCAGGTATGTTTTGATGAGAAAACAACATTCTGAAAGACAAATGACAACATAAATGAGAAAATAGCGCATGATGAGCCTTCTAAAGACTAATAATGCATAATGTAAAGGACCTTTTGCTAAAACTGTCAATCTTAACCATTCCCTGCTGACTCTACCCAGTACGACAACTGATACAATGAACTTTTCTCTTGCCATTTGAACTAACTACAGGGTCCCAGGCCAAGCCAATTAAAATGTGCAAATCAGTGCACTCTGATGGTAGAGGACTTTTTGAATGTAACTTAAATCGTGAGAGTTTCTTGTTCTTTGTCGAACAATGTGATCATACTTTTGTTAATGGCGTCTCTTGCCATGTCAGTCTTTAAAGGGCCCATATTACGCTATTTTCTGATCTGTTATAATGTTGTTTCCTCATCACAAACATACCTGGAGTTGTGTTTTTATTTCATTCACACATGTTTAACACACAAATCCTGCAGATTTAGGCTGAAAACACTATAAAGGAGACAATACAGGAAATGCTCCACTGAATTTTTAAACTCCATATACTTTCACTAGAATTATTTGAATGATTTCAGCTTTGGAATTGCCTATCTACACTGAACAAAAGGCAGCTGTTAACTTGAAAACTACCAATTAATCACAAGGCGAATCAGAGCATTTTGAGCTTTTGGGGATGTAGAGAGACTCCAGATATATTTTTGGTAACAGCAAATGTTGAGGTAACAGGTAATAGCATTATAACAGGGCTAAAAGCTCACAAGAGTCAATTTTGCGCAACATATCACCTTTAATTATTCTTTTCTTATATATAAACAAAACAGTGAAATAGTGAAGGCATTTTAGACTGCAACACATAACCTTTCTATCAAATTAATCTTGTTTGTACTTAATAGAATTTAGTTGATCTATATCGACATGGGCTGTTTCTGAATGAATAGATTAAATAATTCTGTATTCCATTTAATTTGCCTGTGAGCTGGGGAGCAATTTTACACCATTCAATACCGTGGCTCAGAAAACTTCATTTTAAACGTCAGGCCTGTTCACTGTGCCCTTATCACTGGCCATTATGCACATATGACTAAGGAATCATGTACAGTGTCTTAATATGACTCACTCACAGTAAGGTTACACCAATTACCACAGCAATATCGATAGAACCATGAGGAAGTGTATCAATACCTCCACTTACCCTGTACTGTAGCCCCTCTGGGACCATCTGATCACATCTTCCTCAAGCGATAACACATTTTGAAGCATGATATGTTGCTGAAGTAAATATAGACAATAAATGATTATATTGAAACTAATTTATGTCACTAACATAATATTTCAAGAGCAGATTTAAACCACAAAGCATTCTAAAAGTACAATTGTTAAAAAATAATGAACTACAATAAATAGTATAATAAAACACTTTAGTACAGGCATGTCAAACCCAGGCCTGGGGGCCAAATTTGGTCCGCGATATAAATATATTTGAGATCGTATCAAATTTGTTTTAGAGCTGGCCCACCAGCTACAGATCGGCTATAGGGACATAATTTTTTATTTTTTTTATTATTTTATATCATGCTCGTTCTGGATTCTGTGTTTAAGCAAAACTATTATTAAACATTTATTTTAATAAGAAAAGTTTAACATTACATATCTTGAAAGATGAGAAACATCTGCATATGTTGTTGAAATTTTTCAATAAATATTTAGTTTGGTCCATGACTTAGTACAGGTTTTTAATTTTGGCCCTCTGTGAATTTGAGTTTGACACCTCTGCTTTAGTACGTAGTTTGTGTTTGTAATGAGGCATAGAAATGATTCATTCAACCTTTTATGCCTCAAATCTGATCTTATATCCCAAAAATTACTACAAATTTCCCAGTAGTGCAAAGAATATGTATGCACAATAAAACTCACCCCAAAAATATATGATTCCAGCTTTCAAATGAACAATAAGTCGATATAGTAATTATCATGCCAGGCCTCCCAAGCACTACAAATAGATTATAACTGTTTATAGAAGATGTCAATTGGTCTATAAATTGTAATGCAATGCAATTCAATGTGCCAGTTGAATACACTTTAGTTTTTACTGTAGAGACGGTGATCACAATCAGGTTTTTCTGTGTAAAAGTTTTGGAACAGAAAGTTCTGTATAACGTGTCCTCATCTGAACGGACGAACTCAAGCAGCTATTTCATAAAGAAAACAGACACAAAGGAAACAGTATGGATTATAATTGCAACATTCAATTATAATTTTGTTTGCTGTGAAGTTAGCGTACCTTTAAACATTTCCATATAGAAATGTTGCCTTATCAAAACAGTGCTGGATTCAACTGAAGTCTGTTCACTGCTTGATTATATAGACCCTTCCAAGAGCGACACGTTTAGAATAGCTGTGCACAGCCTGGTGCTAATATTAGCATTCTGTCCCATTCATTTTAATGAGGCAGCAAAATAAATACATATATTTTGGCATTTGTAGCCTGTGCAGACAAATGGCTGTTGTTTATGCTTGTTATATTTGCCAATGAGTTATAACAGTCAATATCGAACTTTCAGCTCCATTTTCTACAGTTCGTTAATGCAGGATTTGTGGGGCTTGATGAAGTAAAACTAAAATTGGTTGAGGCCCGTTAAATTTTTGGTGCATTATAATTCAGCATAGCATTAGATTTAAGAGATGTTTATTATGTGGTCATTAGCATGCAAAAGAGTGCTATAAATGCCTAACCATGGTTCAGAGAGGGCTCTTGGGTCACTGCGGCACTGAACGATGGGTCAAGTTTCTCTCTACAGGCACCAAACCCTTCGTTCATTTACATTTTTACCTCTCTCTTTGGGGTTATTCATAATTCTGGCCTGCTTCTTGTTGGCTTACCCTCCCCAAACTTTCCACCCTTAAAAGTAACACTTGCTGTCCTGAAGGATTTCAAAGTAATAAACCAGTGTGTTCATTTGTGTTAGCATAGCCATCGTTCTGCTGGTGTTTTTTTTCTAAATGTTTATTAGCCTAGCCACCATGGACCAAGGAAATGCAGCAGTGGTTTATGGGCCTTCATAAAAATAAATGTTCTCTGTCTAACTTCAATTATAATGGTGAATATGCAAAGGCGACTCATTCATTAGTTTCGCCGTGCTCGCTGAGAGAAGCAGGGTTGTATTTAGTGTCTAACTGTTACCCAAAGTAGCAAGGATTATTCAAGCTTTGACAATACCAATGCAAAAACCTAAAATGTATTTCCTCCACTCTTTGATATAGAGGTCGCACTTATATTTCGTGGCTGAATTTGTAATTAAACTGTCACCCATATGTGTCAAGCTTACCGAACTAGCAATATTGTAACTTGGCTTGCCGGAACCACACTCTTTGACAAAACTTTATAAAGACAAGTGGATATGGAGCTGTATCCTGTCTCTCTGATTTTTAAGGGCGTGATTGACAGGCAGATCAACCAATCAGAGAGGTGCACGTGCCGTTTGTGTCAAAAATAAACATGACTGCTTATATGAAAACATTTGAAAGGTCTACAATAATTTACACGAGAACGCTTGCAGGTAAAAACAACAAAATATTTTAACAGAAGTGCCTTTCATTTTTGACAGTGACAGCGTTTTGGGGGCTTAAAAATGCAAAATTCTGAAACCAGAGTGGCGTTTCCGTCTACACTGCTCAAGATGCAAAACTCTGGTCAGATCTGCTCACGTTGCGCCAGTGTTTACGTCACATACATACACTACACAGAAACCTGGCATGCATACCCAATCAAATTCCACACACGTTTGCGTCACCGTACGCACACAGATTTCCTCCCGAAAACGCACATCTAAATGCGGGAAAAAAAGTGAAGACACGACTCCACTTTTGCGTCTTCTGTTCAGACCGTCATCATTTAAATGTAGCCTGAGAAACAGCGTAGTTTTTTGCATAATCAACAATTGAAGCACCAAACACTTATTTATCTCAGGTAAAGGAAGTTTTATATTTTGTTCTGAATGTTAAGGGAATTTTGGAATGGAGATGTCTTTTGCATTTGAGAGACAGATGCTACAAATCAATGTCATTGGTTTTTCACGCCCTCTTGCCTAGTTGCAGTCCCTTACGCATTCAGACACAATGCAGAAAGGACTAGCAATATTGCGCACAACTGTATTTTCTATAGGCCTATATGAAGGTTAGTTATGCCGCATTCCATGGTCATTGGCTAGTGAAAAGGGCATCTGAAATCCCAGGGTGGCTTTAGGTATACTCTGCAGAGTCCAATGTTCATTAATATGTATAACAAACAGTCCTTTCAAGGATTCTTATAATTTATTGAGTAGTTTATAGATCTAACTGGTTACTTATTCATTTCTGGCTCATTTGATTCACCAGACCTCAATTGTCTATTCATGGAGGCTAGTATTATGCCATGCCTCTTGTACAAATGCTGTGCCTATTATTAAAGGGCTCATATTAAGTTATTTTCTGCATCTTTCTCTATGTAATAATGTTGTTTCCTTGTCGCAAACATACCTGGAGTTGCATTCGGTTTCATTCACACGTTTAACACATGAATCCTACACATTTAGGCTGAGTTCTGTTCGCTCTGTTCTGTTTACCTCGTGATGTCGTGTACAAGAAGTGCTCCACATTGTTTTCAAACTCCATACACCTTCATTAGAATCATTTAGATGATTTCAGTCCTGAATTGGAATTGCCCTTCTCTGCTGAACAAAAGGTAAAAGGTAGCTGCTAACTTGAAAACTACTACTTCATGACAAGGCTGAACAGCATTTTGAGCTTTGGTGATGTAGACAGACTAACTCAAACACGTGTGAAAGCAACAAAACCCAACTCTAGGTTTTTGATGAGGTAACAACATTGTAACTTGGCTTAAACCTCACATGAGTCAATTATCCATAATATAGGACCTTTAATTTATGTTTATGTTGTAAATTATATAAGTGCAGTTGATAAAATAAAATAAACCCTAAAAAAATTAATATGCATTGTTGTCTGTGTTTCCATGCACGTGAAAAAGATCATTATCTGATTTTTGGAGTTATCCCATTATTGAAAATGTCATGTTAACACTTTCATCTGGTGTGATTAATCTGAGTTCTTTCTGATTGTTCAAACCAATTTGTGCTGGTTTTGAAAAGAAAAATTATGCAAAAAAGGGCAAACTATTGTAGAAAACTTTTAGAAAAGAGAAAACGTTAAAGATTGAAAGATATATTAAAATTCATTGTACTTTGTCTTCCAAATACAACAGTTGCTCTGAAAATCAATTGATTAACTGACAAATCTCACCAGGTATTTTTGACAATCAGATTTTTCTTGGGCATGAAAACTCACACCAAAAATAACAGCAAACGGTTTGTCAATTATTCTAGTCTGATTTTTATTGGCCAGGCACAGTTAGTCTAGCAAACCAACTAACAGCACTTTGGCAGCATATAAAGAACTGATTTACATAATAGATAAAGGCCAGTTTGATAGACCTCCCCTGCTCACTTCTCCAGGCTCACTCCACCAGCAGTGCACACCAATGGGACCCGGACAACATAGATTATTATGAGTAACTGAAAGTCTTTTCGTAATCATGAAGCTTACAGAAGAAGATAAGGGATGTGGGGCATTGTATAGCACAATGTACAGTCTTTTATTCTAACACATTATTTCGTTTTCAATTGGCATGATCATTAATTCTGTTACAGTGATTTACAAACAGTGGTGGAAGGTAAGTAGAAAAGTAAAAGTACAATACTTAAGTACAAATTTTAGGTATCTGTACTTTACTTAAGTCAGTTTTACAGTGAATACTTTTTACTTTTGCTTCACTACATTTGAGAGCATGTATCAGTACTTTCCACTCCACTATAATTTAGACCTATACTGAAAAGTTTAAAGTACTTTTCTTTATGGTGTGATACTTGCTAAAATGGCTGAGACTTTATTTTTAGTACATTTAATTTGAATTTTCATCCCAACTTTGAGCAAATCAAATACCCAAAAAAGCAAGAAAAAATTTGAAATCAATTGAAAAAAAAAAAAAAAAACTTTATCAAAATTCTTTAATTGTTCTAAAAATATATTTTACTTTTTACTCTTCATTTTATTTATTTATTTTTTTAAATGGTTACTTAAGTAGATTTCATATGATACTTTTACTTGAGTAACTTTTGGCTTAAGTTCTTTTACTTGAGTAACAAAATTGAGTACTTCAGTCACCACATAACACAAAAATAATGCATGGCACTTCAGTTATTTTACATACCGAAAGAGTTTAGGCTGATATTGTACACTTATTTTACAAATCCTGTTCCAAGGCAAGAAAATTCAACGTTCTTCGATAAACCATGAAAACTGACAAGAAAAAAATGCATGTTTTTAACCATCTAAAATACACAGAATTCCTAACCTTTTCCAAACACAATGCAAAACAGTAGAAAAAAAAAAAAAAACTCTGGTTGGCACACTACACTAGTTTAACCTTGATACATTAATTCCTGGTTTGTGGGGGGATTATAGCTGTAAAAACACACTTTCTGACGACTTAAACCCACAAGCTGCTTAGTCATCAGGGCTGGCAGTGTGACAGATCACCCTGACCCCGCATCCTCTCTGTGCCAAAAAACTTACCAAATAATAATATGCACATGCAATATTAGTGCCTGATTAATTGTCTTTTAGCTAATGAAGACAAGATTCATGCCGGCTGCCAAATCCTCCCAGCAGGTGACACGCACTGAATATGCATCCCCCGGTATGCTAATGTGGGGTTTAAAGGGGTGAAACTGGAAATAATTACATGCTGAACTCCATCATATCCTAATGGGACTGATGAAAACTTTTATTGAATTAACAACAAACTTTTTGTCACCTGTCGGATGCTATTGGGAATGCCTTGATAGTTTTTAATTTATTTTTATTTTTGAATGACTGGCATTTGTAAGAGTGGGCAAGATTTTTTGTGTGTTTTAAAAAAAGTCTACAGAGAAAAATCCTGCACTCTGTCTTACATGCAAATTGAGAATTTTATTATTAAAAACATTTCAGTACCAGGCCTTCATCAGGGAAATAGGGGAATTTGGGTGCATGTAAGAAGACAAATGATTTCTTCTGCTAGTATTGAGCAATGTCACAATTTTGGTCATTGTAAATTGCAATGTTTATCTAAAACAGAATAAATAAATTCATTTCATGAATAAAAAAAAAAAAAGCCATGTTAATTATCCAAACTGGAACTGGTTTAAAAGACTTATTGCTCAGAGTAGCAGAGCTAATAGCCCCCACCACCTCAAAGTTTAGTTTTTTTTTAATTACCATATTTTTCGGACTACAAGTCGCACTTTTTTCATAGTTTGGGTGTTCCTGCGACTTATACTCCAGTGTGACTTTTTTTTTTTAATTTTCACAAGCTCTAGGCTTGTGTGCCAGTATCTGCTACTCCTATTACTCCTGTACCACTGACATTTGGCTCTACTGCGCATGTCTCCTGCAGAAAGAGTCGCTATCCTGTTTGCGATCATGTCAGTCAATAGCACCATTATTTCTGTACCACTGAAAATTTAAAATTTTAACAAACTTATTAAGACAACTGAGAAGACTGAACACAAATGCCCCCAAAAATAAAATCATATTTTGCATATTACAAGCTGCAAGTAGCAAAATCTGCAGCTCAAAACGTTAATCGAGCAGCAGAAACAAAGTTTGGAGTGAGCGAGAAACTTGTGGCACCAGAAGAGTGTGCCATTCAACTTTCCTGCAAGTCATTGGATGGATCGACAAAGCATGAACTTCAGTGACAACCGAAACCATCCTGTCGAGATTCAGAAAGGCCCTAATAATTCTAACTGGAACTGACGCTGAGTCTGACAACAGTTACACAGAAGACGAAGCAGTGCTCCGTTTGCTTCCGGAGGTTGTGGAGTTGCTCAGAAGTGACACAGAGGATGAAGAATTCAATGGATTTAGTGATTTGGAGTGAGATTGAGAATTTGGTAAACTTGTTCTGTTCTGTTGTTTATGCTTTAGTTATCTGAAAAAACTGCTCATATGTGACATTAAGTGCCTGTTGTTCTCTGTCCTGTTGTTATTACTATAACTTGCCTTTCAAGATGAGATGTCGGTTTCTGGTCTCTGATTTTATAAAATAAATTTCCCCCAAAAAGTGCGACTTATATACATTTTTTCTCTTCTTCATTATGCATTTTTTGGTTAGTGGGACTTAAACTCCGGAGCACCTTATAGTCTGAAAAATAGAGAATGTATTGTTTATTTTTCAGGATGGGTCAAACACACTGGGACACCTTTTCCTACTGGGACAACAAAGTGTACCTTAATTAGCAGGATGGCTGTGGTTGAGGGCTTAAGTCTGACATTTTGGAAAGGTTGAATGAATTATAAGATTCATATAAGATTATAAGGCCATCATTGGTGGTTTAAATTATACTAAAGAGCCCATATCACTCTATCATCTGATCTATGTTATAATGTTTTCTCATCGAAGACTTACTTTCAGTTGTGTTTTGTTTCATTCACACATGTTTAACAGCCAAATATTTAGGTTCTTATGTTCTTCTCTCAAATGGAAGACACTCTGTTCCACCTTGTGATGTCATGTGGTGATACAGAAAGTGCTCTACTGTGTCACTAGAATCATTTGGATGATTTCAGCCCTGGAATTGCCATTCTCTTCTGAACTAAAGGCCAAAGCTGTTAACTTGAAAACTACAACTACAAATACATCACAAGGTGGAACAGAGTGTTGGAGATATAGACAGACTAATAATAAAGGATTACTCAAACGTGTGAATGAAAGAAAACACAACTCCAGGTATGTTCTTGAGGAGGTAACAGCATTCTAACATGGCTTAAAGCTCACAAGAATCTTTTTTGTGTAATATAGGACATTTAAAGGCATACTTTCATCTAACACATGCAATGGTTTATTCTTAATATTGTATCGCATAATCAATATTTTTAACTTTTAACAACTGTTTTATTTTTACATTACTGAAACAAATATGCATTCATAAAACTAGAGCCCGACCGATATATCGGTTGGCCGATATTATCAGCTGATATGGGCAACTTTAGGCATATTGGCTATCGGCCGATATGCTTGCTGATATGGGCCGATATTTCACGTGGGCATGTTATACCTCGTTATAAAGCTTAGACTCTCTACATTCTGTTCATTTAATCCAATTTACAGACAGATAAATGTCCTAATATGTGGCTCCACATCAGTATTTATCTACGGAGTCATTTGTCTGTGTGTGTCCGTACTGTCCCTGAACACACCACAGAGTCGCGTCACTCACGTGTGTTTGTTTACACCTGCAGACACAGATCCAAACACTGAGATTATTTTCTTTTTACGGACAATCGGTTTGAGTCTGGATTAAAAGGACATTTATTAGTGCAGATTTGTGATGTGAGGAGGAGCCTGTATGAGCGGTGAGTGTTGGAAATATGTCGACTCTGAAGCTAGTTTTTGTCATTTGTTATGGGTTAGCTGCTGTAGCTCTCGCACATAAACAGACTGTTTTCTATTGGTCTGTTCTAAAGTGACTATATTGGCCCTATATTTGTTACTGGACCTGCACTGATATGTAAATGAGCTGTGAACAGAGGTGTGAATTATTACATTTGCATATAATTGCATTGCATATAATTAATTACTGCGGCGCGCACGTATTTACGGCTAAAGGCTAATAGCGCTAGTTTCTTTATTAGTTATGGGTCCGTCGCGAACGAAATGACTCTTAGATCCGGCTCTTTGAAGGGAACGACGGGAGCCTGATCCTTATTGGGAGCCGTGTTTTCTCTTTCTCTCACTTTTTTTCTCTTCACGCTGCGTGATTCGTGGTTTGACAGCGGCAGCGGCTCAAAACGACACTTTGAGACATTTGCGTGTACGTAGGACTAAAAAAAATAAAAATAAAAAAACGAGCATATTTGACTGTAGTTTAGCATAAAATAAATAAGTCCTGGTTTAGTCCTTTTTCAGTCCTGGTTTAGACCTGGTTCAGTCCTGATTCAGTCCTGCTTTAGACGTGCTTTAGTCCTGCTTGCAACAAAACAATCTGAAGAGCCACTTGGGAGCCAAAAGAACCAGCAGCTTTTAGTGAGCCGAGCCAAAAGAGCCGGTTCTCTAAAAAGAACTGGAATACCCATCACTAGTGTCTAGAATGTGATGCAAAAATGCCATTAAGCCAACCTACTGTCTGTAAATATGATGTAAAGAGGCAGAATAACAATAAATGTTGCCTAAATAAACCCAATTTAAAATCCACCAGAGCCAAACCTAAGTTTTTTAAACAATTCAACATTTACAGTGAATTTTTACATCACTAAATATATCGGCGATTATATCGGCTATCGGCAGCGCCAACTTCCATTATATCGGTTTCATATTGGCCACAGCAAAATCCATATCGGTCGGGCTCTACATAAAACTATTAAATATCCTGGTATCTGGTGGCAACAAGGGGGAAACAGACTTAATTGAAACACACTGTAATTGCAATACAAAGATTAAATCGATTCAGTTGTCCATATAGACCTTGCAAATCACATAACCGTCTGTTGTTGTTGTTGTGGGGGCGTATTGTTATCTGTTTACACAAGTTAAATATTGATGTCGGGAATCTGTGCGCGCTTTGGTTTCGTTCAGCCCTCCCACCCCTTCACTCACTTATGTATGAACAAATATGATTTATTAATTATGCCCCATTCGTTCCAAGCTCCGGTCGCCTTCAAACTTTGTCTACGCAATTTGCCATACTTGTTTATCAGCTCTGGTTTAGCGGCTTGGAAAACACAATGACGATTTGCAAAGAATGTCACACATCGTCAAGGGAGGATTTCATAAAATATGCACAAATTACGAAGTATATAGTACATTTTTCTCGTGCCTCTTGTTCGTCAACCCACATCCATGCTTCTAATTTGTACCCTGATAAGGTCTGGGTTACTGACAGTCAGCGGACATATGGAGCGTTCGTGTGCAGTCCTGCCAAGCATCTGAGAAAATCACAGGGAAGACGGGTGAACTGTAGCGTATTAAAGTAATCAGAGGGAAATTATCACCCTTAAGTGGCTTTTGGACATCTGTAAGAGATCCAAAACACACGCTCTACACCTGACAGGGAACAGATGGACTTTGTAAAACCTTTTTTTTCCTCTTCCTGCACTTTTAACACAGAGGGAATTGAAGCTCACAGTCTTAATACTCACACAAAAAGAAAGACAGAGAAAGAGAAGGTTTTTTATGGAAAAAGATGCAATGGAGGGAAAAGGCATTGATTTGTATCCGTAGTTTTCGGAGTGATTAAGAATTTGCACTGTTTCCATTGTAATTAAAGGTCCTATATCAAGGGTGTAGGTTTCAGCTTTGGTGGGGACATTATCAGATAACCCCCCCATGAAACCAACTGATAGGTTACTTGATTAACAGATTAATTATATAATATTGTTTACATTTATATTGTTTAGAGTCTGGGCAGGTCCAAATAAGTGAGAGGTGGTTTCTTTTTTTAGTTCCCAAAATGTACATTTTGTGTCCATTGCCCTTCTAAGATGATTCTTTGGCAGATAACAACAATGTAGAAGTTTGTAGCAGATTTCCCTTTGCTTGTTGGTGATGAGGTAGTGTCCGTACATTTTTCCATGGAATATTGTCAATAGAGTCCGGCTGCTAACAGCGCATGAGTAGAGCTCCGTTTGGGAGGTGCACTTGTGGCGATAGTCGCTCTTCTTCCACGGCAACTCATTATAAGGCAAGTTTAAGTGAAGATGAAGCCAAGTAAGTTTCTTTTTGAAAAGTTTTTCAAAGTTTGGTGCACAGTGTCTTCACTCACGCTTGATCAGGCCGCCATCTCCGATGGCCGCTTCCCCAGTTTAGGCTCCAGACATCACTCTGTTGCAGCCAATGAAATAGCGGCAGGGGTAACCCTGTCGTAATATCACTGAATACATCTCAGAACATCTAATAAACAAAATGTGAACTAAGACATGTTAAATTAATACTATTGAATATCTGAATAAATGTATATTTTTGTTTATTAAAATAAAATGGCAAATATTGTTCGGGACTATTTTGTCTTCCCCAATTATTGGTTGAGCTCTTACCTCATCAAAACCATAAGTGGAGTTGTGGTTTGTTTCATTTACACGTTTGAGAAACCCTTTATCATTAGTATGTCTAAATCTCCAAAGCTCAACAGTTATCTTTTACTGTTTGTTCAGTTGAAACTGGCAATTCAAGAGCTGAAATTATCCAAATGATTCTAGTGAAGGTGTATGGCACTTAAAAACACATTGGAGCACTTGTATTTACCATATGACATCACAAGGTGGAACAGACTTAATTATGCAGGGATTGAGTGTTAAACATGTGTGAATGTAACAAAACACAAATCCATGTATGTTTGTGATGAGGAAACAACATAATATACATCTGAAAATAGGGTTTAAGAAAAAGCTTTGAATGATATTGGTGAGGTGGTTGTGTGGTTCAAGCCTGTGCTCGCTTCTCCCTTCACTACTCAGTGCACCCAGGTGGAATTTCCATCCATGAGTTTCAGATTGATTAAAATGCACACAGTTGGCATAAAATTACTAATTCAAAACAAAATATATCTTTTGAATGGTCTAAAATACTGAAAATGGCACACATAAACAAGTGCCTGAAACTCCATAAATATGCAAATAGTTGGCTTTACTTTGAAACACCAAGACTGGAATAATTTTGTAGTAAAATAAAAATGGAAAACACATTCTTGTGGACAAGGCTATAAATGAGTAGTTCTTTAGTTCAATATAGGGACATACGTTTTATGTATATATATTTGTTTTATGTATAGCGTAAAAATGACCCTGATATTATTTCAAACATTGCCAATATTTAAAGCTTTTTTATTTTACAGTAATCGGTGCATTTTTTCTTTCTAGCTTCAGTGGAGTATCACTAACATCCTTTGCCTCAAGCTGCACAGATCCCAGACACTTTACACTCCCTTAAGAGAATAGCTCTGTCTGACTCTGCTTGGGTAAAAGTGGAGCGAAAGACTTCAAATACGAGTCCAACTGTTCTAGGGCTTTGGAAAAGACTCTAGACAGAGGAGCGGTATACAGTGGTCTGGCAATGCTCCTATAGTCTGTACATGTGTCTGTCATAGGTGTCAGCTGGTGTCTGCTCAGTCCTGATGTGATCCAGTCTCTCTCTCATGTTCTCATTTCACAGGTGGACAAGCACATTAGTCACACCTCAGTCCATCGCTATGACGCCTGCCTCACACAGCTAGCACCACACATGTTCGGTTTCTACGCTTCTTGGGGACATTACTTTGACTTCTGTCCATTTTCCTGGAAACTGTCTCTATCTTTAATCATAGCCATCGCCTGACTTTAACCTTAAAGATCCTACGTTACACAAAACTGCCTCTTGTGAGCTTTAAGTCATGTTATAATGTTGTTATCTCATCCAAAACATATGCATGTTTGAGTAACTCTTTATTAGTCTGTCTACCTTTCCAAAACTCAAAATACTCTATTCCACCTTGTGATGCCATGAAGTGGAAGTTAACAGCTAACTTTTACCTTTAGTTAAGTTTAGATTTGTAATTCTGGGTCTGAAATTATCTTATTATTTTACTTAGATGTATGGAGTTTAAAAACACAGTGGAGCACTTCCTGTTTACCATAGAGTATTTTCATTTTGAAATAAGAACTCAGGACCCAGAACCCAGTAGACTTTCCAATGTCTTTATTACACATTTTTCTTCTGTTCTATTCTTTGATCTACATACAATAGTAACATGCTGCTCATGAACTGGCCTCGCACAGTCACACAGGGCGAAGCTTTACAGAACCATTTATAAAAATTATTTTTGCTCAATACACCCGTAGTTCTCGGTAGGTTTGACGCTTTATTTGACTTTCTCTATAGTATTTGCTAACTGCTGCAATAGGTTCAGGTTTAAATACAAGGGCCATATCTGAGGTTGAGTTCTGACTTTCATTTGTATTGTCATCTCCTAAAAGGCTCTGCTCAAATGGTCAGCTCAGCAGGAGCAGGAAGGAAAATGTCAACAAAAGCAACATAGGGGATTGAAGACAAACATAGACTGAAAGATACATTTTGAATAGAATTATTGATTTGAAAAAAAAAAAAAAAAAGTTAAGATAAGAGATAAGATATATTAACAAGAAAGAATATGCTATTTTGTATTACATACAGGGACAAGTTTTAATCAAATAAACCTTAAAAGGTTCCAGGCCAGTGCTGTACAAAGTTATATTCTCCAGTCTTCTCCAAATAAAATTTAATAACCTACGTTTGGAATCCATCCCAGAATCAAACGTTAATGTTAATTTTTTTTTGTCCTGTTTTAAAATATATAATATGAATAAGGCAAAAATGTAAGTCGCTTACAGAAAACACTCCACCTTATTGTAATACAGGAAGTGCTCCACTGTGTTCTTAAACTCCACTAGAATCATTTAGATAATTTCAGCCCTGAAACTGCCAATCTCTACTGAAGTAAAGGTAAAAGGAGCTTTTAGCTTGAAAACTACCTCTTCATGACATCACAAAGTGGAACAGAACATTTTGAGCTGTGGAGATGAGACAGACTAATAATAAAACATTATTCAAACATGTGTCTCTGGCAACCTAATATGAGACATAAATCAAAATGAAATTATGCTGTTTTAATGTCTCCTCGAAGCCATTCCACGTCCTACCCAGTCTACAAACATAGCGCAGTCTACACATACTAAAATCAGCTCTTCTCTGTGTCCATTTGTTTTCCTGCTCTACCTGGAATCCTAATCACCTGCGGCCACCACCTTGGGGGTACTGTCCCAAATTTATCCACTGATGTGCGTTTAACCTCTCCGTGATGCTCTAAAGACTCTGTAATAACCCTGTGAGGAAAAGATCCAACTAGTCTTGCTACTTCTACCAAGGGACCAATTTACAACTTTTCTTGACTCACGGCTATTTGTCTGTCTCTAGCGCCGTTCTCATGTTGGTGTATGTGGGCCTATTTAAAACACAGGCAGAGGTAGAGATAGTTTGCATCCTGGCTAGCATATGACAGACTCCATGCCAACAGTTAACCTTCAGTGTAACTTAATTAAAGAAAGTATAAGGCTGCTCGTGCCAATTTGAACAGTTTTATAGGGAGTTCAGTCTAGTTGCCACAGGTAGTTAAATACTGCACAGTTCAGATGAAGGAAGCAGCCAAGTCACTTTCATTTGCATACTGTTTATGTATTCCTGGTCGTTGGCAACAAGAGTCTATAAGTCTTATAAATTGTAAGAGGAATAAAAATGTGTTGTAAAATTAGAATTCATGATATGGAAAATACCTGCAATTAGTAGTAGCAGAATGTCTTCAGCCTTGAAACTTTAACAAAATAGAGAGTCCATGTATTTTTTTCTTTCTTTAGAAATAAATAATCCAACTCGAGATTTGTGTCACACCTGCTGCCCATTTCCAACCAGAAAGTTAAGTAAAATTATAAACTTGAAAAATAAATGAAAAATAAAAAAGATAAAACTAAGCACGATGTTAAATCTTAAATATAATTATAACTATGTTTTATTGAAATGAAAGAGAGGAAAAACATCATACAAACGTTAATTTAAAGAACCTATATTACACTATTTTATGATCTATATTATATTGTTGTTTCTGCATCATAAACATACCTTGAGTTGTGTTTTGTTTCATTCAGACATACTTAACACACACATCCTGCATATTTCAGAGTTCTTCTCTCAAACAGAAAATGGTTCCACCTTGTGATGTCATATAGTGTTACAGGAAGTGCTCCACTGTGTTTTTAAACTCCATACATCTTTATTACAATCATTTGCATCATTCCAGACATAGATTTACCCATCTTTACTAAACGAAAGGTAAAAAGTAGCTGTTAACTTGAAAACTACCTCTTTATGACATCACAAGGTGGAACAGAGCATTTTTAGCTGCAGACAGACTACTAATGCAGGATTACACTAACGTGTGTGAAATAAACACAACTCTGAGAATGTTTTTATAAGGTAACAGCATTTTAACATGGCTTTAACCTTATCCCTTTGTTGTTTATTTTTTATTATTTTCTCATTTCACTCAATTTTATTTTGCTGTCGTTTGTCCATGCACATTGGTGTATTGACTGGTCTGGTGGTAATACACAGTTCTCCTATTTGCATTCAGGCACACTGTAAAGACCTATGTATCATAATACTATTGACAGTTACCACAATAAATAATCAATGCTCACATATTTAACCAGAGCTCATGCTAGACCTGTAGTGGCAATCAATACACAACAATATACCAAACAGTTAAGTACGAATCTAAAATGACACAGCTGGGTATTGTTACATGCAGTATTTAGTATCTGCATTGGACTAGAGCAGCAATAGCAATTAGCTGGCTTGAGTTAAATCTCATAGTTCGATTGGATAAAATGTCAGCCAATACATCTCGGAAATATCAATACCCAGGGGTCCCATTCTGACACCTTTACAGAAGAGCCAGCGCACAGAACAGATAATTGGGCTGCACCAAAATGGGTTTTATCATGAGGATAAAGAGATGTGCGGCCTAGGCTTCTTATAGGTGATAAAGTTTGAAAAACAAAGTTTGCAGAGTAAGCACTTATGAGCAATTTCAAAATATATTCAGACTGTAAGCATTTAAAGTGTGTACAATTTTACAATGTTTTAGTATATATCATGATTAATGGGCCTGTATTACACTGTTTTCTGATATATTATTACAATTCCTCATTTCCTCATCACAATCATACCTGGAGTTGTGTTTTGTTTCATTCATACATGTTTAACAAGTGAGTTTTTCTCTCAAATGTAACACACTCTTCTCCACCTTGTTGTGGTAATACAAGAAGTGCTCGGTTGTGTTTTTAAAGCCCATACACCTACGTGAGAATCATTTGGATCATTTCAACTCTCGAATTGCCAAGCTCTGTTGGAAAAAGATAAAAGGTAACTGTTAGCTTGGAAACTGCCGCTTCATGACATCACAAGGTAGAAAATAAAATTTTGAGCATTGGAGATGTAGAAAGACCAATAATAAAGGTTAATCAATGTGTGAATGAAACAAAACACAACTCCAGGTCTGTTTTTGATGAGGTAATGACATTCTAACATGGCGTAAAGCTCCTAAGTAAATTTTGTGTAATATAGGACCTTTAATGTAATAATCCTTTAGACATTTGTTGATGTTTTTTTATTAAGTGAAAACCATATCCATCAACACATGCTATTATATACAAGTGTAACAAAACAAAACCTATTTAATGCTACATAGATACTGTAATAAACACTGCACTATAAATTGTCAAAACTGGATCTGAACATTTTGTATATACTAAAATAAAAAGTCAGCTCCAAAAGTTGGTCCTCAAAGTGCTTTACTATTCCAGTCGTCCCTGGCAATGTTGATGAGTCTTGTAAAGCACCTGATCCACACAATCTGTTTACTTGGGAGAAATTTACATTCATTATAAACAAACGCTGAAACAAAATGTAATGCGACTTTTTCCTGCTGACATTTTAACTGGGAAAAGGGAGAAATTGACAAAATGCTAACTGTTCTTCTTTTTGTTTGTTTCAGCCAATATTTTTAGTCATCATTAATCTAGAGTGCCTAGACTTAAATAAATACACAGTCTCTTGGAGAAGCCCAAAGCGTTGTTAGGGGAGTAGATTCATCAAACGGTTCATTAAAGTTCAAACGAGGTATACAAGTTTTTAGAGGTAATTGTTTGTTGCTTTGCCCTCAAATTACCACAAATATTAAAGTAAACCTAATACAAACATTTGTGACAATTGTGGAGTGAAGAAGACAATAACACTTTATCTACAAATTCACAGGGGATGCCTATGGAAAAATTTGCCTTATTAGAAGTCATCATATTTCTGTTTACATAGACTTTACTTAAAGGTGCATTGTGTAGCTCATCAGGTGTAAGAACCAACTGCTTGTCTCCATGGACATGATATTGGGTTGTCTGGAATGTCCCAGTATGGCATTAAATGTATCCATCTTGAATTTACCCAATAACATGGGTTTTTATTGACCTAAAAACATACCTTCTTACTGTTGGTGTGCTTGCCTGTCCTCCAATCTGACATGTAACTTGGCCCTTTGGCGTCACCTCATCTCCACAGAGATAATTAAGTATACTTTGGAACATGCCAGGGAACATCTCCATGGAGAGACGCTAGTGATGGACCAGAAAATTGAGTGTTCCTTTAATAATTTGTAATAATTTAATCTATAATAATTTCTGTCTTCCGTATTGTTCATTATTTTGGCTCATGACTGTGCAGAACTATGGCTGAATTCAAAGGTGCCATAACTGAATTTTATTTTTGCACTTTGCAGGTCCAAATTTATTCCTCACTTATGCATTCCGAGCCTCCTAATGATTCACAATGATGAGTTTATAAGCACTTCGCACAACTCTCAGAGACCAGAGTGTAGTTTTGCTGTGAAGGTAAAGATAACAACAACTGCCATGCTAATGCACACTTCCTGATTTATCTGACAAGAAAATGCTTTCTAATTAGATGCAGACAGCAGGCAGTGAACTTCTTTTCACACAAAGAGCTGCTTATACATTATATCTGTACTGGGGCAAGACAAATGTTGCTCAAATACATGTGGAAAATGGATTTATTGCTGTCCTCAAGCCCTCTACTGTATTGTGCTATATTAAAATCTGCCTCAAATCAAATGACAATCCTGGATCTCTCTCAGATCACACCCTGAGATTTTCCATAAGCCCAGCAGTAAGCCACCAGGAGACACTGAAACCAAGGTGTAAAAATAGGTGAAGTGAGGTAATTGCTTTAGAGACAAGGATAGCAAAGAGATGACAATAGGAACAAGATAAAACATATATATTACGCTGAAATAGTCAGAAATAATATGATTTGTGACTACATACTTAAACTTGACAAACAATGCATTATTTTTGTTTTTTGTGTACCCTGACAGTGGTGTTAAAGGTTTAATAATATGCCAAATTGACACTTGTAAGCTTTATGGTGGTAAAACATTGTCATCTCCTCAGAAACATACCCTGAATTGTGTTTTGTCCCACCTTGTGATAGTGATAGTTTTCAAGTTAATAGTTACCTTTTATTCAGGCAGTTCCAGGGCTCAAATTATCCAAATGATTCTAGTGAAAATTAATGGAGTTTGAAAACACAGTGGAGCACTTCCTGTATTACCACATGACATCACAAGTTTATGTGTTTTGAAGAAGAACTCCACCTAAATATGCAGGGATTGTGTGTGAGAAACAAAACACAACTGCAGCTATGTTTTTGATGAGAAACAACATTATAACATAGATCAGAAAATTCTGTGATTATGGGCTCTGTAAATAATGGATAGGATATAAGCCTTCATTCAGTCTACAGAGCCGAAAGTTTCTTCATAAAGCCAGTTGCATATTTACCCTAAACAAGTATAACTGAGACTTTTACCCTGCTCTTTCACAGCAGAGTGAGGATGGAGCGAGAAGGGCCTGTCTCTACACTTAGATCACTCTTACTTGCCGAGAAGCCTCCGACATTTGCAACATAATGTCACCAGTGCTGCTCCTCATCCAGCCTGATAAGCAGACATTTAGCTAGAGGCTACGGACATCTGGCTGCCAGCTTCCCAATGCTCTCTGAAACGCCCGGGCACTCTGTTTGCTAACATACAACTTCCAAAACATAAATAAATGAGTGTGAATAAAGTTAGTGAAATCCCACACCATTTTTGTACTTTAAATCACAATGTGTTGCCAATTTTCAAGGGTTTACTGTAGTTGGAGCTCTTTTCTGTCACCACAGGAAGCTCATGTCTCCAGCTACCATTTCAGCAAAACACTAGTAGGATACTCTCAGAGGACTTTTTTGTTTTTAAAATTCAAAAGAATAAAGGATATCTCAGAAAGTTCATTTATCAATATTTCTGTTAAAGTTAATTCTAATTTATCTCTTTCTCTGTTGCTGGAGTGCAACAAAGTGGTTGGAAAATGTAAGTGCTGTGGCATATTTAAGACGGCATATTGTGCCTGTGTCTTCTGTATAGTTATAATCTACGACACTCGTGGATCATTATGTTATCATTTGAAATATTCATCAAAAACAACTTGATAAAAGAAGTCTGCTAACTTCCACATTAGAAAATGGCAGTGCCCAATGGTCCGCCGTAAACGTCATCACACACAGCCGTTGGCCTCGCCTGTTGTAGCTGCACATCAAAATAAAGTAGGAGTAGGTACAGAACAGTGGATATATGCTGCAGATGCACTAATGTCTTGAATACGGGAGTATAAAGGTTCCTCAAACATGCATGAATGACTCTAAATACAACTTCAAAATGGGAAATGAGAACGGGAAACAACTATAACATGGTTAAAAGCTCTAAATAGTCTATTTTGCATAATAGGTCTGCTTTAAGGGTATGAAAATTTCTCCTAGTTTCAGAACCTCATTTGCTCCTGGCTAAGTACAATCTCTTTACTAAATATAAAATACAATATAAAAAGTAGAATTAGTTTCAGTATGTTTAACTTCATCAAAAGACACTGAGCTGAATTTAAAGCTTTTTGGTGAAAGATCTGAAGCATGAAACATAATGAAATATCAGAATCAGTGTTAAAATCACATAGTAACACCACACAGACCTCATACTTCATATTTCATACTTCATAGCAGAACAGCTTGTCCTCAATGTTATTCAGTGCATAGCTGTATGTTTATGAAATTGCTTTATTTATAGTGAAAAAAAACAAAAGACTTTTCAAGAAAAAGTATATATATATATATATATATATATATATATATATATATATATATATATATATATATATATATATATATATATATATATACAAAAACAATAATCATCATCATTGCAACCATTAAACTTAATCCTTTATTAAGCCACTACTGCCACTGCCTTTGCTAGTACTAGCATTTACAGCATACTTCAGCTTCTACAAATACAGTACACTAGCACTGTTTTTGTTTTTTGTTTTTTGTATTTTTACCTTTACTACTCTTACTTCTTTGACTTAGTGGGACTTAAAATGTAAGTATGCAAAAGTTTAGTAAGTACTTCTACTTCTTCATTCCTTTCTCCATTGTCATTAGGAGACTGCACCTCTGACTTTCACAGTGGCTCAGCCCCATTATAATTTGGTTAAGAGGGAGATAGCTCACTACATCCGTCCAGTCACATTAGCTCTCCTGTTTGTCATCTGGCCCAAACCTCTGTACCCTGAGACACTTGGATAGGCCCAGGTCCCTGTAGCGTTACCATGGAGTTCAATGAGCAAGCTGGACACAAAACTAAAGAGACAGCAAAGCATACAAAAGATTCTTATTTTTGGTTGGATATGTCTTTATTTTATTGTTCAGTACAGCTTTGGAAAACAGTTTTGGCTGCTGCCCCCTCTGGTTGTTTCTCTCTGTCTGTCTTTGGTTGCTGGGCATTCTTGGCCGACTAGGTTCTCAAAATACATTACACCCCATGCCAGTTTGTTTCCTTCTTCCCCCATTTCCTTTCCAGCCTAAATAGTGTCTTCCTTCCAGACAACACAGTCCTTTTGCATGTTTTAGACTCGGAGGGTCACTTTGCTATGGATGTTTTGAATATGAACTAGAGATATACAATATTGAAGGACTAAAGTTAGGTTAGGTTCACGTGTTATCGCAACATTCAAAACATCCTGTAGTTTAAAATCGGGCTTTAGGGCAGGTCAGAATTCTCTTGTAGAATTTCCCTTTTAACTGTCTAATTGCAAATGTTGTAATTTTGTTTATGTTAGATGTCTTTGTATTTGCATGAGCCTATACACATAACAGAAAAAAGGTGAAAAGTCCTCTCAAATGAACTAAAAGCAGTTTTAATGTAGTTTTAAAAGATGTTGGCATTATAAGTTAAAAAAAAAAAAAAAAGTGATTGAATGTGAGGTGATGAAAATGAAATTAACATGGCAATCTTGTAGGCCCAGTTTATAAGTTTTTATTTTATTTTCTAAGACATAAAGTGAGGCCCCTGTCCACCTAAAATTAAGACATAAAGTACTTGTCATAAATGCGGCCTATTGTGCATGTTTTAGGTTGCACCCAGGAGAAAAAACCCACCCAGACACAGGAAGAACATGCAAACCGCAATAACAATGGAAAGGGAATTTACCACTCCCAGCGATGAGACTCTGCTACTATAAGTATACTGTACATTTTTATTGAAATGAAAACATAAAAATACCTACTCATTACAAATTCCATGAGGTAAAATGTCCATAGGAAAGTATATCTTTTGACATGATGGTTTTGTGGATCTTTCTTGCCTTCTATTAGTGCTGTGGATTTGGATGCAGGATAAGTACATAAGTGTATATTTACCTCTAATCCACTGGAAATGGAATTGTCCTAGTGTTTTGGGAAGGCTCCATTTTGTATTTAGGAGGTGAAAATGAAGGACAAAGTAAGTAGAAAGTAGTTAAAATCTGTGTGGTTTTGCAGTGGGTTCGACAGCTGCTGCCAAAGTAGAGTCTGGTTCAGAAAACATCTGGATAGTTCAAAGCAGCACTCTGCCTGAAGAGGAGGCACAGAGACACACACAGGAGTGTGCTGCTAAAGCTAGCTCAAGGGATAAAGACGGATACATGAAGCAGGTGTAGCTACATTGTCCAATATCAGCAAACAACTCAAGGATGCTCATAACTGATTTTGAATAGAATGTAGTGTTATGTGGAAAAGTATGACTGAGTACTTGTTATGTAAAAGTTTTCAAATCTGCGCAGTGTTTAAAGATAGGGAGTAATAAGTACTGTAGATATTGGTGCATTATGGAGGATGATTTGATATTGTTTTTCTCTTTGGAAATATTATTACTTTGTCTGAAATTTACCACAATATGGCATTTCAATTCAGTTACACATCCTGTGAATTAAAGGTGCATTGTGTAACTTTTCTGGTGGAGAGTCCGTCAAATTCTTGTCTCCATGAAAATGTTATTGATTTGTCTGGAATGTTCTACAGTATGGTATTGAGCCTTTCTATCTTCATGAAAAGACAAAACAAAACAAACTAACAAAACAATAACTGGCTTCCAAAAAAAAAGGGATAACAACTAAGAAAAAAGTGATTGTATTTGTGTTAAAGGGGTTAGTATATGGAACAATCTGAGTGCTGATTAAAAAAAAAAAGTCTACCACTGTAGAAGCCTTTAAAAAAAAGTATAAAGCATTATGTTTTGAAAGATATATAGCTCTGGAATGAATTAATTATGCATTAAATTTAGTTTGATTTTATTTATATTTTGTTTCTTATATATACAATCAGAAGTGAAATTATAAATGCAAACTTGCTGTTCATTCACTGCTTTTCTTTCCTGAAATTCTCTCATTGTTTAATAGGGTTTGGCATTATAAGTACTCTTACTTCAGCCTAAACCCTTTCGGTCATGATCCATGGGGTTGTAGTCTATGTTTTGTTTTATTTTGCAGTGCTGCAAAATGACCGAACTACTATTAACTAACTAACTATATACCAAACCAAAAGAAGTTACAGGTCACTTCTGTGGAGAGGCAGCCCCCTCACAGTCAGAATGCCTGTATTTTGGAGCAATAAAACCACCTATGATTTTGATTCCAATATTTACTGAGAACACAGCAGCACAGAAAATATTTCAGAAAAACACTAGATCGTCCACATATAATTTTGACAGTTTGCTAGCGTATGTCTACTTGTTCTCTCGTTGCTCTGGACGTGACTTGCTCCACAGCCTAAATGACATTGCTGTTATTCCAAAGCACTCACATATCGGAGTGACACTAATGTCCATAGTTGATTGGATTCCTGTTATCTCTGTAATTGTCCTAATCAGCCAATCACAATTAGTCGTTGGCTAAAATGGGGGAATGTGAAGAAGGCAGAGTGCTCGTCTGTATTCCACGTTTCAAGGTACATTTCTCTGTACAGTTTTATGTCATACAAAATATGCTCGAACAATGCATGAGGGTTTTGAAAACACTGACAACAGTACATGGATTTTGTTCAGTTTTGTTTTGAATACCACAAATCTATTAGTGTGTTTGTATATGTTTTTCCCCTATAGAAACCTTCTGTTTGGCTTTATATAGGAAAACTGCTTGTAATTGAATCTATATTGTATGTGCTCATGTGATATCTGGAACCTGCAATCTGTTACACATTAGGGCTGAACGATTTTAAGAAAAATTGAATTGCAATTTTTCTGGCAGATATTGTGATTTCGATTTAATTTCACGATTTTTTTCAAATCAAGTTTTAGTGGACATGAACATTTGTAAACATCACAGAAACTTATATCTTACCAGAGTCCTGCACCGATGATTTGATTTTGGACCGTTTGCACACATTTGTTTATGTTTTACAGAAACAAAACTTAAAACCACATGGCTAATTTGCATAAACTATAAGTGCTACAACTCGCTCCTTGTGCCACTGATGCAGTCAGCTTCTGTCGGACTAAAGGACACACCTCAGTGGAATATCTGTGTTCTTCCTGTGACAGAGAATGTGCTGCTGTTCTGTGCTTCTATTGCATTGGAGATGGTTCATATTAAACTTTGCAGGTTTAAAGCCTAGCCTCCTAGTGTTGTGGTGGTGAATTACTTCGCGGCGCATAGACCTTGACGCAGATCCATAAATCAAAAGTAACGGTGACAAGGCAACGGTGGCAGTATGCGTTGAGTCGACGCAGAACTGTACTTTGCCCTTAAAATTTAAAAATCATGTTGTCTGAGATCGCAATTTTTAGTCCAGAATGATAGATTGTTAAGCCCTATTATGCATTCATTTTGCAATATTAAAGGTCCTATATTGCACAAAATTGACCCTTGTAAACATTTAGTTATGATATAATATTGTTACCTCCTCACATACCTGCACCTGTGTTTTGGTTCATTCACACTTATTTGGTTAACCCTTTATTATTAGATACATCTCCACATCATCCAAATTGTTCTAATGAAGGTGTATGGAGTAAAAAAAAAACAGCATGAAGCACTTCCTGTATTTCCAAATGACATCACAAGGTGGGATAGAGTGTTTTCTGTTTGAGAGAAGAACACAGCCTAAATATGCAGGGTTTGTGTGAATGAAACTTAACACAACTCCAGGTATGTTTGTGATGAGCAAACAACATTATAACATAAATAAGAAAACTGTGTAATATGGGCCCTTTAATTTTGAACTCCATAACATCTGAAATGTGTTTGCTAATGTACAGATAGAATTGTTCCAGTGGGAGGATTTTTTTGTTCCTTTAAGGTTGACTTGACTTGCTAATCTTACAAAATGGAATACAGTTTATTTTCAGATATTGCTGTGTTTTGGAGATGTTGAAAATTCCTGCGAAATAACCAGTGATACAGACATCAGTAAACATACAGTTGGATGAATTGGATAATGGCTCCAGTGGGGTCTCATTGATTTGGTTGAATTGATCCAAATGGCTGTTGTGAGGGAGACTGTTGTATTCATAATGGTCTGTTTGTGTGGTCAGAAGAGAGCCCCACTTCGTCCTTGAGACATCACAAAAAGTGTCCAACTGTGTCCTTCAGTGCACTGTCTGTTACCTGGAAAAATATTGTGCTCCTCAGAATACTAACTTCCTATTTAGTTTGCCATTCTTCTTTATTGTATATGAACCTCATGGGCAGATTTGTTGACCTTGTTTATGGTTTATGTAATAGTTAGACATATTGTACTCTATCTGTGGCATAAATAATCAAAAGAGATTATCTTAGCTTTAGAAAGTGATGCCATTATTCTTTCCTAAAAATAATAAGGTGGTGGATCATGTTTTGATATTTCTTTCAAAAAAAATTTTTTAAGGCAAGGCAAGGTTTATTTATATAGCACAATTTCTCCACAAAGTAATTCAAAGTGCTTTACAGAATAAGAAGGACAAAATCACTACATAAAGAAATCAAAGCATAAATGATCATCATAAAATTAACATTAGAAGAGAATGATGGAGAACAAAAGCTATTCAGTCATTGAGCTTGGATTTAAACATAGTCAGAGCAAAGATCTGTCTCACATTTTCAGAAAGACTGTTGCAGATATTAGCTGCATAAAACTGAAATGCTGATTTAGTCCTGACTCTGGGCACTCGCAGGAGGGGGGTCCCTGAGGTCCACAGAGTGCAAGATGGTTCATGTGGCAGTAACATGTCATGTCATATAAGGGCCCCAGGTCTCCTAAAATAATGACATCCTCAAAGACTATCTGATCTTTTTGGTTTCCTCACTGAAAATGATTTCACTTTGCTTTTAATGCAACATGCCTTTCTGAGCCAACCTACCATCTCTGGTCACTGCAGCAGGGAGTTGACCTTGAGTTTAAAGTTATCATTATTTTCCTTATAGTCACCACACAAAGTCACGCTGCATCAATCTGATCTCCAAATCTCATGAGATCTCCAAAGAGAAAAAGATCGTGAGAAAGATATAAAAAGGGGGTGACATGGCGTTTTCTGAAGACTTACTAGACTAAGTGCTTGTGCTGGGAGAGGAATGCTCTTGTTTGTCCAGTGCTCTCCGATCCTGGTCTCTATCGGCCTTATGGTGTACTTTATCATTTCCGAGACTTTTCCATCTGTAACCTCCGATCTCTGTGTCAGCACAACGTCGCGGATGTGCACAATTATGCGGCCTTCAGAGTCTCCCGATCCTTCTCTTTGCAAAGGCAGAAACAGATCAATAAGGACAAGGAGATCACAGGAGCAGGAGGACCACGCTGTCAGGTTGAGCAGATATGGATCAACTTTAGCTCGGATCGTACCAAGTGAGAGCTGGAGGGGGGTATCAGGTTTGAACAAGCCAGCTATAAATCAATCTGTACTCAGCGTGTTCCGGCTGTCGCAGATTGATCAATGGAGATGATCAGAGGGAATATTTTTGTTGTCGCTTGCATCACGCAGCTCTGATTTAAACACAAACTGTGTCGAGGGGAGGATGGCTGGAAGTCTGACTCAGCTGTTACATTCAAAGTAAACATAGATTTGTATAGGATGTGTCAGCAGAGAGTAGGAAATGAGAAAACTAAGCACTATAAGCACACAGGCGCACAGTGATTAGAATATAGTGTCTTGAGACTGGGAATATCTTTTTCAGCACTTGTAGCTGGATGGTTGGTGGTTCAAATCCGTCATTTCTTTGTCCATAGATTTGTGTCACTGAGTGCATATACATGCACATCAGTATTCTGGTTATGATGTTTTTTTTTGAGTATCCCAGTTTCTTCATGGTGCATGTATATGCAGTATCCTGGTTTCAGTATCCCGAATAAGGCAGTTATGAGAAACCGGGATACTGTAGCTGGTATATTCTGATAGTAACTGGGATACTGTGACATGTATACACAGTATCCCGGTTACTGCAACATAAAGTTGAGTGCGCATGCGTCCAAAAGACAAAAACTTTCCAGTCTTTTCACCACAACAGTAGCGAGATAAATAAAGTGACCATACATGAATGAAATGACTGTAAAATAAAGCTCTTCGCTAAACCTGTACACGTACAATCTGCACTCGTACGACCTGCACACGTATGATCGCTGAAAAGCTAAAACATGAACTATGCGATATACACACAAAACAGACTTACCAACATTAGCACATCCTCCGTCACAGAAAGAACACACATAATCCACTGAGTTGTGTCCTTTAGTCCGAAAGAAGCTGAATCGCATCAGCAGCCCAAGGAGCGAGCTGTTTTTATCAGTGTGTCTCTATAGTGGTTATGGTTTATATGTTGTAAAGTTGAGTTTATTTATGCAGAAGATTTTAATGAAGAATCTGTTCGGTTTGATCTGTGCAGTGCATTGTGGGATATCTCATAGCTCCTTACCGCTGGTTAAACCTCCCGAGCTTCCTTTGCTATAGGAGCTCATGGTTTTGCATTTTTCCTGGTTTATTAATTTATATTAAGTTAATTTAGCATTTTTGTAAGATTATGTCAAGAAAAAGGGATACTACATTTGATCATGTATACACGAATATGAGTATCCCAGTTTGTCAGTGCACATGTATACGCAGTATCCCGAATACTGCCATAACCGGGATATGGCTAATAACCGGGATACTGATTTGCATGTATACACTCTCATTGGTTTGTGATACAAATGTAGACAGTTTACTCACCTCATCTTGTGTTAGTATGATTGCTTGTTTAGTAAGGGTGTAACAGTACATGTATTCGTGCCGAACTGTTTTCGTGCAGAGCAGTGAATGAGTGAATTTGCTCAATTTGTGTGTGTTTACTTTCCGCCACTACATGTGCAGCTACATGAAAGGCTCGTCTCTTTAATGTTCATGAGGGAATTCGTTCATGACTGGAGAGGCAGTGTTTACCAAAGTGCTTTATAATTAGGACGGCCACAACAATTGCTCCTCGCCTTGACTACATCCCTCCAAACCACATGAATCCTCGCAAAACTACAGTCGTCATGTTGAGGCCCTCAGTTTTGCCTTTCACCGGCAAAGAATCTCTGCCCCTCCCTCTCCCCTATACCCCCCGTGAAAGGGTATTTTCAACTGCTGGGGACATTGCAACTGCCAGCAGATGTGCACCTACTGCAGACAATATGGACAAGTTGTTTTTTCTGGCCAAAAATATGGAGATTGAGTAAAACTTCATGCTGGAACTGTTAGTGTTGCGCTTTACTTTTTGAAAAGTTTTGTTTACTGTTTACAATGAATGTATTTTTTATAATATTTCATACATTTGATGCTTATTTGAGAATATTTTATTGAATTTATTCATTTTACCAAGCAGTACTTTGCATTCATTTTATTTTCCTGTTTGTATAATGATAAAACAAATAGTTGGTTTAATAAACACAAATAAACAACAAGCAAGTTTTGCATTTTGTTCCCATACTGTATTGAAAATTAACTGAACCATGACCTCAAACCTGAGCACTGTGATTTTTGTGTCCCATTACACCCCTATTGTTTAGTATTGGTTGGAAAGGCAATAGGCACCAAATGGCTATGCATGTCATACTATAAGCATATGGCAGATAGCAAGATAAAGGGCTTGTATTAGATTTTTTTTTAAAGCTGAGTAACACTTATTTTCCCTCGAGTACATAAATAATGTAAAAGCAGCACTTAGGGGTCAAAATCAGACTGCTATAAGTGGTCGACATCTAATTATAAAGTGTTTTACCGATCACTAAATTGCCAGTAACGTTTGTGTGCACTCATAGCATGCTAGTTGTTGTTCGCATTACTTTAACGCCCAAATACCGCTCTGGCTCCTGAACACGTTTATAAACTTGTAGGAGACAAGTGGACTACATCCCTAGCCTACATTACACATCAGATCTGTGGAGAGGAGCCCCCGCTCACAGAAGGAATGAGAGTATTTTTGTGCAATACAAACACCTGTTATGAATAAATACTAGATAGATATATTTAACTATTAAACATCCAAGGCAAAGCAATAACATCTCCATGGAGACAAGTATCCTTAGGCAACTGTGAAGACCATCTGGGGTGAAAAGTAGAAAATAAAGGTGAATTATATATATATGTGTGTATGTATATATGTATATATGTATATGTGTGTGTGTATATATATATATATATATATACACACACACACACACACACACACACACACACACAACATATATATATATATATAATATATATATATATATATATATATATATATATATATATATATATATATATATATATATATACACACACATATATACATATATATATACACATACGCTATTACGTTTTTTTCTGACCTATATTAAATGTGTCCTCATCCCAAACATACCTGAAGTTGTGTTTTGTTTCATTCACATTCATGTTTAACACGCAAACCCTGTATATTTAGGCTGAGTTCTTTTTAAAAGGTAAAAAGGAGCTGTTGAATTGAAAAGTACTGCTTCAAGCTGTAACAGAGCATTTTGAAGATTTTGGAGATGTAGACAGACTAACAATATAGAGTTATTTAGACGTGTGAATGAAACAAAACACAACTCAGGTATGAGGTAACAGCACTCTAACAGGGCTCAATGCTCACAAAAGTAAATTTTATGTAATATAGGACCTTTAATGTATCTGGTATATCAGCACAGGGTATACAAGATATGAGAAATCCTTCTAGACAGGGAAGGCTTTTGGCTAATGCACTGCTGCTTAGCTTCTCTACCAGGGTTTCTTATCAGGTCACAGATGCACAACAGCAAGACATAAGCTTACCCCAGGCCACCTACATGAATATTGTCAACACTCAGCAGAGTCGACTGAGGCATGCTGTAAATAACTTCTGTACAAATTAACAAGTCTTTTCCATTGTACAGGCAGACAGACCTGAGCCTAGATTGTTTTAATATACTTTCATTATTGATGTGAACTCTGTGGGTTTAATTTGCTTAAAGAAGATTCAGTGCAACCATTCCTGGCCAGCAGTTCAAGTTAACACTTTTTCGAGTTGTTTTTTATGCTCAAAGTTTGTTCTTTCAAATACACCTGGACCTAGAAAATTAGTTTTTATTGTCAAACTCCAACCAGTCAAATTTAATTACAGCCACTTTTGCTTTGGCTCTGTACGAGTTGTGCATATTGTGCCTGACCAGAATTCTAGTTGTTTCCTCCTCTTTTTACTTTTAGATCAGATGCCCTCTCTGATACTGTTGAAATCATGTTTATTTATCCATGCTTGGGTTTCTCTTGTCATCTGATGGTAAATGTAAACATTTCAAGTATTCTTGTGCTTCCTATTTACTCCATAAAAACCATGGAAAACGGATCTGGTCCACTTTCAAAAGCTTGCAACAAAGTTATTTTTTTCACTTTTTTTTTTTATGTATTCCTAGCCCTCACACTCTCCTCGGGGTCACATTGACCCAAAGACAGTTTTTTTCCCCTTCCCCCTCTCTTGGGGTGGGTCAATCAGACTCAAAAATGTATTTTCAAATAAATTCTCGCTAGGCGAGAAAATACATTTTTAGGTCTGATTGACCCACCCCAAGAGAGCGGGAAGAAAAAAAAAAAGCCTTTGAGTCAATGTGACCCTGAAGAGAGCGTAAGGGTTTTTAACATCCCATTTATTCCTTACAATAAGTTTACGTTTACACTGAAACTAATCACTGTATCACTGTATCACTGTATCACTGTATCACTGTATCGGAAATTATTTGTGCCCGGACACAACAAGATATGAGAAATCCTTCTAGACAGGGAAGGCTTTTGTTCTTAGTTTTGTGTCCGCAATGAAAGCCTTCCCTATCCACATAGTAATGCGTGAAACACTAGTCACTTTGGCTGGCGTCACGTTGTCACAACATTACGTGGGCGGCAAAAACAAGGAAGTGGAGCAACGTGTCTTCGACCAGTGGAAGATGGCGAGATGGTCTTTTCGTGGACTGACAACGAGATTCAGATTGTCTATGGTTTGTTTAAACTGTTTTTAGCAATAGCATCACATGGCCGATGTCACAAACACAGCAAATCAGGAAGGCACAAGTCACAGTGATATGGTCCAATAAGGACTGCAGCTAGAGCTCCTACATCAGCGTATCTACGTTTTCAGGCGTCCACACAGTCCCGGATAAGACCTGTACTCAGATGGATTCGTCGGAGCTGACGACACCAGATCAATCCATCTCTGGAGCCATTTTCCATCGGATTAGTGTGGACAAACACTGCATTCGCAACGAAAACGACTCGAATACGTAGTAGTGTGGATGGGGCCTAAGTTCATGAGTGCTTTTCACAACATTCAGAGGCCTCAGTTTTGCAGTCATGGTAATACTAAAAACTAGCAAGCTAACAGTGCACTTCCTGCTTTGCAGACACTTAAACACAGTTAAATGTGAATGGTATATAAATGTATAAATGTGTAAATCTGTACAGAGGCAATACTGTTAAAGCTCCCATATTATGCTATTTTCTAATCTATAATGTTGTTTTCTCATCACAAACAGACCTGGAGTTGTGTTTTGTTTCATCCACACATGTTTAACACACAAATCTTGCATATTTAGACTCCATTCTTCTCTCGAGCTCCAGTGCTCCACTGAATTTTTAAACATCATGCACCTTCACTTGAATGATTTGGGTCAGTCCATTTCCTACTACCTCACAAAAGGTTAAATGTCACCGTTAACTTGAAAACTACCACTATATGACGTCACAAGGTGGAACAGAGCATTTTGAGCTTTGGAGATATAGACAGACTTAAACATGTGTGAATGAAACAAAACACAACTCCAGGTATGTTTTTAAGGAGGTAAGTAGTAACATCGTTTAAAGCTCAAGAGAGTAAATTTTGTGTAATAGAGGCCCTTTAATTGCATGGAAGAAAATCAGGTATAGCCCCTTTAATATTACTACTATGTTTTTAAAATCTTGCTGCTACACTATTATACAAAATACCTCCTCACTAAAAGTGCATCCCTGGAGAGTTTCTGTGTCCTCTGTTATAAACCAGTGTGCCAGGCATTATCATCATACCATCCATCACCATCAGATCGCTCTTTGTTAACATAAAGCCAGTGGCGTGTGCCTAGTCCCAATGCTGCTGACAGTTTGATCTGTTCTCCTGTTTATTTATGGGTCCCGCGCCCGTCCCCTGGTGAGCCCCTGTCTGTCTGGGCTGGGAGGGGCGGCTGGTGGGTGGAGTGCTGGGTCCAGGAGATAAGCCAACGTTGCACAAAAGTGTTGCTTTTATGATGAAGTGGTCCAGGCAATTACATTAGAGGCAGAGCAGCGGCAGACCCTGGCCTGACCCCCTCTCTCTTGTCTCTCTTGCACGGCTCTTTGTCATCCAGCTCACACATGCTATTCCTCATGCATCACGCCCAGTAAAACCTACACCAAGTCCTCACAGCTGACAAACCAACCCTCAAGGACAAGAACTATGAAATCTTTTATAAAGCAGCAGGCTGTTGGGCGTTTAAGGGACGATTTATGCAGTGGCACCAATACAGTCGTATGTAATGGTTATTTATGGCTGTGATTTAGGAAGAGTGATTGAAATGTGAACTGTGACAAAACCTTATTTAGTGGGGGTGTTTAGAAAAATGTAACTTTTCTGCTGTGCTTTAATGCTGGTATGGTTCACAGCATGGCCTTAAACCTATTTGAAGAAATACAGGCAACTCCACCAGTCCAGGTTACAGATCAGATCTGTGTTAAGGCAGACCTCTCACTGGAAGCATTTTGTATTTTGAATGATGAAAAATACCTGCACCTTAATAAATGCATGAAAGATGACTTTAATGATTTTCATGATTATAACATGTGCACATCAGTGGGACACTTTTTTTCAATCTGACAGTTGCACTTAAATGATTGAATGGTTGTATAAATCACATTCAGTATGGTCTATATTCCTTATGGTGCCTAGTGATGGCACACAGTGAAAACTTTTGCCTCTCTACAAATTGGGCCCAGGTTCAATGACAAAAGGAAGGTGGGAGCTGGTTCTGTGTTGTTGTATAAAAGTGACTTGCTCAAGGAGCTAAAATAATGAAGTAACATACACACATCATTTGGAATCAATACCAGCACTAAGACTGATTTATTTTCATTTTAATTGTGACTTATTCTGATGGTTATATGGCTGATGGACCAGCTGTCAAGGACACTTTGGTTTCTTTTATAAGGCACAGTGTTGTCCATTTTAGATTTATGTGGTTGCACCTGTCGGCGCATGCACCTGCCGAGCTCTCTCCTCGGCTGAGTCTTTCTGGCGTTGTGATTCAGGGCGAGTAATTGAGTGGAAATGGTGCAGGTGAGATGCTTTATGGTCCGTGGGACGGCTAAATGAGCACGAGGCTTACTTGATGGAGAGGAAAGGAGGAACTGACTGGATTTGAGACAATTTGACTTGGAATAAAAAGTCTTAACAACTCATTCATTGGTTTTGTGATTCTCAATTGAAACTCTCCACTTGATGAAACCCACAAAAATAACTTACATTATTCCAAGTCAGTAGCATGATCATTTTAAATGAACAAGGAAACACCTGTATGAATGACAATTTCAAGCTTGAATGCAGAACGGAAGAATGTAATCCTCCTGCAGACTTTAGATGTCTTTTCTGTGAAACCCTCAGTGTTGTTAAGAAATTCACATTTGTGTTATAACAGATACTGTATCTTTATTGACTTCTGTATTGTCTTTAACATGTTTAAAGAAACTACAATATCCAGACTTCATTTTGAGTTTTCAACCTTGAAGCATCTTTGTAAATGAATTGAAAGAATAGTTGTAGATTGGCAGCCACAGGGCAGTTGTGAATAAAAGTGAATAAAAACGAGCCCGGTGCTGTGACAAGCGTATCAAGCTAAAGCCCACTGTAAACCCAAGACTCATGGTATTGTGAGGTAAATAAAGTACTTTCAGTAGTTCTAGATTATTCAGATGCACTATAGCTTGACACATCCCTCCACAGAAAAAGAAACGGGATTACTGGGAGTTGACTTGTGTAATGTAACATATTCAATATGTCAAACTGTACTGAGAATTTCTGTTAAGCTGAATTCCTAACAGAATGGAGGCCACTGTTGGGCTGTTGTTGAATATAAAACCTCTAGCCCAGCAGTGCAGTGACCTAATCTTACATATGGCTTTTGTGGCCCTATACTGTTGTCATGGCCCGTGCTCCACGCTGCCTGCCGCATGTATTCTATTAGTTTAGCTGCTGCACGGAGCCCTGAGAGGATGCAGGCGGGCGGGGAGGCGGAGAGAGAGGGCCATGCACAGGAGTTAGGCTGCCCGTGGGGAAACTGACTTTGACATATGTGAAAGCACACAGCTCCTTTAGCGCGGCGGGATGGGGGGGGGATCAGAGCCGAGCTGGGAGACGAGGTGCTGTGGGGAGAGGGGTGTGATCATTCTGTCACGGAGCATTACTGTCATAACGCGCGGAGCACAAACACCAGCCCAAATGCGCCTCCTGATGCGGCCTGCCTATAATGTACACACCCACCCAGTCCCCCACCTGTTCCCCACTGACTCCCCCTGCAGGTGAGATCCTGTGGGGGCCGTTCTCTGCGCAGGCACCTGTCAGCTGGATCAGGAGGAGGAAAGAAACAAACCTCCATACACAATCCCCCCCTCCCTCCTGTGCTCCCAGTCCCAGGTGTGTTAGTGTGCAGTAACTCGGTACGTTCACTACACACTACATAGCTTTGCTTTTGAGTGGCTTCTCTGCTGTGTCCACATTAGCATCTAGAAGAATGGGACAGCTGTGGGGAGTGACGAAACTAGTATTTAGTGGATGAATTGTATGCTCATGATACAATAGCATTAAAGCTGTCATAATTTCACTATATATATATATATATATATATATATATATATATATATATATATTTTTTTTTTTTTTTTTTTTTTTTTTTTTTGATGATGATGATGTTCAAACATAAAAAGAGAAATAATTTTAATAGTATAAAGAGTTGTTCAGAATTTCATCGTTCAAACATTGATCAAGGATAAATGCTTTTCCCACTGAGAGACTTATCCGTTTAAACTCCACCAAGAAAAATGAAATTGAAGACTTGGAAAATGCAAAACCTGCCAACAGACTGAAAATCAGATTAGCAAACAAGCCACTAAAGCCAATGAAGTAGTATAAATGTAGTTTCCACGGACAATAAGGCATCATTTATTATCATTGTTTCAAGATCTTTGAACTTTTGGGGTTACATAGACTTCAGATTCTTTCATTCCAACGCTGCTACATTTTACTGAAAGGATGAGAACTGAGACATATTTATATCTACTTTATTTACGTATGCTAATTCAGGACATAAATCGCATTCAACGGTTTTGCTCTCTGACTTCTCTCATCATTCACATTTCCACAACTTTTCAAGGCGCATTAAATCTCGAGGTTTTCTTACAATGCCAGTGGAAAGGGCATTGCTCTCCGGTAAACGTTTAAGTGTCCTTTTGAGGAGATAATTCATTATAGAAGGTCCGTGACTTATTTTTTTCTCTATGGGTCTTTCGTGTTTACTTGTTTTATGCATCTGGATCTTTGCTAATAATAATAACGATTCCGCTTTTCATCACCCCTTTAACCTCTGCCATCAGTGACCACATAAAACCATAGACAAATCTGTTTTCTAATCTGCTTATTTATTTCTCTTGCCTCTAAGAAGATGCCCTTTAAGAGCACTTCTTTTAGACCCTGTGACAATTTAGCAAATAATTAGAAAAGATGACGTGTGTGCCAGTAGGGTCCTGGATTGATGCCGAGTTGAATTGAAAACGAGGCAGAGGAGAGTTACGAGAAAAAGGGGATGAGAAAGAGGAGGACGTGATGGAGATGGAGAGGTGGTAAAAGAGAAGGATGAGGGATGATGCGCAGAGAGGAGCGAGCATGTGAGGATACGGTCGATACTTGATCCAGCAGTGCAAATGTAGACATCAGAATGGACTGTGTTTCTGTGCACTGATAGATGGAGGACCACCCCGAGGAACGAATGATAAACGGAACACATCTGAAATAGTGGGATTCTAATGCCGCAACAAGACTCTCAAGGATTTCTCTTCTCCAACTGTGACCTTTAAAGAGGAATAACACATTCTCACAGTCACCTGCATTCTGTCGTTTAGTCTACAAATGGCCATAAAGCATTTTTTTCTCCAACAGTCAACATTAATGCATTACAATCTAAAGAAACTTTCCTGCAGTCACATTGAAGGTGCACTGTGTAACTTTTTGATTGGGGGTCAATCATGTACTTGTTTCTATGGATTTGTCATTGCATTGAATGTTCCACAGTATGAGATTAAACAGCTCTGCCTTATGTGTATTAAATTCCAGGTGGTTTTATAGCTCAAAAATACCTACAAAGACATTATGACTGTGAGCAAGGCTTTGTCTCCACAGATATGACCTGTAACTTGGTCTGGTTTGTTCTCTATTACAATAGAAAGGTTTAGGGCCTGTTTGCACCTGAGAAGGCTTGCGGGTAAAAACGACAAAATATTTTATCCAAAGTGCCTTTCGTTTAGACGGTGATACTCAGCCATAGCGTTTCCCTCTGCTCTGCCCAAGACGCAAAACTCTGGTCAGATCTGCTCACATCGCGTACATGTTTACGTCACATACATACAGTACACAGAAACCTGGCATGCATACCCAATCAAATTCCACACACGGTTGCGTCACCGTATGCATGCAGATTTAGTCCTGAAAATGCTCATCTAAACGCAGAATAAAAAGTGAAGGCGCGACGCCACTTTTGCGTCTTCTGTTCAGACCGTCATCATATAAATGTAGCTTTAATCCCATGCTGTGAAACATTTCAGACAAAGCAATAACATCTCCATGGAGAAAAGTATTTGGCGGACCCTTCTCCTTCTAATTCCTACATGGAGTCAGAAAATTATACCATTTTTGGTGCAGTGTTGATCATGAAAATCACAGTGTGAATTTTAAAAATGTTAGATTACATAGACTGCATAGTAAAAGTCCATTTCTATACATTTCTTTCACCCAAAATAATAAACACTCTTCTCCACAAGTGGTCTCCATTAATCACCCACGTAACATTAAGTTCTAAAAATGTTAGGAACATTTTTTGTACAACATTGTCAGGCTGCAAATATCATCTGCCATTAGTCATGTTAATTGCTTATAATTGGTATGAATCATTTTGCTGTACAAAATCAAAGTGCAACTTGGACTTGTTTATTTGAACTTATTTTTTATTAAAAAACACACACACACACACAAACACATTTCACATCCACACCCTGTCAAATGAAATACATGGATTCAAAGTTTAATATTCCTTCAAATGTACCACAGTTACTGACAGAAGTAGGAGCACGTGCATACAGTGATGCACAGTAAAAAATACTTCAGTATGTGCTGAATGATGGATCATAGCAAGAGAAAGATCTGTATTGTGTGTGCACATTTATGTGAGAGAAGAAACCTATTGGTAACGGACAGTGTTTTTTTCATCTGCCATCCGGAAGACATCCAATCTGAAGGTACTGGTCTGAGCAGCGAGAACTGTATATTGCCCTGAGCTATAGCCCTGCCTATGGAGCCTGTAAGCCTATAACTTGCAGGTGGCGGTCAAAATGTGTTGATTTCAAAAACACTATCCAGATGACTACCTTTGAAACTTTTTCAACTGATGATAGAGGCTTTCTACTGTTTGACATTCAATGACCAAAACCCCAGAATAAATACAGAGCTTCTGACTGTATAAATGGGGTGTATGAGAGAGTCTGTGCAGGTTAAAATGGAGAACATAGCTGAGAGCAGAGGAGATAGGACAGGGAAATAGCGCGGGCATGCATATGAGAATAGCAGCTGCTGGGTAACTTGAGGGCTCTATGAATCTGAGTCTGAGTTCTGGCGAGCGCTCTGTATTAATCAGAGTTTCCTGTGGATAATGCCATGCATCACCTTCTGTAATCAGCCGGAGAAAGGCCAGACAGAAAGAATAGATTGCACTAGCCCCCTTTTGCAGTAGGAATAAAAGATGGTGAGTTTATGTGCTGTAATTTCCGAGGGTTTCATAAGGAGAGTGTGGAGCTGAGAATACAGAGGAGGCAGGGTTCTGACCTCTACTTTCTCATGACCAAAACGGATGTCTCCCAGCACGTCCCAGAAATGCAGAGGATTAGGATACCACTGTTGGGTTGATGTAATTCTTATGAATGGAAAAAGTAAAAGTATACACAGAAAGTATGACTTATATTCTTAGTTGTAGACAAAAGTGAGCACTTTTCAAACCAAATGACCAACAGTGGCTCAGTGTTAATTTCACTGACTGAAATGTTTTTCTTACTTTCCATCAATGACATGTTTTTTTTAAATTGAAAACACAAAGGAACCAACTAAAAACTATGACTAAAAGTAGATATTTTTGCTGACTAAAAAACAAATATTTTTAGCTGAACAAAAATTTATGAAAGGAGCAAGTAGATTCAAATTGTACTTTTTAAACCCAGAGCTTCCATGAACAAACATAATGTCCAAGAAACAATTCCAGTTATGACCAGTGCAAACTGCTGTATCCTCAGGCACCAGAGCAATAGAGTGTGACTATTATTTGTTTAATATTGATTCAAATTCCTGCTAAAACAGTTCTTGAATACTTAGCTCATTAACACACTGTACAAACATCATCTGCAGCTTTAGGCGTTCATTCACTTTAACAAATCAAAATAATTCAAAAATCAATAGAAATAAGACAGTGGGGAGTTTTATAAGGAGCCATTTTACTAGCCTTTCAGATGTGCTCAGAATACAAAAGATGCTGGGTTCTGACCTCACGTACCAGCTTAGCCTCAGAGTCCAGTGGCGTCTCCTCTGGTGTAACTCCATGTTCCTTGAATGTCAATACATGTGTTTAATGAGGGCCCCTGTGTCATTGGCCCTGTGCGCATGTGTTCGTCACTTAACAGTCCTCTCTGATCCAATGGCTGCAGAGCTCCTCTCAGCTATAAAGGTGGAGAGCTGCTGTAAAAGTGGGCTGGTTTGGTGCAAAAGATCTTCTGGGACCCATGTGTTAAGGTTAGGTCAGGGTGGAGCAGCACAGGTCATAAACAAATCCAGTACAACAGCCCAAACTAAAGTGGAAATCCATAGAGACAGGATCTAAAGATTGTCAGCCAGTTCTTACTTGCTGTCACCTATAGATTTCATCATTTTACATCTGTATGACTAAATCTGGTAATAGTAAAAAAAAAAAAAAACTGTAATGATATGCAGTGTGTATTAACTTTAAAATAGTTTGTCACAATATAATAGACACGCTTATATATCTCTGAAGTGAAAATGTGTTGTAAATCAGGATAATTCTTATCATTAGAATTTATAAATTTTTCTGTTTTTGTAGACACATAGCCCTATATATAAGGGAAAAAAACATTAAGATTAACATAGTTTGAACATATCTTCTAGTCCTTGTTACACTAAAAAGACTTCAAGGAATGTTTTTTTTTTCTGACAATTTCTTGGAAACTAAGTGGAAACCACTCATGATTAATACAAGCTCAGATTTAAAAAAAAAATATATATAGTCTTTATGTTCTATCAACTGCATATTTCCCTTTATGAGCTTTTTTAAAACTTGTGTCATGTAAAAACATTCATCTTAAAAACACATTTCTGATAAACCTTTACTAGAGTGGGGACATGGATATGGGCAGTGAAAACAGCTAACTACAAAAATAATCAGATAACCCATAACTGAACCTGATTATTGCTGTGTTTGTGCAATAGATAAATAAATAAATAAATACATACATACATAAATAAATACATAAATGTAACTGTTGTTTCTGGCAATACAATTCATTTTAAATTCTTTGACATTTTCTTTTTCACTTTTGTCCTTGTTACATTCTTTTGCACAATTGTCCTTGTTAAAACCTACACAGGAAAAGCATCAGAAAGAAATCAGAATGCTCATCTCTGATGTAACTGATTACATGGCATTTCATTAATATGATAACTCCTGAAATCAGATAATGATGTAAACATAGCTGATGTGGTGAGCAGCACTGAAAATGTGTATTAGCCTAAGTACATGTTTAATTACAACCAGTAGCAAATTTGAAACCTCTCTGTAAAATACCAAATAGATTACTTTTACTCACTGTCCAAATGGTACTACATTATAAAAGCATTGTATTTTCAAAAATATATTCAGTTACTTCAGTTACTGTATGACATTTCTGGTGACATTTCTGGTGGAGGGTCCACCACTTGCTTGTCTCCATGGAAATGTTATTGCTTTGCCTAGAATGTTCCACAGTATAGAGTAAAACTATCTGTCACGAGGGAGATAAGCAGGTTATTGCTCTATACTGTACATTGCAATTCAGATCTGCGGAGAGTCACCAATATTCACAGAAGAAATCTGTATATTTTTGAACAATAGAAACACTCGTAATAAATGATAGTTGTATATGTTTAATGACATACCATGGAATATTCCAGACAAAGCAATAACATTTCCATGGAATCAGGTAGGTAGCATGCCCTCCACCAGAAAGGTTGCACAGTACACCATTAAAAATATTCTCCACTCAACAGTATAGTTACTTAGTCTAGTATCCTATTTATCTGCCTATAGACGGTAGCCTCCACAGTAGCCTCTTCCTCTCCCTCTGTGTGCTGGTGTGGTATTTGCATCATGGAGCTGTGTGGGGTCAGGAGTAAAACAGGTGGGGTCAGGTCGGCGCGCTCATGCATTAGGCTCTGTGCTGCCCCCCGCTGACCTTTGTGAGGGGTGACTAGGTGTCTCTGGAGCATAGTGAAACAAGGGGACAGTGGAGGAAGGAGTGGGAAATGGGGTCAAAGGTCAGCAGGGTGCATATGTGGGCCAGTGCATATCAGTATGAGCATCCAGAGTCTCACTGCTAGGGCCAGGTGATCCATGGATGCTACATGTCACCAGTCATAATGCAGTGCCTGTGGGTGGAGGAAAGAGCTCATATTGTGCACTAGGTTATTATGTTGGAAAAAGGATGGTAAAGTACACAGTCAGCCAAGGATATCCAGGCCAAGGATTTTCACTACAGGAAGCAGTTGAAGTAAATAGATTCTTAAAGGTCCCATCTTACGCAAAATTGACCCTTGTGAGCTTTAAGTCATGTTAGAATGTTGTTACCTCCTCAAAAACATACCTGCAGTCTTTCGGTTTGCTCAGACATGTTTGAGTAATCCTTTATTGTTTTTCTGTCTATATCTCTGAAGCTCAAACTGCTCTGTTCCACTTTGTGATGTCATGAAGTGGTAGTTTTCAAGTTAATGGCTACCTTTTATCTTTTGTTAGGTAGAGATTGGCAATTCCAGGGCTGAAAACATCTAAATGATTCTAGTTAAGGTGTATGGAGTTTAAAAACCCAGTGGAGCACGTTCTGTATTATCACGTGACATCACAAGGTGGAACAGAGTTTTCAGTCTAAGAGAACACAGCCTAAATATGCAGGATCTCTGTGTTAAACATGTGTGAATGAAACAAAACACAACTCAAGATATGTTTTTTTAATTAAAAAAAACAACAGTATAACAGATATCATAGATTTCATATGGGCCGTAATGTGGGCCTTTAAAAATGTGAGGGTCTATTTCTTTGCAAATAAAATTTTTTTAAAAAAGGTAAGAACTGGAAGCACTCTGTGACGGAGCGCCTGTGTTGCCCCGTCATCTCCCGACTGGCGCGTCTGCATCTGGCCAAAGAGCGCGCACGACGCTTCCTTCCCTCCCCGTTTTGCGGAGCTAAGCTCCGATAGACTGGTTTATGCAGGACCGCTCGTGTGTCTCGCGGTCCTGTTTTTCCCCAACATCTGAACGGTTTCCCGGCTAGTGCGTTCGAGGGTGCACACTCGACGCCGACGCTGCTTTCCTACCTGCAGCAGCCTCCGCGCCGTTCTTGAGTTTAGGGCCAAACCGAGGCACTTCCTGGTTGTGCTTTAAATAGCGCATAGTGGCGCGCTCCAGGGGGACATGTGATCGTGGACTCGACCATTGTGGTCTATTTGGGGTCATTTGTGGGTTTTTGAAGTTGTTTAATGAAACTTATGTCAACCTTATGAGGGGTTCTTTAAGTTATTTTTATTATGTTTATTTCCAAGTTGATTTGTGTTCCTCAATACAATTTTGCTTATGTTAATTCCTTAAAACCCCATTTTCGTTAATTGGTTAGCCCAGGGGGAGGGGCTAAGGGGGTATAAAAGGAGGGAGCTCCAGTCATTTGGTGTGGGTATTTGGCCTGACTACGTGGGTGCTGCAACTGTAAGTGATTAGTGTACATATGTTTGTAAATACTTCTGTCTACCATCTCATTTTTTTTTTTGTCACTGTAAATACTTCACTCTGCACTTGGAGCTGTGGTGCGAATAAAAACCCACTTAAGTGAAGTTTTTTTGACTGAGCCATCATTTTTACATTTATTTCGGACGAACCCGTGACACACTCAACACACTGGCCAATGACATTGGCATTGTGATTTAAAGGAAAGGCATTTTATCCTTGAAGTAGAAGGCCAAACACATAGGCTACATATTTGGTACAAAAGAGATAAAGTAGGTAAAGCAATTAATGCCAAAGTCACAAAACTGCAGTTACACACACCGATATTGTTGAGTATTACCCCCATGAAGGTTATCCATAGGTTTAACCAAATGCACCACAGTTAAACTCAGTGATTTGTCGATCTTGTACAAATCTGCACCCACATTAGTTTTTTAATTACAGATCCACTAAAAAGACTTGGACCAATATTTAAAGTCTTTTTAAAATGCTGTGCCTTGTTCATGTTTAACACAAGTTCCTCTGGATGGATGGACTAACATGTGCACCCGGATTCCTCTGAAGTGTAAAGTTTCCAACAAACAGAGTGTGAGAGCGGAGACATTCAGCCTGTAATGATCCAGATCTCACTCACACCTCCCCAGAGCAGGCTCCGCTCAAATGAGTCAAGCTGAAAACGCTCTGAGTAAAACGGGGAATTGACTGTAGTCTATAGAGACACAGGAGTTAACCCAGCGACCACACTAAAACACTACAGGACTGTGCAATACCAGGTATTAAAGTCTATGTCTTTGAATTAAGAGAATTTCATTAGGTTGAATTGTGAAATCCAAAAGTGGAAAATGACCTGTTTCTCAATCTCAAAACATGGAGTGGTGCTGGAAGTGCCCAGTAAAGCGTGATGCTTCCCAGGTCGAGCATCACATGCAGCACAGATACAAAGCTGTGGACAGTAGAAAAGCTCTGGGTGTGAGATTGTGCATACTGTGTGCTTTGTTTATACCTTTTTCAGACTGAGTGGAGTGGTATTCACTGTCTTAGTCTCATAGACATAACTCCACGCTCTCTCTGGCTCAGGGGGTTTAGGACAACCTTCACCGGCTCTGTGGCTGACTCACTGTGGAGTTTGGTGGCTCATTCCCTGCTCAGAATGAACCAGTTTTCAAATTACATATTTTTATAACACCATAAACAAAAATTTGTTGTTTACTGCAGTGAAAAGTTTGAAATTGAGCTAGCAGCTGTAAATCAGTTCTGCGGTTTTTAACAAGACGTGGGATGATTTATTTATATTATCATGTTCTTTTAGATTATGATTATGTTGTACAATGAACAAAATGCAAGAAATGCAATAGTTTATTTCTAAATATAAGAAAAGATGTATAATATGCCTTCTTGAAATAGAATTAGTAAATAGCATGTGCTTGTACACCATGCAATGCTCCTTGTTTACCTTATGGTCACAATACCTCAGACAGATGAAACCATTCCACCTCCCTCTTAATGCTCCATGCTCCTCCTCCATATTCCCCCCCTCCCTCTCTGTTCCAGTGTGTTTTCTCCATATATTTTTTCTAGTCGTGCTGAGTTATGTCTGCTCGCATCATGACCTTTTGTGTTTCGCCCCAGTCTTCCAACAATAGCATGACGGATCGCAGATAGGGAAGCACATATACTCTCAGCGCGAGGGTTTGGACCTGCAAAAATGACTTTCATATGAAATTACTTATGCCATCTATCCAAATCTCCTTCTGTGCGAGTACAAATAGGTCTGTATATATGCACACGGCATATTCAAGACGCCTCATTAAGTTACGCAATAAAGACGAGGCGCGGAGGGGAGAGAGAGGACGGTGCATGTGCCAACAGTACAGGCAGGCTGCTTTGGCTTGATTTATCTGCCTCTCACCTGTATCTGACTCACACATTAATACACTGTAAAGAAGATAAATGGAATGAAATTAAAGGCCTGCTGTTTGTCAAAAATATAAAACATTATATATTCCAGTTTTAACATTTGGTGCGTAAAGTACATTTTTTACCATATTAGTATCCATATTTCTACACTGTTCCATTTGTGCAGTGTAGATAATGGTCAAGTCAGCTTGGTTCTTGAGAAAGTTTGTTGAATAAATATTTTATTTTATTCTTTCAAACATATTTTACTTGAACACAATAACCTTAAAAACACAATAAATATAATTTTATTTCTCTATTTTTCACACCAAAGCTCTAACATGAGAAACTACTTTGGCAATGACTCACACTTGACAAGATACAATTTGAATTCATTCATTTGAATTCATTATCTGGCATTGAACCCCTAGGGCTGCACACACCAAAGAAAGGATTTTTAGCTGAATTAGGTGCACAGAAAATCTCCTCTTACCTCTCTTCATCTTTTATCAGACAGCAGAAGGAGATGGCCTGATTGTGGGATAAAACTGCCCCCTGGGAGTGAGAACACTACTGAGAGGGGTCATAACACCACAGCACAGACACAAAGCATAAAAGTGTTGACTCAAAGGAACCATGCATTTTAGGCAATAAAAGAAACTGTTCTCCACAGACCATGACTTTGCTGGCTCTCTGAGTTTGTTAGCGGATGTACTCAGTTGTTCACCATCAACATAAAACATGCACTGGATAGGCTGATTCTCCACGCAGATACTAATAAAAATGCTTGCCCAAAAGAATGAGCAGTGTCCACAGACACTGAACTAGTCGCCCACTGCACCAAACGCATTGCTCTGAAGGCAATGACTTACGGATTTAACCACTGGTCAAATATACAACTTTTTTTTTTTCAATAAAAAAACATAAAAACACAATTTCCTAAAAACAAGCATCAGAATCTTTTTACTGACAGTCCGAACTAGCAACAGATGAGCGCTGACAAGAACATGACCTGTCACTGATGGAAAACATCCCAATATCCTGATTGACTTTCTAAATGATGCAAACATCTTCAAGTCTTTTCAAAACCGCTAAACTCATGAATACTGGTGAATACGTTCAAACTGATGCGACCTGACAAGTTCTGCTCATGAAAGACTCCAGTTGCATTCATACATTCCGGCTCTAGTTCATGTGCATATTTGATGGTGTATTAAAATGGCCGGCGCATTCAGGCAGAAATACTTGTCAACTTGTCAGAATCATGGCGATCAGGGGAGGAACCATGTCATTCTATGCTGGCCCAGCCGCAAACAACAATTAAGTGCCTAAACCACCAGAGCTAAGGCTGTCAGGAAGAGCGGCTTTCTGAAAACTGCTTAATTAATCTCTGCAAATCAAATGGATGCTATTATTCTCAACACTCTCAGATGTTAGCATTCCCACTGTGACAGCATGTTTAAGAAGTGTAAACCGCGATTAGCCCTGCTCATATGTTCTGTGCGCGTGAGATAGTGTGCATTTGCACGGTCAATATCCAATGAAATGATGAGCTCAACCCCATCAGTATTACATTTTTATATGACATACAATTTTAAACCTCAGCAGTAGGAGTTGCAGCAGTGCAGTGAATAAAGTGCGTATCACAAGTTAGACTACTGATTTTAATAAAATATAGTATCATACATAATTATAAGTAATTGAGCAAAATCTACTTTTTAGAGCTTTTAACCATGTTATACTTGTTTCTCCGTGTCATACACCTGCTCAAAGTTGTATTTAGAGTGATTCATGCAGGTGATTCCTGTATTCAAGGTGTCGTTGCACCGGTGTACACTCTTTTTCACCAACTGTGCTCTGTACTCACTTCATTCTCCTATTTTATTTTCTTGATCGGTGTAGGAGTGCAAGTAGGATTGCCATATAACTGATGTAAAACTATACCAATTTACCAATACTGACTATCTCATCAAACCAAGAGATAATTAGAAAAACAGGAAAACCTGTAAATACACTTTAAGGTTCAAAAACCACAGGGTCAATGGTTCATACAATGCATGAGCATAAACTGCCGCATCCCAGGTTTGGACTATATCACTCCCCTTCGTCACTTCACTTGTTTTTATGTGAGAAACCGGGCATCTGACTTACACCAGGGTACAAATATGTCTTATAAAAGAAGGCAAAAAGAGTGAATGTTGTTGAATGTGTATTCTAATGTTCACCAAAACCTTGTATATTCTCTGCTTACAGATACCTGCTCTTAGAGCAAAATAGCCTCTTTTTCTCTTTTAAACCATTAGTGCTGACTCATGCTGACTTATGCTATTTAAGTTTCACCAAAATACAAATTCCTCTTCCATTCCCTGCTTTGGACATAATTTGTATAATGTTTGCCTTGTGAGATATTGTCCATTAAAAGTCACAATCACAATCAGTTGACATTTGAATGGGAATAAGTTAAGCTTTAAGAAAGGAACAAAGGTTCACATATCTCTGTCAAAACAATCAAGCATGAAAAATAGAGACTGGTCTTTCCCTTGTGCCCTTTATAATTGTTATTTCCAGCACTGTGTGGTATTCATAGTCCATTTTTTCTACCTTTAATGCATTCGATATGCTGTGATCTATAACAGGGGCGCTCCCGGTGAGGATGAAAAGGTAATGCATGCACATATGAAAAATCACCAAAGCCGACAGAAAAATCAATTATCCTCTATCACTAAGGGAGCTGGTATAGCATTTTAAAATGTTTGATGAATAAGTCAGAGGATGTCTTCTTGTTCTGGAGTCAAAACAACTGCAAATGGAATTGGGATTTGCAAAACAAATTCATTAAGTTTCCTCTTTGACGGCGGCCCTGATCTTTTAGTTGATACAGCTCAACATAAAGCTCTTGTTTAGTGTTACAAGTCATGTTGAGATCTTTGCTCAGAGATTGAGAGCTCAGCACTGAAACAACACAGGGTTAATTTGCATAAGTCTGTGTACATAAAGATGGCAGATCTTATATTTGTGTTTTGGATAAATCCCATTGTGTCTGAACTTGTAACTGCTTTCACTGAACTGTGGAGTTTGTAAACACAGTGGCAATATTTAAATGACATATACTAGTTTTCGTGGTGACCTTAGCATTAGAAGAGTGTTTTCTGGGCTCAATCATTTGTTGAATGTCTCTCTATAATCTTTACCCCCTCCAATGTTACCTACTATCCTGCCTCAAAAATTAGACTGTGACTTTACTCAACTTAGTATTTTCCCAATTGTGTAACAGCTCTAGGAGAATCACAAATGTTGACCCTTATTATTAATGACAGGCTTCACAAAAGTTCCATATTAAACTTAAATCTTAAAGTCCTTTCAACTGCTAACAATCACACATCATTGGGGTTTGCATAAAGGCACTGTTTGAAGCTATGAAACATCTTCCCCATTTGTTTAGATGCTTGAAAATAAGACATTGACTTTTGTGCCAGTCTTTGTTTCATGTGAATGGGCCCAGCATTTACAGGTATATTAACCATAAAAAGGTCAACAAATCTACAAATTGATTGTTATCAATTTGAGGCTAGCTCTTGAGGAAATAATACATTGCTTTTGTTTGTTTTTGTTTATAACACTTAGGACATTTTAAGTCCTTTAAATAGTCCCTCAACAGGTCCTTAATGAAGCATGTTTGTTCAGACAGAGAGCAGGGTTTTGTGGTGTGGACTTGGGGACTAGAGCGGCTCAGTAAGTTAACAGTGTTGTGCTTTAAAATGTACCGCTATGGCACGGTGGGATCAATAGCATTTCCCTCTATTAGCTGCTTAATTAAGCCTTTGACTGATGGCATTTCAGATCAATGGAGGAATTGGTAGAAAAAGACCCCTTGCCTGAATTAACACGGGATGGATCGATACAGTGCGCTGGCCCCAGAATGATAATAAAGAGGGCCCAGGTGGTATTTTGAGTGGGAGGGCACAAATCGTAATAGAGGTGCTGACAGGTCTCTGTACACTGTTAACTAATGCTAGATAGTGTGTAGTGTTTTCTTTTGCCTGGTACTAAAAATAAAAATAAAAGAAATAAAAATAAATTTGCAGCATGCCATTTATGAGTTAGCTTTGTGTCAATTCAAAGTTTGATCCAAAACTTGAGCAATTAAACTGTGTAAAACTGAATCAAGTCATTTTAAACCTCAGTTTACATATTCTCTGAGTTTTGTCTAATCAATGCAGGGGCTGTGCTGGGACTTGTACAGTACTCAATAACTTCTAGGTAAGGTAGCCAGGCTGGCGCCACCTAGTGCCTCCACTCAATTTCATTTCTCTCCAGTGACTTGGTCAGGAATAGGAATACACTAGACAGTTTGCAAAAACCCTGGAAGTGTGAAATCGGGCACCAGCCAATCAGCAAACCACCTATTCCCGAGATTGAGGATTTAAAGCCAGAACAAAGAGAATGTTTGGTGAATTTTATCAAGTTTATACCAGTGAGCCCCATTAGCAGCGCATGACATACGTCACGACCAAATAGCAGCGACTGGTTAAATAAAAAAAGTACCAGTCTACCTTTGAGCGAACAAATCCTAATGCTGCGAGGTCAGACGGTTTCTTTGAAGTGAAACTGGCTGATACAAATTTCAGGACCTATTTGCACAAGAACGCTTGCAGGTAAAAACTACAAAAATATTTTATCGGAAATCTGAAACAAGCCTCCAGAGTGGAAAAGTTGAATACACTCCACAGTAGCGTTTCTGTCTACACTGCCCAAGATGCAAAACTCTGGTCAGATATGTTCACGTTGTCTGTGCATTTACGTCACATACATACAGTACACAGAAACAAATGGATGGCATGCATACCCAATTGAATCCCACAACCTTTTGCTTCACCACGCAGATTTCCTTCTGAAAAAGCTTGTCTAAACGTGGAATAAAAAGTGAAGACGCAATGCCACTTTTGCATCTTCTGTTCAGACCGTCATCATATAAACATAGCCTCAAATGTAATGATATTCTAATTTACAAGAACGGGTTCAAAAAATCATACAAAAGTACATTTGCCCAAAATATCATGCAAATTACAGTTTTTAAGGTTAGATGCGCACTCAATATCTGATGATTATTATTATAAGACTATTCAAATCACATGGTCCCTCTGATTTCTTGCATCAGATTCTGCAGTTTGCATGTCATAAATTTCATCTTATGGGTCTAGAAATCACATTATAATCAGATTTTGGTGTTCATATAAATATAAGCACTAACATACAGTAAGTATTTATAATTAGTAACGTTCCCTTCCTACATAGTTCTCTAAATAACTATTTAAAAATAGTATAATCCATCAACATTTGTAAATATTTTGAAATAATCTTAGAGAAGCGCAGGCAGACAGTGATGTACCTTTCTTTCAGTAACCTCTATATAAACCCTATGTAAATGAGTGATCTCCCCCATACCTTTATAATTATTAGGTATTAAACATGCTGACAGGTTTCCACAACAATGAGACAGAAGAAAGAAGGTTTATAGCTGCGTTATGGCTAAGCTGCTTATGGGCTAACGCAGCATTAGCTTCACACATGAAACACTATCTGGGCTTTAATATGCACACACCGCACATTCACACATTAGGCGGTTGTGAGACGGTTTCTCATTAAGACGTATGAAAGGCTTTTAAGAGCTCAGGGGAGAATTCCATTACGGCTATGTCAAGCCTCGCCTCTCACTTTGGCCTGCACTAAGTATGTTTGTCACCAGACTAAAACATATATTAAAACCAGCATGTATAAACCTTATGGACAGGTTACATATGACTTTGAATCGATAGTTTTATGCAAATTTGGGGTATAAATAAGAAGGGTGCTGTAGCTGTCATGATAAAAAAGAATGCGTTGACTTTCTAGTCACTAATGGCACTGACATGTTCAGTGGTGTCACACAACAAAAGCTTTTGAAAAGTAGTTTGAGATGTTTTGCTTCTCAGACAAAAGGTTTGATCAGTTCTGAAGATTCAGAACTGGAAATAGAGCTGCAAACTGTGAGCAATTACTGAGAGGTAGACCAATGATATATAGGGACAATATTTAGACTTCTTCGCAGATATTTTGTTTTGGTCAATCTGCTGCCTAAAAATACACACAAGCTTTCTTTAAACACTTTAATATGAAGAGATAACCGCACAAAACGTGACTTTACAGCTCTCTTGTAGGTTTGAGGTTAAAAAGAGCTTTGGGGGAATTTATATTAAATTTAAATTACTAATGGCCAGTTTAGTTAGACCAGTATAGACAAGAGGTGAAACATCTTGAAATCAAAACCTAGTTCAGATAACTTTTTATATTTCTGAGCTTGCAAGTTTTTGGTGCACTGGTGCAAATCAATCAAGATTATGAAGCCCTGAACTAAGAACATGCCTTAAACATTTTAGCCAGTTTTAGTTAGAATGTTATTTCTTCATCAAAAACATACCTGAAGTTGTGTTTTGTTCACATATGTTTGAGTAACCCTTTATTATATATCTCCAAAACACCAAATGCTCTGTTCCACCTCGTGATGTCATGAAGCGGTAGTTTTGAAGTTAACAGCTACCTTTTACTCTTTGTTTAGTATAAGAATTGTAAATTCTAAGGCTGAAATTACCCAAATTATTCTAGTGAAGGTGTATGGAGTGTAAAAACACAGTGGAGCAGTTCCAGTTTTACCGCATAACATCACAAGGAGTTTTTTTTTCTGTTTGAGAGAAGAACTCAGTCTACATATGCAGGGTTTGTGTTAAACTCCAGGTCTGTGTGTGATGAGAAAACAACATATCATTATAACATAGACCAAGAATAGTGTAGTATGGGGTCTTTACGTTTCCATCCTTAATCCCCAGTGCCACTTGACTTGTTGCAATCTAATTCTTAAGGTAGACAACATCTTACACACATACTTCTGTCCACTGGGATGCTTATGATCAAGGGTCCTTCACTCTAAAACATCTCATATCAGAATAACACCCTTGGGATATATTGAACCTAGATTACGATGATTAGCCAATTACATCAAGTGTCATAATTATGCTACTTTGATGTTCCTTATGAAGTCAATTACAGGCTTAAAGTTAGCCCTATGTACTGCGTAGGATTTAATAGGCAGATTAAAGGTGCTAGGTAGTGAAATGTGTTATACGGGCACCAGAGGATGTGTAGTAAAAGCATGAGTGCGTTGCCATGGTGTTGTAAAGAAGGACTCTGATAGAGAGGGCATGGTGTGGGCTCCTCCGTGTACAGTGATGTTAAGAAGCTTGTTCTATCACACTGATGAGCTGCGTAATGTCGTGTAGATGTGATCCCTGACAGGAAAGAGGCTCTCCTCACTACGTAAGCTCCATTAGTGCTGTGTGCATTAACCTTGGCTAAGAGAGGGGCTGTGAAGTGTGAACATATGAGGATTATATGAGAAATGTGCCAACAAGCAAGATTTGACTTAAAGATTTCTCTATTTGGTTCTGATAACAGCAATAAATTCATCTTAAGTATTGAGAAACAGTTTTTTTCAATGCATTTTGAAAAGCTGAAAATTCAATAATGAAAAATCAAAGCAATATTTGTCCATATAATGTAGTTATGAAGGGTCAAGAAGGGGTTTGCCGGTAGTTACGTTAATCTAAGCATTGAAAATGGGTTGGGAATAGGATCTGAACTACAATGTAATAAAATAAAAAATAACCCTTGCTTATATCATCAAATATACTTTGGTCTGTGATTTGAGAGGTAATTTCTTGTGAATTGGTGCTTCCATTCTGCATAATAACTTTTGTGTCAGTTTTAGAGTGATGAAAAATAAATACTGTTGCAATAGCAAATTACAACAATTTAAATATAAGTGAAATAATCAGTCCACAAAATGACCTCCAAAGCAGGATGTTTCAAAATACAGCTAGTGACTTTTTTCCTGTCTTCTCAGAGTTTGCTATTTATCTCAACAACTCAATAACAGAACACCAAACCACACTTAGATCACTTAGATATCAGGCTTGGTACATTGGCACACTGTGCTGGAAAGTTATATTCTGTGTACTATACTGTCATATTTTCTGAGTAAAGCAAAATATGAAACTGAAGGCAGCTTTGTGTTGGATTCATAGACAGTATATATAAATGAACATAGCTTACCTGCTTGCAACCACGTTCCAAATAGGAAGTAATAGAGGCAATTCTGGCTCCATCGACTCTGGCTTCAATTGACTTAACATTGAAAAATTGTCACCCCTCTCTCTGTTACTGCTGCTGTGAACCTCATTGTTTTAGTCTTAAAATGTTTGTATTAACCTGCTCTACATGATCCTGGTGTTTTGTTTTTTTTTGTTTTTTTGTTTTTTTTCTCGCTAAAACAATGGTGTCATGCAATACTCCCTCCTATAACTGCCAGCTTTGTGAGCTTCCTTTGACTGGAGCTGAATGCTATGGGTCACATCATACTCCTTTAGTCCACTTCTTTGTACAGTCTGTGGTTGCATCGGTCTAATTTCCAAGCGTTGAGGACAACAGCAGGGTCACAGATGAGTGCACTGCTCCTCTAAATCTTAAGGCGATACAGGCGGAAGTGCACCTTGGAGAAACATATTGCATAATTTGTTGATCCCTCATTCCAGATGCACTATTGTCAAGGACATCCACGGCGAGTTTACTAATGCCTCTGCCTTGTGGTGTCCCGAGGCGGCGCCATCCAAGGTCCGCAACTGTTAGGGCGCCATATTGATCCAGAGACATTCACAACATGATAAGGCCCTGCGAAATATCTGCATCTGTGAGAAAACATTTCAGGTCAAGTAGCTTTATTTATACACGCAGATAGAATTCGCAGTAAAAAAAAAAAATGTTTGTAATAAATAAAAATGATTTCTCTTTGCGTTTCTTTATATCTTCTGCAAACAAGACAAATGATGCATAGTCAGGTGCTTAGGAACTTTATTGAAATCTTGGCAAACACTATCTGATCAGGTAAGATACATTGAGTCTTGTATACAGCCAAATGCGGTCCTAAACGAAATGCAAACATGGATGGATTGTATCTTAGTGCTTCTGCGACGATTTAATGCTCAAGAGTAATTACAGGTTGTCAAGGAGTGCTAAGAAACACACACTTTTCTCTAATGCATTTTAAGAAACAGTAAAGATAAACAAAATTCAAAGCAAGATTAGCCTGTCTAATCTAGTCACAAGGGGTTAGTTTGTCAGCAGTAGACTATACTACAGTATTTATGCTGTTGGGAGTGTTCGGAAAAAGGATCAGGAATGGCATCTGGGCTAAAATGTATTGAGCCTTGCAGATTAGATGGTACATGGTTTGGAGACCAAAACTAAATAAGGAAACCAAAAGAAAAGAAGAATGCACACTGTTCTTGAATATACACGTGATGGTAAATATGATGAAAGACAAAAATATTGGAAATCCATGAAATGAGAAGTAGTTCCGACGGCTTTCCAACATTTGGATTACCCAGAGTCCCACATTCAGCGTAAGGTAAGAGTTGAAGGAGGGGTAAAGCTGAGCTTTTGTTTGAACGGTAAACAACCTCCTGTTTTTCTTTGCGTGGTGAGCTTACACACAGCAAAGGTGGCAGCTTATCATTCCACTTTAATGTGCAATGTAGTTTTCAGAATAGACAACAAAGCCAGAGTACCAGTTTTCTTTGTGGATGCATTCACAGATGTTCAGATGATTGGAAAACTGCAGGGTCAGCGGTGGGCCAAGGAAGAAATCGTGCAACCAGATATTCAGATAGTGCAGTCCGCCATTTGAGCAGCTGTAAGGTCGAGTTGCTAAGTAACTCAGTATAATCTTTTTATCAGTCCAGTGCACTTCCAATGCTAATGCACTTCCAAATACTGAAAAAATTAAGCATAGCTATCCAGACAACTAAGAACATTCCAAAAATGTGATTTTGTTTTTAGATCGGGGGCAAAGAGAGTATTAATTCAGTACACTGCTGTTTAGTATTAGTACCAACCTTTTAATTTTAAACAGAAAGTACTCATGTGTGAAAGTGTGTTAGAATTCATTGAGGTTTGTGCATGTTTATACTATAATCTTCTTTAATGGCCAGTTGCTAGGAAATGGTATGAAAAGGATGGATGATGTAATGTCATCTGTTCTAAAATGTAAATGATATATAGATAAGTACATAGAATGATTATTTGTTTTTCAACAAAGTGGATGCGCGCGCAGGCAGAGTGCAGAAAGCGCTGCTGTCTGTGCAGTTAACATGAAGTTGCAACACTAACTAGCGATGTTGTCAGCACACTAAAACAGTTTATCACCGTGTGATATAAAAAGTTATGATGATGATTAACATTAGTGAGTAGGATACATCTTAATAACCTGTATGTGTTAAATGCAGGTGAGTGCGTAAATGATGAGAAGAAATGTCTCAAACTTCAGTAGCCGGACATCCACTCATACCTGATCAACACAACTAGCCCCGCTCCTGAGGGAGCCTGAAATCTGCTGAAATCCCACAAGACACTGACATGATACAAGACAGAATAGCTGCTCTTTCTGTAAGAGACATGTGCAGTAGAGTGTGAAGTGACATAGTCTGATAATCCCTCTATACTATTACATCAAAACTTACATACGCAAACTTAAAGATCCTATATAACACAAACTGATCCATGTTAGAATGTAGCGAGGCTGGTGCCACCTTGTGCCTCCGCTCAATTTCATTTCTCTCCAGTGACTGGGTCAGGAATCAGAATACGCTAGACGGTTTGCAAAAACCCCAGAAGTGTGAGTTCGGGCACCAGCCAATCAGCGAAGGGCAATACATTCTGTGTTGGCAACTATTTGCGAGATCGAGGATTTAAAGCTGGAACAAAGAGAATGTTTGGTGAATTTCATCAAGGAAAAAGACGTTATTGCCCTTCTTCCTACGGGATTTGGGAAAAGCTTAATATACCAGTTAGTCCCGTTAGCAGCATATTATGTCGCGACCAAATAGCAGCGACTGGTTAAATGAAAAAAGTACCCGCCTACTGTCGAGCAAATGAATTCTAATGCTGCGAGGTCAGATGGTTTCTATGAAGTTAAATTGGCTGATGAATCAGGCCAGTTAGAATGCTGTTAACTCACCAAAAACATACCCAGAGTTGTTTTTCCTGCCATTCACACAGGTTTGAGTAAGCCTGCATTATTAGTCTGTCTACATCTCCATAGCTCAGAATGCTCTGTTCCACCTTGTGATGTCACGTAGTGGTAGTTGTCAATTTAATAGCTCAGTTAGTTAGTTCAGCAGAGATCGGCAGTTCCAGGTCTGAAATCACCCAAATGATTATAGTGAAAGTGTATGGAATTTAAAAACACAGAGGAGCAATTCCTGTGTTACAGCATAACATCACAAAATGGAACAGAGTGTTTTCAGTCTGAGGGAATAACTCAGACTAAATATGCAGGTTTTGTGTGATAAACATGTGTGAATGAAACAAAACATAATCCGGGTATGTTTGTGATGAGGAAACAACATTATGCCATAGATCAGAAATGGTGTAATATCTAACAGATGTATGTAACAGATGATTTTATGCACATCATCTACTGTACTATTGCAAGATAGGGCCAGTACGTTAGTATATGGCTCCTATAGACACACAATTCTGCTTTATTAAAATAACTGTCTCAAACATTTGCTATGTTTTCCATTTTTGCGCAGACTATGACTGGCAGGTTAATCAACATATTTTTACACAGCAGCAACTTTGCTATCTGACAAAAACAAAAGCACATTTTAATATTCATAGCCATTTCGCATTGATATATCACTGGGGTGTCTTTATAGTCTGAGGTGCTAAATAATGGAGAAGAGGGGCCCACAGCTTAGTGCATAATGTGTGTCTGTCTGCACTGCCTCGCCACATCACTCACTGCTCTGACATATTTGTTTACCAGATCTTTTGACAAGGGAAACATTATGTAACTCATTGGGATTTTCTGTCTGTTTGTTTGTGTGCCTGTCAACGCATATAAAGTCATAAAGGGCCCGGGGTTCACAGAAGCAAATGCAAGAAAGCACATTTTGTAAATCATTTTTATTGATAATTATAACCATAACAGCTATTACAATGCATTCATTTAATTAGTCTGGTGGAAGTGTCTCGCAATAACAAGTTTGTAGAGCCAAGTCACAAGCCGGTCTGACAATGATCTGTCTATGTGCACTGTGCATGACCTCCTCGCATTACTGGGGCTTCTTTACGGTCAGTTGTTAAATCAGATGCATCGAGAGAATAGTTGTGTGGTCATGTTTGGCAATGGCTCTTTGACTAACTGCACTTTAGTTTAGCACGCCTGTCCCTGTCTTCATCTATTCATATTTCACAGTGACATCATGCTTGGGGGCTTCTACATGTATCTTTATGGTGGAATGCTCAACAGTTACCATGGTGACACAACACATGCCTTAGCAAATACTGTCAAAATGTTTTAAGATAGCCAGAAAACTCAAGAAAAATGGATTTAAACAACACGTTTTCAGGATCTGTGATGTGTCCGAGAGTTCATGATCTCGTTTAGATTAGATTTTTTATTAATTTTTTTATGTAGAGTGACTAATTGAAAAACTGTTGATTAATGCTAGATAGGTTTTGATTGTATTTGAGAGTCACTTGTTTAAGAGCAAAGTATTTTTTATTTATTTTTTTTCCTGGCCAGATAATGTAAAAACTAATGCTCACATTAAAGCCTAACAGAGCTTCTGACAGAGTAGTGCCACCAGTTAGCACCCTCACTTCTAGGAAATGTTGACAACAACTGCAAAGTAGTTGGAATTTGCTCTAGCCGTATTTTACTAATAATGGAAGCAATAAATACCTGAAATAAACCATTCACAAGTGAACAGAGGTGGGTAGCTGAAGTTCTGGAGATGGGTCCCTGGGCGCTGCACCATGGCATTTACTGATTGTACATTATGCATTGAAACATGGGTCAAATGCTAAGGACAAATTTTCCTACATGGACTATAGCATTAAGGTCCAATTCTAGGCTAAGTAATAAAAGACAAGCTAGTAGAAGCCTCCTCCTATAGAAAGATTACATAGTACACCTTTAAAGGCACAGTTTGGAATTTTGCACATAGAACCTCATTTCTTAGTTAGTTAGCCAGAGTGTTGGAGATGTGTGGATACACTTTTTTAAATATTCCATCCAGTCCTTGTATTCGCAGAGGTCGCTGGTGCTAGGCTAGCGCATGTCAATGGCCATAGTTAGCCTACCATTCCACAAAGCACCCGAAATCTATTATTACGCCAGACTGTCGATGTAAATGCCTGTGTTGATAGAATCATTTTAGAAGTAAATCCAATTTGCTTTTAAAGGATTTATGTCTGAGCAGCAGCAGTGAGTTGTACTTCCTGACAAAGCTTGGCAGTGGTGGACTGATATGAGAAAATAGTCCCTCAACATGCAACGATTCATGAGATGCAAGGTTAGTTTTATTTCAAACATTATTCTGTCAACACAGACATTCACATCGACAGTCTGGCGTGATAATGAATTTGCTTCGAGTGCTTTGCGGAGTGAGTAAGTTTTTAATGGCAGGCTAACTATGGCCATTGACATGCGCTAGCCTAGCACCAGCGACCTCTGCAAATACAAGGACTGGATAGAATATTTTAGAAAGTGTCTCCACACGTCTTCAACACTGGCTCATAAGGAAATGATGCCCTATATCCAAAATTCCCAACTGTCCCTTTAAATTGTACTTCTTTCCCCACTGTGAGCAAGTTTACAAGTGATAAAAGCTTAGACAATAGACAACATAAAATGATTAAGCTTGAGTAGTTGTTTTCTCAAATCCCAGTGAGAAAAATTAGTTCAAAACCATAAATGTGATTCATGATGTGAGTTGTACTTTGCCTTTGCTTCCTAACATATATATTTCTTTCTTAATTATTTTGTAAACAACACAAGCGTCCTTTCTGCTGCTCTTTTTCATCTACCTTCTGTTCATCCATAGATATTATATTCATATCTCCTTTTATTATTGTGTTATTTCCAAAAGCAATGTTTTTACACCTCAGGGCATGTTACATAATAAGCTACCCATTTACAATCTGTCTCACTTCCTATACATAAATTATAGCAGGCATTAAATATACAGCACTATTACACTCTCCGCTCTTGTGTTTCCTGTGTTTTTCCTGCTACATCTTTCATATAATGTTGGTACAAAAGCCCAAAGTAAATACAGTTCAGATCATATTTCCTCTAATTAAGTGGAGTAAAATAAATGCTCCCCTTTAGTCTGGGGGGTATTACATTTCAGTTCTTTTAAATGCATTTAGTTCTGAAGAGCACACTAAGAGACATATTACCAACTTAAACAGGGAATTAAAGCAGATTCACACAAAGCACTAGACTTTTATCATTTGGATCCCAATGGTGCTCTGTGGTTCCTGTTTGGCTAATGACCCACATAGGTAAATATGCTAACAGCAGAACAGTGAACATTAAATGAGACACTAGTTCTTCTAATGCTAATTAAAAGAAAACAATGTTAGAGTGACTATTTAAACAGTTATCTGATCACCTATAGGTCTTAGATGGAGTACAAAACAACGGGGACATAAATAATTCACTGTGGGCTTTGTACAATGCTGGTATTCAACCTATAGAGGATGCTTTAGGATAGCCAGGCTGGGGCCTCCGCTCAATTTCATTTCTCTTCAGCATCTAGGTCAGGAATCGGAATACACTAGACGGTTTGCAAGAACCCCGGAAGTTGCAGACCTCGCACTGGCCAATCAGCGAAGAGATGTGAAGCCATGACATCAATTTAAGCGCCTGTCTGGGTCCCTTTTGTGGTACAGCACAACAGTAAACAAAGAGGTCGAGATGCATGTAGACAAAGCCATACACTCTGTGTTAGCAATGATTCCTGAGATCAAGGATTTAAAGCCAGAACAAAGAGAATGTTTGGTGAATTTTATCAAGGGAAAACATGTTATTGCTCTTCCTCCTATGAGATTTGGAGCATTACATACTTCACGTCCAAATAGCAGGGTTTGGTTAAATTAAAAAAATACTCGCCTACCGTTGAGCGAACGAATCCTAATGCTGCAAGGTCAGACGGTTTCCACAAAGTGAAATCAGCTGATGAATCACGTTAGCTTTAGGATGAAACAAATAAAATTAAAGTTATTGCTCAATGTCTATACTTTTACAAGAGTGAGAACAATTTTGTCTAAATACAGATTGCAAATTATAATTTTCCAACCATGTATAAGATTAAAACAGAACAGTGTCATAATGAAATGGGCTCTCATTTCACTGAACAGCAGTGGATGTGTGGAAAAGATGTTACAGTCAGCTGTAATATATGGATACTGACTGAGAAATTGAAAACACTGATTCCATGCAAAAGTAAATGAAAATACACTGTTTATGTTATCGTTTTATCTGCAGGTGTATTTAATTTTTAGAAAGGTTTAAGGGTGGAGTGGAGAGAAGGTGAAATAAAATTATTTAGTTTATTCCATCACAAATAAATGCACACAACGAACTTTCAGCTCTTATTTATATATAAAGGGCCCGTATTACACTATTTAAAAAAAAAAATAAAATAAATCTTTTATAATGTTTATAATGTTTCTTCATCAAAAACACACCAGGAGTTGTGTTTTGTTTCATTCACATTTAATACAGAAATCCTGCATATTTAAACTTGAAAACTACTGCTTCATGAGATCACAAGGTGGAACAGAGCATTTTGAGCATTGTCAGACTAACAATAAAGGATTACATGTGTGAACAAAAGAACACACACTCCAGGTATGTTTTTGATGAGGTAACCACATTATAACATTGCTGGAAACTCACAAGAGTCAGTATTGCATAATCCATGACCTTCAAATTTGTGACTAAATCCACATAAAGCATAAGTCAAACTGGAAGGTGCAGGAAAATGAGAAAGCGTCCCTGTTCTCCTGGTGTTTGGTAGAGCGCTCTAAGCTGTGACTGCGTTTAGAAGTTGGCATCCTGCACAGTTCAGAGAAAGGTCACTATTGTAAATGGAGAACTATTCTGAGTCATGTTCACCTGGACATCAAGAAAACCAGCTCTGCCACACTCCAGCTCACTGTAGCCAGAGACAAAGCTGTTGGGCACCATTATGTGGCTCCTGTTGTCTATTGTTATTCATTGGGAGATTTGGAAATTTTATTTGTGTGCAGGTGAAATTGTGACTAAAACGGACACACAAAGATGCTCCGGTTCAACATTTTCAAATTTTACCCATTTGTGATCATCATCTCATTGCATTTTTTGTGTAAAAGAGTAATATAGGAAAAAATTGCACAGTTTTTATTATGGTCTTTCTTAAAATTTGATATTTTTGATTCCAATATTTTACCTCTCAGAAGAAAGCAAAACAAATTTCCGGTTCCCTGTTACATTTATGCTAATTATCCATAAACGTTACACAGTATTAAATGGCATGTCTTCTCTGTTTGGCTATAGTCAGGCATTTATTACAGAGACATTTTCTGTGTCTCTGAAAATATGGCACACTTAACCCTTTTCTTACTGTGCCAAATGGTGCTGGAGCAGTAACATGAATGGATTTAGTCACACATGTGTATTGTATAATTGTATTGTGAGGGCAATATTGAACCATTCAGTATTAAATTGAATATTAAATTGAGTTGACAGTTGCAGACTTTATAGTAAAATGAATGAAACCATGGCCCATATTACAGTATTTTCTGATCTTTGTTATGTTGTTTCCCTCATCACAAATGTAACTGCAATTGTTTTTTATTTCATCCACACATGTTAAACACACAAACCCTGCATTTTTAGCCTGAGTTCTTCTCTCAAACAGAAAACACTCTGTATTTGCCAATCTCTACTGAACAAAAGGTAAAAGGTGTTTGTTAACTTGGAGATGGAGACAGCATAATAATGCAGGATAACTCAAACATGTGTGAATGAAACAAAACACAACTCCAGGTATGCTTTAGAGGAGGTAACTGCACTTTAACATGCCATATAAAGTGTCAATTTAGGAAGGAAAACAAAGGAACAAAGGAAACAAAGTAATTTGACTGTGTGTCATCAGTGTGTATTTTTGTGTCGTGAGTCAACAGGCAATGTTAGTATGTTGTCAGTTTAATTCATTTGCTTATATGTGTTCAAATTCACAGATTTTTAAAAATGTAACATCTTCCATTTCATACAAAAATTAAAGCTAGCATATCATACAAGTGTAACATGCAAATTTTGGTTTTAAAATGCGTGCTTTAATAAACAAAACAGGATGGAACAGACTGGTGCAAATTGCTGTCCCTGTCCTGTGATATGTGGTGATGACAGTTCATTGTTTTGCTGCTCTCTGCGGTGACTCTGTGAACCAAACTGTGGTGCCAAAGCTTTGTGGAACAAATTGGCACAACCAAAACGGTGGGTGCGCTGTGATGCGTTTGGCATTAGACTGATGATTAGTCAGTGCTATCTCCTGCTTTTGAGCCTCGGAAAATAATTATTCTACTAAATTCAGGGACACAGTAGGAAATAAGCCACTAGTCACGTTTATGAGTACACATGATTTAGGAAAGCAAACTTTATCAAAAAGTTAAAAAGTAGAAGGGAAGTAGGGTTTACAAAAGAGTTTTATCCCAAACCAACTAATTGATATAAAAACTTTTACACATGACAAAAATGATTAAAGGTCCTATTACTCAAAATTAATTCTTCTGAGTTTTAAGATGTGTTATAATCTTGTTACCTCATCAAAAACATAGCTGGACCTGTTTCTTTCACACATGTTTGAGTAACCCTTTATTAATAGTCTGTCTACATCTCCAAAGCTCAAAATGCTCTGTTCCACCTTGTGATGTCATATAGCAGTTAGTTAACAGTTACTTTTACTTTTTTTTTTACTTTTAGTTCAGTAGATATTGGCTATTCTAGGTCTGAATTTGTCCACATTATTCTAGTGAAAGTGTATGGAGTTTAAAACCACAGTGGAGCTCTTCCTGTATTACCACATGACATCACAAGGTGGAACAGTGTGTTTTCTGTTTGAGAGAAGAACTGTGCACTTCTGTAAATGAAACAAAACACAAATCCAGTTATATTTTTGATGACGAAACATAACATATCAGGAAATAGCATCGTATGGGCCCTTAAAATGGTACAAAAACAGAGCTTTTATTTATAATTTTTCCATAATTGATCGTTATGAGACATCTCAGTATCTAATGACACAATATAGTTTCACTGTGTTATTGAAAAACTGTATCAAACTCAAGGTTGAAAAGTTTTCGTTGTCACAACAGTGTGTCACTAAAATATTCTCCATGTTACATTTATTTGTCTAAAATGACGCTTTCTGAAAACATATTTTTCTCTTTCTCAGGTGTGTGGCCATGTGGCGTAACCTGATGGATTGTTGCTCCTCTCTCAGTATCTGTACCTGATCCTCTCCGAGTAAGTGCCTTTTTACCCAAGCTCCCCTTGTGCTTTTTCACACCATAACAAATCCGAATTCTACCAGCATGCATCTACAAGCGTCATGTTCATATCTTCACACTTCTTTTTCTTTTTACACAAGTTTCATGCTTTTTTATTATCATTATTATTATTATCTTCAAAGACATCCATGGTGGAACATTCCTCTCCACCTCTTTTATATTTATATATGAAAGTAGCAGTAGCATGTATACAGTATATTTGCTTGGATTTGAGCTGACAGTGTGTAACATGGTTTTGGACATGATTAGCCGTTGGACTTGCGCGTGCATTCCACTTGCCATCCTCGGTTAAGACCATGCCTAAACTGTAGCACGACTGCACACTGGGAGAAAAATGCAGTTTTCTGTGCTGATTTGTCCTGAAAGGAACCTAAGCCACATGCATACAGGTACAGTTTCATGCAGCAGTCAAGGTGAATAGCTTTAGTGTGTTCACTCCTGGGGAAAAAGTCTATTTAACGGCCACATGGGACACTTGTACAGAAAGAGGGCTTCAAATGGTTTGATCCGTTAGTGAATGTTGCCTATGTCTTGCTTGAATGGTGATCCAGTCCATCCTACTTGCCCTTACCCTTGAATGCACAAGGGTCTAAAACTGCTCAAATATTCTCCTATCATTCAGAGTTAAATATAAAAGTTCTTTTACCTCAAATTTTTAGTGCTTGTTTTGACACAAACCATCCATGCGTTTCTCTGATTGGAAAGTCTGACTGTCACTCATGCCCATTGGAGACAGGACATGGTTCCAGACTGTGATTTTGTAAGTATTAACATTTTATATATTTGACACCAACAGGAAAAGTATGAAAAATGGTGGATTATTAAGCATCTTAAATTATTGTATTTTTTAGCCTAATGTTTTGAATGCACTTTACTTAGACTCAAGTCAACCTGGATACATGTAAAACCTAACTACTATCACTACTTAAAGATGCATTGTGTAACTTTTCTGGTGGAGGGTACGTCTTATGTTTTACAGTATGGTATTGAATCATTTTAACATCATGGAGACCAAATCAGACCAAATAATGGGTCAGATCTGTGGAGAGGCAACCTCGCTCACAATCAGAATTCTTCTTTTTCTGAATAAATGTAAGGTAGAACAGTTTAATGGCATATTGTGGAGCATTCCAGGCAATGGCATATCCACAGAAACAAGCAGATGATGGACCCCCAACCAAAAAGTTACACAGTGCACCTTTAAACTGGTATGCTGTATGTTCTGAACTGGGCTCTGTTAAGAAGGATTTAGGAGTGTATATATTTAAAGCATTGCCCAGAACAAGTTGCTCCTTCTCACAAGTTGACTGTTAGGGCCAAGTGTGATCCCCCTGCAGTAAATTGATTTTGCTTTCACTCGGACACTACATTCCAGCCTTTATTCTCGGAGGAAAGGATAAGTCTAATCAGAGTGTTTTTTTCTGTTGGGATTAGCGGCCTGGTACTTTCTACTCCACTCAGCAATAGCCAAACCGAGAACAGGCTGTCGTCTTGTTATTTTGAGACAGTTCAAATCTCAAGGGCAAACTTGGAGTGATCAGGGCTTAAGTCCCTTTGCCTGGAGACATTTTTAATTCAATCACTGTTTGTTTCTAACTATAAGGGTGTAGCATGAAAGAATGAGTGTGAATTTAGGGCAGGGCTGTCCAAACTATGCCCGGGGTCAAATCATGCTGAATTGGGTTAGGTATTTGTAGTTACAAACGGCACTGGAAAAATATGTGCAAAAAGCTCTAAGCGCACCATCAGACATTAAAAACAACCATAAACAATAGACCAGGGATGTCAAAGTCAAATTTACAGAGGGCCAAAATTAAAAACTGGGACTAAGTCGTGGGCCAAACTAAATATTGAAAAATTTCAACATCTGCATGTTTTCTCTTCTTTCGAGATATGTAATGTTAAACCTTTTCTTATTAAAATAAATGTTTAATAATAGTTTTGCTTAAACGTTGAATCCAGAACAAGCATAATATAAAATAATAACAACATATTAAATAAATAATGTCTCTATAGCCTATCTGTATCCGGGCCCCCGGACCTGAGTTTGACATGACTGCAATAAACAATCATAACAGATGACATATGACACAAGCTACAAAGATTAAGTAGCCAAAATATTAAGTTCAAAGTGGATTGTTCAAGATTATAACTATAACTATAATCATAACAAGATTATAATTTTTTTTTTTACTGCAAATTCAAGTATTTCTATCACTGTATTATCTTTATCTGAACACCACTATACGGCCACCCACCACAAATATGTTATAATATCCAGTTCTCATTGAAAAAAGTTTGGACACCACTGATTTAGAGGAAAGGCTGCGTCTAAATGTAAGGAGAATAAGGTGCTGATACTTGTCAGGGTTTAGTCAGGGCTGCCTAACACACGTATATTCCTCACTGTTTTAAAATAACAGATTTTTGTTAATTGCATCCAGTTACAGCTCTATTTATAATCTAAAATTGATCTGCCTCCCCAGTACAACATGTGCACAAAAACCCCTTTGATGCTGGCTTGGGCCTGTGCCCTTGGCCTGTGAAGACCCCACCTCCCACTGTCTCTGTCTGAAGATGGATAATTCCTCCATTATCCAGTGCATTTCCCATTTCTCCATTACACCCACTCATGTGTCTTCGAGTAATGTTTTTTTCAATCCAGCCGCGACGCACCCTCTTTATGAAAGCAGTTAATAAGATCATATTGAGCACAAAGGGGGACCTAGATTCAGTCATTTTGAAAACCACATGCTGGGACTGACAGCACTGAGGAGGTCTGGATTGCACCTGACGGCCACATGTGTACAATGTTTATGTGTGTTATATTAGAGAGTGGTGCCATTATCTTTGCATATCTTTTCCTCAAATTTGATTTCAATTTTCATAAACAAATGATCCAATGCATCTACAATTTGGACATCCATCATCTCGACGTGATTAGATTATGGTCTGTTACTATGAGCCTCTGCCACATTATTCTACATCATACATGTTCCGTGGAAATTGTTCTTGCGTGCGAAGTATATACATAGGTACTGGTTCATCTGATAGTGGAGCTACTAAACATATGTTACCATCATGCTAGTGTAGCTTTTAAATCGATTTTGTTGTCAGTGTGTAAAACGCTAGATAAATCATCAAACTTTACACAGTTATAAAATTTTAAGTCCTTGCGAAGGGTGTCATTGTTTCACCATGTGTGATTATAATTGTATGTATTTAGCATGCTGGAAGAACAACATTATACATTTTACGCTCATCCCTTTAGTGCGCCGTAATCCTGGAAAAATCACTTGAGCGGATTACCATGCAAACCAATTATGAGTTATAATCTGAGTTTTTTTTCACTCGGTGCGTCAGTTATCTCTACGCTTCATGCATATAGAATGTCGTATGTATTGTGCTGGTGGAATTAGGATATTAGTAAGACTGAAGAAAACTACAGGGGGTTTAAATAGAATAAGAAAGCAACCGAAATAGATCAAATGATGCACTTGCGCTTCTAAAAAATAATAATATGCACGCGGTTTAATCTGTATTAAAATATAAATCAACTAGGAAAAAAAAACATCTCAGTGATATTAGACTACACATGAGCTGAGAAAAGATCTTTGGACCTCTGGAGAAATTAGTTTGAGAACTTTATCATCTTTGTCCTTGTAGTCAGATCTGAAAAACTGAGCTGTACTGCGGCTTAATTAGAACCAGAAATCTTTCCAAGTACTTCAGTCCGCCTTAAATAAGATGCGTTAGATTGGGTTTCTATTGGCGGTAGTAGCTTCTGAGCCTATGGGGACCTCTACACTTGCGAGATTATGTGTGCCCTCTGGCCTCAGATGGATTCCCACAAGAAATGCCTTCTCCTCTTCGTACTATGCCCCCATACTTTTCACTGCTACTACACTGGCGCTATCTAAATGATTTACTTAGAATGTCAAGGCGTTGTATATCTAGTAATCTCTTTGGGGTTTAGTTACACACACCTGAAGTACTTTTACTGTGAAAGAATAAAGCAGCTGTTAGAAGCAATTTTGAAACGCTCTGAGAAAAGAAACGCCCACACACTTGCTCCTTCTGACTCAATACCAATTAAATGGTTTTGAAGTTTGGATTTCGTTTTGTTGTTGTTTTTACTTCAAAACTTGTGATCATTAGTCTTAGCCACTTCATTTTTTCTTTGAAATAATATAATTTGTAATTTTTCTGAGAATTTATTTTCTATTGACACATGATACCAAGGTAACTTTTGCTACTGCTACCGCTTGTACAACAGTGCAACTTTGTGATTTTTAGTTAAAAGTTAAAAGTTAGTGTGTCTGACTTTATTCTTTTAAATGACTGCATTTGCTTTTTTCACTTCCCTAGAGTATATATATATATATATATATATATATATATATATATATATATATATATATATATATATATAACAAAAGCTCTATGGAACAAAATTTGAATGCTGCTAGCTGTCTGCATCTAATTAAGTATTTTAACAATTACAAACCCAGAAGAGAAAGTCATAAGCATTGCTAGATTAACTGAGCGTTGGTGGTCTGCCTCTGTGGTTTGCCCTCTGAAAAAGACTGTTCTAAAGCTGTGTACTAATATTCTAAAGCAGGGGTGTCAAACTCAAATTCACAGAGGGTCAAAATTAAAAACTGGGACTAAGTCGTGGGCCAAATTAAATATTTATTGAAAAATGTCAACATCTGCATGTTTTCTCTTCTTTCGAGATATGAAATGTTAAACCTTTTCTTATTAAAATAAATGTTTAATAATAGTTTTGCTTAAACATTGAATCCAGAACAAGCATAATATAAAATAAAATAATAAAATTTTAAATAAATAATGTTTCTATAGTCTATCTGTAGCCGGTGGGCAGCTCTACTACATATTTGATGTGATCTCGTGGGCCAAATATAATTGTATCGCGGGCCAAATTTGGCCCCCGGACCTGAGTTCGTCCTGCTTGGTTCTGGCTCGAGATGTGATGGCTGGATTTGCCAGGCAACAATCATGATCCTCATGGATATGTGCACTTCTAAGGCTTGGCAAAGCTTTTGCCCACAGCATGTACAATACCAAGAATGGAGCTGGTACTTCAGGGAGCACTGGACACAACCAAGGATCCACACTCAAAAAAGAAATGTATGACTCTTCACAATAATCTGAAGTAGCTGCTTTTGGAATAACCTTCATCTGAGCCTAAAAAAACAAGGAAACAGATGTTATGTTATAAAAAACAAAACCAAAACAAAAACAAAAAAAACATGGCACTGTAAATGCTTACCTTAAACACTGTACCTGCATTTGAGGATTTGTACAGACCTTACCTGTGAGCTCTGTTAATGGTGCAGCACATGCAGAGTTCTTGAGGTGCAGGGCTGTTATGATACACTCCATTTAAAGGGCCAAAGATGCCTCCTCACACTCAAACAGAGCTTTGTTCCACACTGAAACAGAGCTAACACCCTACACGCTCACACACATGCTCACACACACGCACACACACACACACACACGCGCACACACACACACGCGCACACGCACACACACACACACACACAGACACACACAGACACACACGCGCACACACGCACACACACACACGCGCACACACACGCACACACACGCACACACACGCACACACACACACAGACACACGCGCACACGCACACAGACACACACGCGCGCACGCACACGCACACACACACACACACAGACACACGCGCGCACGCACACGCACACAGGCACACACTCAGCTCACTACTGCTGTGACTGTGCTTTACATCTTTAGCCCATTAAACAGAGTCCACCACGAGCACAGCCCTGGTGATGCCTCCTATGTGCTGCGTAGGGATGGGCATTCAGTTAAATATTCTTAATGATCAATTATCAATTAGTCAACTAATCATGCCCATCCCTAGTGCTGCCAGTACAGAACCATTACTCAGAGTTTAACCACGGATGGGCTTTGATGTCCTGCAGGGTCAGGTGCTTTTTAGGGTCCTTCTTCAAGCAGCCCTTCAGCAGATCTCTGCAATTTGCATTCACACAGACAGGAGGTTAGAGTCAGGAACACTGTGTCAGTCAAAGTCAAATGTTTGGAGATGTGCAATTACCTCGTGGAATACAGGTTGGAATAGGAACACTTCTCATTGAGCTGATGGACTCCTCTCGAACCAGAGGAAGCCTACTGAAGAGCAGGACAAACAGCAGCACGCCCAGCTGTGGATCCTGCTGTGTAGCTTTGCCCACGGAACCACTCCAGAGAGGAGTAAAGTAAAGTGCCTGAAAAACAAACCTATATAGGAGAGTACTGGTATATTTCATGCAGTAAATGTACAACACATGGATCACCTCATCAGAACTACTTTGTCAGGTACATTTGATCATTCATTAGCAACAGTACAATGTTTACCTTGTGATTCATTAACTCTTGTCCAGGTGTGTAAAGGACAGCACGACCAAAATCTATGAACCTGGCCCTGGGGACGTTGGAGCCCGTCTCCAGCAGCATATTCTCAGGCTTGATGTGAAAGATGCCTTTACTCCATTTCAATAGCTTGATCCACCAACTGATGGAAAATGATCTGAAAGACATCACTGATGAGTGAAGTTCTCAAGTTGGGGCTGACATCTCCGTCTTCAAAGTAGTCCACAAGGTCCAGGCAGGGCACTGATTGCTCCGGCACCAACACAATGTCCAGGTCGTACCATTCCAGCAGTTGTGGAGTCACTCTGGATTCTGAGGAGGTGGGGCCTGCTCCTGCCCTAATCAGGAAGTAGACCTCCTCAGGAAGTATGACTGGGACTCCATCCATCTCCTTTGAACTACACAATGAACAGTAGTAAAGATAATGGAGATATACTTGTATGCTTAAAGATATAGAATATATTACTTACTACATCTGTGTACGTCACCTCAGTCTTATCAATGAACTTGAGAGCTACCTGTAGAGTCAAAATGTGATGTAAGTGTTACTATTAAAAATCATTGTAAATGCTATTCAAATCTAATCAATTAATGGATGCTTTAGTTATACTTAAACCAATAGGTTCAAATATATTTGTTAGACTTACTGGTAAGTTGTCCTCAATTCGAACCCCACCAAATACTTGTTCACAGCCTCCTTCCTGTAACATCCCAGCCCATGTGTACTTTTTGCAGAGCGCTGTAAAAGATTGGGATTTGAATAAAACCTTTACCTTTACCAACAGATAGATATTTATTCTAGATATGTAATAAACATTGTTACATTTATCCTCTGTGCAGCTCGGGATGCAGTCTGCTTGATTTTCCTGAATGGTATGTTAGTGTCACATTCTTATTATCAGTCATTTTTTGGTGCAGTTTAGTTCTGTGTTGACTTTTACCTTTTAAGAACAAACTCTTGCTGTCCCGTCTTCCTTCGGGGCGACTCTTGTCCACATTGAATGAGCTGGACCTAGCTGCTCAAGAATAACAAACACTAAAAATGTCCACTGAAACCTTTTCCTACTATTTGTCACACTATTAGGTACATGGTAAATCTTACAGTAACAAACAAACAATACAAATCGGCCCATGCGGTTTAATGGTAGGTTATATTACCTTTCTTCCTCCACTTGCCTTTTTTCTTGAATTTCTTCTTTCTCTTCTTTGAGCAAGAGTCTTGCAGTTCTTGCCTCTTTTGCTCTGTAAAATAGGATCAATTAATGGTCACTATCTTTTCTTTTGATATGGATTTTTCAGATTTTTTAGTTTTGTGTTGCCTCTTACCTTCTAAGATCCTCTGGTTTGCCGCACAGCCACTGTTGTCCACATCAGATGAGCTAAGCCTGGACCTATCTGCTCAAGTATAATAATAATATTAAAAAAAACAAAAAAAACATGACAGACATTGAAATAAAAAGATGTTATTGTTATATTGTTACATATTGGCCAAAGTGTAAGATCACATTGGTTCTAGGGTGACCACCTGTCTTTTTTCTCCATTTTCTCCAGATCCATTCAGGCCCCTGTCCTTCCTCCCACTTATTTAGAGAATGTCCCACCCTTTAACTGGTGCCACACAAATAATAACACTGTTTTTGTTTATACTGTCTTTCTGCGCTGTGATATGACGAGACCTATTGCTATTCCGTGCTCTCTTAATAAAGAAACATTTAACTTATCATGTCCTCCTCACCACAACTTTTACTACTCTTTGAGGTGAGTCAGTGTGCTCTGTCATTCATCCCGGAGTGGTCTAAGGCTACGTTCAGACTGCAGGGCTTAATGCTCAATTCCGATTTTTTTGTGAAATCCGATGTTTTTGCGAGGTCGTTCACATTTCCAATTAAATGCGACTTGTCTGTGACTTCAGTGTGAACGGTAAACGGCCCGAAAGTGTCCCGCATGCGCACTGGAGGACACGATGACGTCAACCCCATGCGTCAACCGCAGCGAGCGTGCTCTGTGTTTACGGAAGTTGTCCAAACATGGTCGCGAGCATTGAGCACCTGCCGATTTTACAGTTCCGGTTTCCGCCTGCTTCAGCGCAGAATAGTGATGTTTGTCACTTGTTAATGACGTGTAGGTCGGATGGATGCGCTTTGGCCGTTCAGACTGAAGTCGCATGTCACAAGATCGGATATGTATCGGATTCAGGACCACATATCCAAGTGGCCTGGGTCGCATTTGAAAAATTCGGATCTGTGCCGTTCAGACTGTCATTAAAAGATCGGATACAGGTCACATAGAAGCCAAAAAATCGGATTTGGGTCACTTCAGGCTGCAGTTTGAACGCAGCCTAAGATAGAAAAGGTTTCTCAGTTAGTCATCTGGACACAAGACATTTCCACTTCCCTGCAGAGGTCATTTTGCATGTTGGACAGAAATAGTGAGTTACGGTAGAATCTGCCTTCTGTTTACCACAGTATCCTCACACCTCAGTCAAGTGAAAGATTAAGATTGTGCACCACTCTCTTTCACTTTATGAAGAAGTTTAAATGTTTAACTCTGGACAGATACATGAAATATGATACTTAGTTTGTGCTGTAGTACTTTATTGTACTGTTTCTGATTTGATTGTTTCCTCCTGCTGTATTTTTTAAGATGAACTGGTGTCAAGATGACGCTCTGACAAAGGAATAAAGGGTAAAGGCATAATAAGCTTAAGCTTCAGCCTACACCTTTTCGGTCTGTGTATGTTAAATATCACTGTTTGTGAATTAATGTCAAAATATACCTGTGACAGAAATAAATAAATAAATAATTAAACCAATCAAATCCTGGTGAGACTGATAGATCACGATAGGGATAGAGCAACCCATAACGATGCTAGCATATGCATAGGGGATTTTTAGGTCCACATAGTAAACATAGGCATTAACAATAGGCATTTTCAGGTTAAAACTCTTTCCATCAGGGAGGGACTTATCTAACTGCAGTATATATATATTACCAGCACTATCAAATTGAAAATGACTTCTGGAAAAAACTGATTTGATAAACAGTGACCATGATGATGACCTTTGAAACCTTTCCTGCTATTGAGGTTTTCACACTGTTAGATAGATGATAAATCTTACAGTAACAAACAAACATTACAAGTTGGCCAGTGTAGTTAAATGTGTAGGTTATATTACCTGTCATTCTAAGCCAGATTCTCTTCCAACGTGCCAGGTGATGTTTTAACTTGAACTTTCTTTTTTTTTGGAGGATCATCTGGCTTGCTCTTCTTCCGTGAACTGCTCTGCTCCTCGTCCCCCTGCTCGCTGCACAGAGATCTTCTCTTAGTCCCAGTGTTTGGAGCCACAGAGAGTCCAGAGTGGGATAAAACTCCACTAGGCCCTGGTGTAGAACTGGAGGCATTGTTGCTACACCTTGGGGCAGATCTTCTCGTGTCCTGGGGGTCCCTGTGTGTCCCGTTCTAGAAATCAAATATCCCTTGTGTTAATGGCGGTAATGCTTATACAATATATCTGTACTGAGACAAGAGTCATTCACTTACCCTCTGTGTCTCTCAGCGTGTAATCTGCTGGCCTTCCCTCTTTGTTTTGCTCTATAAAATGTAGGGAGAATTAATGGTATGCAGTTTCTTCTCATTTTTGCTGTCTATAGTTACTGTTGATGTAGTTATTTAGTTTTGTTTTGCCTCTTACCTTCTATGAGTGTCTTGTTTGCCTCTGAGCCACATCAGAGGAGCTAAGTCTGGACTTGTCTGCTCAAGAAAAAAACATAACAAATGTTTAAATATCAATATGTCAACATTTCATTTGTTTTTAATTTTATAGGTGAGCACCTGTCCCTCTTTTTACTGGTTCCACAAGAATGGTTAAATAAATAGTGAGATTTATTATAGTGAGATTTAGTTATTCCTCTTCCTATTATGTGTTTGAACATTGACACTCATATAGCTCCAAAGCAGTTTTAACTCATGAACCTAAAATGGTAAGTTTAGGTATAGTCTGTCTAATGCTTTACAACAATATCCTGCGCCTGCGTCAAGTAGGAGAGTTCAGTAAATCAGAATAGGTTCAGAACAATCCATAATGATGCTTGTCTCAAAGACAGGGCATTTTCAGGTCAAACCACCTGCCTTAAGTGTGTGACTTATCTAATTTAGCGCAGGACACTAGGAGATACTAGTTTTGGATACTAGTTTCTGAAACTAGCACCATCAGATTGAAAATGACTTCTGGAAACAAACTGATTTCAACAGTGTCTAGATCATTTTTGCTACTATTTGAGGTTGTCACTCTATTGGACACATGCTATACCTGAAATAACAAACATAGTACAAATTGGCCCATGTAGTTATTAAATTTATAAGTTAAATTACCTGTCTTTCTGAGCCAGACTTTTTTCCAAAGTGCCATGGTATGTTTGGACTTGGCTCTTCTCTTCTTCGGAGTGGTATCTATCCTGCTCCTCTTCATCTGGCCGGTCTCTTCCTCCTCCTCGTTACATGGAGACCTTCTCTTGGTGTTTTGAACGTTTCCACTGTTTGGAGGTGTGGAGGGATCAGTCCAGGGTAAGCCTTCACTCAGCCCTGGTTGAGGACTGGACATATCACTGCCACTCTCGGGGTTGTTAGGTGAAGAGTTAGATCCTGAAAATCACATGTAACTTTTATTAATGACAGATACAAAACTAGAGCACAGTTGTAGTTGGCAGTCGAACATGTAAAATTTGTTGTCAATACATTGTAGTCCAGTTTTAATGAGTCTTATAGTAGTGGCCTAGTCTTTGTTGCAGACATTGTGATTTGATGGTTGCGTTACCTCAAACTGCAATTTCAGTTCAATAGCAGGAGATTGTGCAGCCCTTTTAGCTTTTAAAGATTTAGTGTGTTCATAAGTGCCCATAATAAAATGGTTATCCAGTCACAATTTCACTAACAATACCAGATTAATAGCACAGTATTCACTTTTTTAATCCCGGTTACTTTTAATGGCTCTTGTTACTTGTCACACTATTGTCATTAGTTTTGTCAAACTTAAGGTGACCAGATTCTCAAAATTCAAAACTGGGACACACCCGGGTTGGGACGGTTGGTATAAATAAACTGTGAAAGAGTGCATAACATTGTCCATTCTCGACTCACTTGTGGGTCAGTTATAATCTGAGGGATTTCTGTTGTGCATTTTTTCCTTATGGTTCAAGCTCTGTTTTCTGTATTTTAGTTAAACAAATGGCAATATATGCTCTTCTTTACTGTTGGCAGGGATCAGATTAGTCCAAAATATGGACACCTGGGACATTTCTTGTAGAAAACTTCAACAAATCACAGGTTATGGATAAATCTGATGAGACAGAGGACACAGGGCTCAAAACTGGGACTGTCCCGTGTGTAAATAAGGACCCTATTTCACCCTAATCAAACTATTGTAGACAGTTTAACTTCAACAATAACCTTTCCAGTTTGAAGTTACTTTCACCTTTACCTATATTGCCTGGTCCCAAAAGTCTTAGCCCAAAAAAAGATGTCAAACTGGTAAAGTCATGTGTGTAGTTTCTTTGGGACGCTAATGCTAATAGTTTAAGCTTGTCTGCTTTAAAAGTTAGATAAATGTTAGATAAAAGATACAGAAAACCAACATTTCACATCTCCAAAACTTACCTTGAGTGGTAACCGTTTTCTGACTGTGGCTTGGTGTACTGCCCATGGTGAATTTGCAGACTTATAATAATAATTCTTACCGTGGTGGAGGGGTTTGAGTGCCCGAATGATCCCGGGAGCTATGTTGTCGGGGGCTTCATGCCTCTGGTAGGTCCAACCAAGACAAACAGGTCCGGGGGGACGGGTCAGACAAAAAACTGTTCAGAAGCCTACTTTTCCCAGTATAATTGTTCCCGTACAATGTTGCAATCCTCACTCAAAGTTCTCACTGCTCTAGTATATAATTTCTTCTGAGGTTCTGTTCATTTCATTCTGATGGCTGCACAATGACTGCACACTGAACCGCACAAGAGACTCCAGCTTGTTTTTGACACTGTCTTTGGTGAGGAGGGAAAGCAAGAAACTGATGATGTAACAGAGGAGGAGGTTGAAGACAACGCAGAGTATGAACCAGACAAAGAGGCACCTGATGAGTCCTGTGATGAGCCTTTCAAAGAAGAGAAACATCCTGGACTTCATCCCCACCTGAAATTCTGAAACTGAAAATAAATAATCTCAAACAAATGTCTGTGATATACCTGGGCATATAAAGGTCAGATTAACAGCACAATAGGTTTCATTTGAGTATTTGCTTTCATCAGAATATTCTACATGTTATTTCGCTGGTGTAAGAAGTTGTGAATGATTCTTTCATGTATTCTTCATTTCTTCTTTTATACTGAGTTAAATTGAAAAAGTGACATGAATTATAGTTTAATTTACGGCCGTGACATTGACATGTCCTATCATCTTGAGTTGGCAGTCTAGGAAACCTAAAACCATAAGCATGCTTGGAGAACAATTTTAGCGACCATAGTTGTGGCAGTTAGCTGAGACTAGTGTAACCCAGGCGAGGGTCAGGTCAGGTTCCTTCCTTCCTCTTTCCATCCATACTTCCTTCAATCCATCCATCCATTCGTCAAACATCTGTCGACTATACTCTCAACTTGTTGGTCCGTCCACTCCATGGTCCATCTGAACCCGATGGCGAGCTGCCCAAAGCCATGTGCCTAGACAAGAACAACCACCACCTTCTACAGTGCGGTAGGAGGCGCAGTAGCCTGCTCCCCACACAACACTTTACACACACAAACGGCCATACAGGACTTGGTCAAAACCCTATTCATTACTCACACGTACTATAAACTCTTCTACTTCAAACACCTGTCATGAACTGTGAATCAGGAACAGCAATGCGCCATTGGTTGCTTTATTCTAATTTTGTACGTATGATATTGTAGGGTGACCATATTTTTACAGTGTATGAACGCGTATTGTGTATTACAGGCGGGTAGTAATTACACACGGGTGGGTCAGGACTAAACCAGGTCTAAACCAGGACTAATCTTGGACTTAAGAGAGAAAACACTGAGCAGTTTGTCCGCAAAGCGCGATCGGGCAATTGCCGCGTTTAACTCCGTGAGGTACGGAGCTGAGCCGGTCCTTTCTCCTGCGGTCACCTCCAAGTCCGTCCTGACGGTGAGTTCTGTTTCAGTTCTGTTTCAGTTCTGGTTTAGTCCTGTTTTAGTCCTGTTTCAGTCCTAGTTCAGTCGTGGATTAGTCCTTCTCTTCAGTCCTGGAATCAGTTCTGGGTTAGTCCTGGTTTAGTCTTGGTTCAGTCTGTGGCGTAGGCAGCGCAAAAGTTTGATATAATCTCGGGTTAACGGGCAGGTGCGGTCCTGTCCTGCGCGGGTGCGGTGTTGTACTGGGGGTCTCCAAAAATGGACCCGTGCGGGACTCTGCGCTGTTGGGCTCCATTATGGAATAAATGAATCTTCAGTTTGTTACATAAAGAAGGAGGAAAATAACACAAGGACGACAGCAGCAACAAGTTTTAAGAAGGAAGTAAAAAGGGTTACACCTGTCCTGTCTGAGAAAAATGTATAAAGTGTGTGCTGAGGGGTTTTACAGCCTTAACACAGATAGAATAATTGTAAAATATAAAGTTGACGACTTCGCGGATTTCAACTATCGCGGGTTATTTTTAGAACGTAACTCCCACGATAAACGAGGGACACTGTCCTCTCACCTCACAACCTGTGCACATGGCCTCCCACTTGTCCCGAGTGGGACGGAAAACGGAGAATTTCTTGTACAGGTCATTGTTAAATGGGCATTTGTGCTTCGGTATGTTGCACACTGACCGACTGTTTGTGTCTCGCTCCTTCTGAGTCACAGACGCTACGAGAGACGCTCAGTTTAATGCCCCCAATGAACAGTACTGAAAACCCGGACATTTGCATCACTTTATAAAAAAAAAAAACCCGGACGCCCCGATCATGACGCAAAATACGGACATGTCCGGGGAAAAACGGACGTTTGGTCACCCTATGATATTGTAAATATTGTATATATTGTACGTCTGTCTATCCCTTTAATACAACTCACATCTTGCACCATATTACTGTCTCCTGTTTTGTGTTTTAAACTATGTTTCACTTCCCTCTCTAAGCCGAACTAGATCTTCTGTCAAGTTGCCTATACCCCTTCTCCTACGTAGTATATCTACCGATCATACATGCTACACTAGTCTCACTCTAGTTGCGACTAGTGGTGTTTATGTGCTCAGAAATCTACCTCAGCTTCACAGTCACGTTGGCCTGGGATCCTGGACACTTAACAAAAATGTGAGTCTTATCGCCAGTGAATCTAAGTTCAGATGGGTGCGACTGACAGGTAGATTAGCTAACAAGGGACACACAGCTCGTATCAAATTAAATATGGCTGCTTGAGAGGAAAAAAAGAGAGAAAGCATCACAGGGGACCAAAAACATGGCAGATTTCTGCAGAATCAGTGAACTCTGTTTTGGTGACCTGGTGATCAATGTGCTCCTTTATTTCATATGGATCATTGAAAGAAACAAATCTAATTACATCAGGGGTGTCAAATTCAAATTCACAGAGGGCCAAAATTAAAAACTAGGACTAAGTCGTGGGCCAAACTAAATATTTATGGAAAAATTTCAACAACATCAGCATTTTTTCTCTTCTTTCGAGATATGTAATGTTAAACCTTTTCTTATTAAAATAAATGTTTAATAATAGTTTTGCTTAAACACTGAATCCAGAACAAGCATGATATAAAATAATAACAACATTTTAAATAAATAATGTCTCTATAGACTATCTGTAGCCGGCAGGCCAGCTCTAATACATACTTGATATGATCTCGTGGGCCAAATACAATTGTATCGCGGGCCAAATTTGGCCCCTGGCCCTGAGACACACATGTCTGTTCTAAAGGATTGTGAGAGGTAGGAATAGTGAAAGAAATGTCTATTCTGTTAAGTGAAGCTTCTTTTGCTATAGAAACTACCAGGATGACTGAGCCAGAGCTAGGAATGAATTAGATACAGTATATTCAAATTACCGTATTTTTCAGACTATAAGTTGCTTCAGAGTATAACTTGCACCAGCCAAAAAATGCATAATGAAAAAGAAAAAAAACATATATGAGTCGCACTGGACTATAAGTCACGCCTTTTTGGGGGAAGTTTATTTTTTATAAAATCAGAGACCAGGAACCGATATGTCATCTTGAAAGGCAAGCTGTAGTAATAACAATAGAATAGTTGAGAACAACAGACTGTTAACATCACATATGTAGAGTTTTTCAGATAACAAGAGCATAAACAGCAGAACAGAACAAGTTTACCAAACTCTCCATCTCAGTCCAAATCACTAAATCCATTGAATTCTTCATCCTCTGTGTTACTTCTGAGCAACTCTGCGACCTCCAGAGCACAGCTTCCTCTTCTGCGTAGCTGTCAGCAGACTCAGCATCAGTTCCAGTTAGAATTATTCTGGCCTTTCTAAATCTTGACAGGGTGGTTTTTATTGTCACTGAAGTCCATGCTTTGTCGATCGATCCAATGACTTTCAGTAAAGTTGCATGGTGCACCCTCCCGGTTGTCATGAAGCTGTGTTCTCCGTCCTCGTTTTCCGACAGTGCCTCACAAGTTTCTCGCTCACCAAAAGCTTCTTTCTGTTGCTCGATTACCATTTATGGCTGAATAGTTCACTACTTGCAGCAGGACAGTGGTTTTCTGCCGGAGACATGCGCAGCAGAGCAAATTGACAGTGGTACAGGAGTAGCGGATACTGGCACACAAGCCCAGAGCGCCCTCTCGCAGCTGTCAGTGTGAACATTTTAATATATAAGTCGCACTGGAGTATAAGTCTTAGAACCACCCAAACCATAAAAAAGTGCAACTTATAGTCAGAAAATTACGGTACTACTTTGTCCTTTCATGGTTTGACAATTGGGTAATGCAGCCTAAATTTTAAGGAAAATATATTTAATTGCATATACATTTAAAAGTGCAGTTTTAATATCTAAGCTATACTCCGGAGACCAAATGCAGCCCTCAGACCTTTTTTTTTTTTGGCCCTCAGGCTTCTTGGTGAATTGACTCATATTACCTTGAGCAGTACTTCCTGAAAAAGTTTCAAAGTTTCTTGAAACTCTACCTTGATAAAGACAACATCAAATATTTAGTGTGTCCTATTAAGGATTTAAGCATGCAAAAAGGTCATTCTACTCATTCTAACCAGTTTTAAATGCTGATTTTAAATTTTTTTTACTGTACTGACCACCAGTTTCTAGTCCTCGATTGACCCTCCTCTTTGTCTGTGTTTTGATGTCCTTGATGAAAAAAAATTCTGCTGGATGAAGTATATAATAAGTCAAAATGATTGTTGTTGTGGAAAAACTAATATTTTTTCTGTGACCTGAAAACCTGCCAAAAACAGGTCCCCAACACCCCAAAACACCATGGTCTGCAAAATACCAGCAAAAATGTCTTGGGACTGATACATCACACCACCTCATTGGATGTTTATAACTTTGAAATGTGGTCTATTTTTCTTGGTGCTTTCTGATTTCTAGTTTCCGCCCGCCCATCTCATCCCCTGCTCCCGCTTTGTGTCGCCTCCACCTTAATTCTCATTTCATTCCACTGGCTTTTCATCATGCACTACTCCACAGCCACTCCATGGTACATCCTCTGGCACTGGCACACAACAGTTTTTCTCTCCATCTCCACTGCCTGGCCTGGCTCTTCCATCTCTTGCTCCCCCATGCCCCTCTGATAGTGGCTCTTAATGAGGTCTACACAGCCTTCTCTTATGGCAGGAGCAAACAACCAATCATACATCATCTCTGGCACCACCCCAACCAATCAGGAAGCAGATCAAAGTGGGTACAGACTGAAGAAAAAGGTACACTCTCTGCCACCCACAATGGACTATCATTAAGCGCCAAGATGAGAAATAGTGGTAGTGTGTGGGGAGTGGAGAAGTCAATTCAGTGCAGAATTGGAAGGCAAATAAAAGGGGCTGTTTTTTGGGAGGAACTTAAGTGGCAAAACAAGGTGAGAAAAATTAAGTGAAGGAGAAGGAGATGTGGAAGGGCAGACACCACAGTGAACAGTTTCTGTCATGTGCCATTAGCGCTCAACAAGAACGCGAGGAAAACACAACTTTCCACTTTAATCAAGTCAAAGGAGGAGTTTCAAAGACTTGTCCTTTACAGATGAGAAACCCTTTGGTCACTCTGTTATTTTATGTGTTTCAAAGCTTTACTGTGTTTTCTTTCTTGCTTCTAGAACAGCTCTGCTCAGTTACTGATATCAGGTAAAGAGAGGTCACTGGTTGCTTTTTTATTTTCCAAAACTTTGTCCAGTTTCAAGTATTCATTTGCTTTTACTTTACTTTTCACATCTGCCCCTCTTATAGTTTTTAACTCTTCATTAAAATTCCTTAATTGTTTACTTCAAAGCACCATAGCTCAGTCTGTGTGACACCTTGTTCTGCAGTAGGCTGTATAACCAGCTGATGGAGCCATAGTGTCTCTTACTTACACTTCTAATTCATTTCTGTCTTTAAAGTATTTAAAACTTCAACAGTTAAACTTCTGTGACATTTATACACTTCTGTTATAATTCACTTCATTCAAATATTTTAACTACAACTTTTTTGGCATTCACTTCAGAACAGTTTTTATACAGTATTCTGTAGTTCTGTACTCCACAGCTGATACAGCTTAAAGGACCCATACTGCTGTTTTCTGACCTTTGTTATAATGTTGTTTCCTCATCACAAACAGACCGTGAGTTGTGTTTTGTTTCATTCACACATGTTTAACACACAAACTCTGCATATTTAAACAGAGTTTTTCTGAACTCAGAAAAACCCTGTTCCACCTTGTGATGTCATGTGGTAATACAGGTACTGCACTGTGGTTTTAATTTCCATACACTTTCATTAGAATCATTTGGAAAATGTTATTCCTGGAATTGCCAATCTCTACTGAACTAAATGTAAAAGGTAGTCGTTAACTTGAAAACTTCATGACATCACAAAGTGTAACAGAGCATTTTGAGCTTTAGAGATTTAGATAGACTAATAATAACAGGTTACTCATTGTGTGAATGAAACAAAACACAACTCCAGGTAAGTTTTAATGAGGTAACAGCATTCTAACACATCTTAAAGCTCATATGAGCCAATTTAGCATAATATAGGACCTTTAAACTGACAGATCAGTGTCAGTGTCAACTGTGGCAGTGACTAACTGATCAGAAGTAAGTCTTCTCTGACAGTTTAATGTCCAGTGCCAATGGATTTGCCCTGAACACCGGGGTCCAAAGTCTACATAGAGCATACTCTTTACTGACTTTACTAACTGATAGTGTGAGAAACAAACCTGAAGCTTCAACTCCAATTATAGATAATCTCCTGTGTAAGAGGTATTTTACTTCAAACCGTCTCTATGAGCAGTTCCTCACAGTGCTTCAGCCATTGAACTGTATCTAATGTTGTGTTTGTGTTTCAAACAATATATTTGACGGATTTGTTTTACTGGACAGGGCTGCATGAGATGAGGGTGAAGAGCAGGGAGGGCATTCAGGGGGGACTCATCAGAGCCAGGAAGCAATCTCCTGGCACTGAGCTTGGCAGATGAAAGGATGCACGCTCCCACCTCACCCCAAAAGCACTCTGCAGCACTGCTTTCTTAAAGTGGGACTAAATGCCCAAATGCCTCTGCTCACAGCCATAGTCCAAAATAAATGGCTGAACTGGCCTTTGCCTGGATGACAAAGCTGCAAATAGTTAGCATTAAAAGGGCAACAAAAAGACTAGGAACTGTAGAAAACACTATTTAAATGGCATTTAGTTAACTTTATTAATGTACAAAGGAGTTAGTGAGTTATTGTTAAAAATAGAGGAGTTTCGGATGGAGCTTACAGTAGATTCAGAACTCTGAATAAAGGATTTCTCCAGGATTGTAATTGTTGAAAGCTCAAAAAAATTATTAAAATTGGTATAAAAAAAATTAAAAGCTAGATTCTGATTTACACAATGGTTGTTTGATATGAAGGCCTTGGGGAGATGAGATTGGTGATGAGGTATGCTCAGTACAGTGACTCATGTATATTTGATTTACAAAGGGCTATAGCTTTGAATTACTCATGGGAGACTGCTGCACTGTCCACTTCTCAGATCTGACTTGACAAATGTTAAATGGCCACCAGCCACAGAGACGGAAGGTCTTACTGACACATAATTGCATGTATTCACAGTGGTTCACATACTACACTCAAGGCAAATAACTCTGCTTATTACCATATACTATATGAGAGGTCCTGAACCATGTCTTGCCAGCTCTTAGAGAGTTTGTTGCTTATTGGATATAGCGTTACTCCAGGCAGATCTGCCCACTGTCTGAGTTTGATTTGGCTACAAACATATTGGGTGTGCACAGAAATAGCCATCACAAAACCCATATTTAGGGATTTGAGAGACCTGACCAGACCTCATGTCAGATAGATGAGCACATTGCACCAGTACCACAGCGGGTTGATTTGTGGCATTAGCTTTGTTAGCAGAATTTAAATGCACTGATTCACATCTTCTATTGATTGAAATAATGGACTGCGCAATCACTGAGCCATTTATCTCAATGGCACATTATTCCATTTGAATATGAATGACAGCAGTGACCACCCTTCTCTTTTCATTGATATTCTATACTCCTGATATATTATAACTGACAGCAGCAGCCATTAAATAAAATGTGACGTATAGTTGTCAGCTTTTTTGGACCAAAATGTATATGGTAATATGGAATTTACTTGTGAATAGTTAAATAATGTCTAAAAGTGAGAAATTGCCTGACAAGTTGAATGTGTTTCTTGTGTTAGCGGAACAGCAGGCCCTGTGCATCTTACCTTAATATATGTTTTCATGTCATTACAGCGTTAAGCAAGCCCCTGTTGAGTATATTTATATACTTTTTTGCATTGCATCATTGTAAACTGGATTAGTTAGACACGTTACCTTCAAGTAACACGTGGGTGGATGCAGTTATGGCTTCATTGCATTATTCAGCTGTAGAAAAACAACTCTCCTACAGCAGTCTCACAGCGTGTGCGCTGGTTTGAGTGTGGGCGTGGTGACCCTTCTCAGTCTGAGTGCCTTTCTTGTTCTTTAAATGCACAGAAGCACTACTGTGTGACCCTATATGACTGTGTATGAGTCTATATGAACCTATATTGCTCCACATCACATGTCTTCCTCCACTGTATTCACCTCACACAGCACAGCATGGGAAAGTTTACGCATGCATCAAGCTGAGAAGCCCACTTTAAAACAGGCCTCTCAAAGGCAAGTGCCAACGCCCAGAGCAGCTCCCTGCATTATTCATGTTCATTTACACAAGCCCCCATCTCCTAAGCATGGCTCTGGCCCCAGCTCACTGTGGCGCCGCGTGCTCTGTGATGAAGGCTCCATAAAGTTGGGCTCAGTATAGTCAGATCACATTTGGGCAGGGCTCTCAGTGAAATACATTGCCACCACAGGCTACAGAGCTGCTCTGCATTATGCACTAAGCAGCCGCTGGCTAACTAGCCACAGGCTGCTGTTTAGCATAGGAAATGCATCTTTTCACATAGAAATGCAGGGTTTCCTCCTGACTTGTTAAATGTGCATTGTGTGTGATAATGAATTTCACTAAATACAAACACAGGCTCATTTAAAAGCTTTGCATGTGAAAAATGAAAGCGCTGCATATTTCATTTGGATCATTTAGCATCCCATTAGCAGAGTCCCAGAGCCCTGACCCATGAAAACACGACTGCATTACAACTTCTGTTTCTGAAAGCTTTTAATATGTCCTCATTTTAATTGAATATACTTCAACACTGTTTCCAAATATACCGTACTTTTCTCCATCTGCAAAATGTCATGTGTGCAGTATGAACTTGTCTCACTGATGCATGGGATTGTGTGGAGAGAATGATTGATATTTCATGACTTGAAACAGCTGAGCACAGTTCAAAGGCAGTCAGTCACTTACATGGATGTGGGGATTAGGACATGACGGAGCACTAAAACCACATGATCAGGCTCCTCTTTGATGCAACACATTTGAGTTTGTGTTGCATGTCCTCAGCATTAAGCCTGTGAATAATAGACAACCTCTTCCACTCAGGTTATTTTACACTCAACAGTGCTCACAGGAACAGCTAATCTCCCTCTCTAGACCCTTCAACTGCCATTAAGTCAACTAGAGAAAATAGCAAGACCATGTTGCCATTGTGTCAATAGGCTAGACACTTGACATGCCTTCTCTCCAAGCATACAGATGTGTGTAATTGGCTCTTAAATGCTCAAATAGGAAGGAAAGTTGCATATTAAAGAAAAATGCATAATACGATTTTGTATCCTATAGCTATAAACTATTAGCAGGCTGGTGCCTCTAGTGCCTCTGCTCAATTTAATTTCTCTCCAGCGACTAGATCAGGAATCAAAATACACTAGATGGTTTGCAAAAAACCCAGAAGTGCGAGTTTGGGCACTAGCCAATCAGCAAAGAGCCATACATTCTGTATTGGCAACAATTCCTGAGATCGAGGATTTAAAGCCGGTACAAAGAGAATATTCAGTGAATTTTATCAAGGGGAAAGACGTTATTGCCCTTCTTCCTACGGGATTTGGGAAAAGTTTAATATACCAGTTAACCCCATTAGCGGTGCATTACATACGTCACGACCAAATAGCAGCGACTGGTTAAATGAAAAAAAGTACCCACCTGCTGTTGCGTGAACGAATCCTAATGCTACAAAGTCAGACGGTTTCTACGAAGTGAAACCAGATGATGAATCAGGCTAATACACTATGACATCCATAGATAATTATTTTTTATAATCATAAATTGCATTCTTAAACAACTTGATAAAAGGAACCTGTCCGCTGACATCTTGATGAAAGTGCCCTTTTACAAATTTTATAATAAACATCAGCACAACAAAATGCCACAGTGCTGGACCCACACTGAGGGCCCTGCTATGGATAAGACAAGGAATAAAAATTGCTTTAACATGCATGAATAACTCTAAATACAAATTCAATTGGGTAAATGAAAAGGGAAAACAATTATGACATGGTTAAAAGCTCTTGAAAGTAGATTTTGAATAATATATATCCTTTAATGAAACCATTTACTTAGCTTTGAGCAAAAGAGCTTCTTATGAATTTTTATTCATAATATATAAAAAAAAAAAAAACAAAAAAAAAAAACACATACAAACAAAACAAACAAACAAACAAAAAACATATAGGTCATGTCCATGCACACCACTTAAACCGAAAACTGAAGAAGATAGGTATAGCGATTTGGCACTGACACTACACCTGTGGTCGTCAAGACAACCTCTCCACAGCCCCTCCCTGCGTTCGACAGGGGAAATCAGTAGATCCGAACGACTGCTGTCCTCCTCTCCTGCACAGTGACACACATTTCCTGTCTCCCCGGGGCAGATGAAACCTTAAATGGGCTCTTTAATGAAATCTGCGGGATTGTCCTGTGGCTTGATCACTCCACTCAAGAGGGTGGTCCTTCCTCTTCTCCTCTCCTGCACATTTCACCCAGGGAACGCCGACACTAATTGCACAGCCTCCGGAAAAAGCAATAGAAGAAGAAAGAAAAAGGTGGGAGGTGATTATAGAAAAAGATAAGAATTGAAAGAAATGTACCATATCCAAAGGTCATGGATGACATGGTATACGAACATGCACAGAACTGTAGAGAATGCGTACATGCCACAACTGCAATCAGTGTGTTTCTAAACAAGCAGACCCCTGAGGAGCTCATTTCTAAAATGAATATTTAATTATTGCTATAGTGAAATTAGTGCCCTGACAGTAGGGGGTGCTGCTGCGGATCACTGGAGCTGAGGTAATTGGACTCTTCCATTGTTCTGTGTGTCTCAGTGTGTGTGAATATGAACAGTGCTCTAAGCTGTGTGCAAAAGGCAACCCCAGCTTGTACTACAAGATCTGTCGCTGATTATCTGACTACAGATAAAATAAGAAAGTAAGTATATATAATATAAATAAAATTTGAATAAAATATGATACTTATTTATGATTCAGGTATGATTTGGGTTTGTGGATTAGTTCATGAGACGTGGACTAGAAAGGAGGGTTACAAATTAATAATAATTATTTAGTTTCACCATTAGAATCTTTGACCCAAATAAGATTTAACAAATAGGATGTAACACATAACCCTTTGTAATGTCAACCCTTTTGTCATTTCATCTTTGCACTGTTTCTCCTTACGACCTCTTGTATATTTGTATTACTATATTTCTCAATTTAAAATTTTTACTTTACAAATGCATTTATATAATTATGCCCTTGTTTGACACTGGACAAGTGTTATTTTTGCCGCTTATTTTGAATGTGTTATTACTGTGTTATTGCTCTTTTTTATTATATTATATTGTCATGTGAGCGACTGTGTCCAAAGAATTTCCCTTGTGCCTCAATAAATTTTGTCTGAGCCTTTTAGTAATTTTGAAACGCATACCTGTCATTAGTACACTGATATGGTCCAATAACAGTTTCATATTATGTATTCCAATATTTTGTTAATGTGGCAGCAAATTCCTAGGAATCTTAAGAAAAATGGTCTAACTCTTAACTAGCTTTATATGTTTTTAGGTTGTATCTATGATGAAGGGTAGAGCATTTTATGTTTTACCATTCCAATTTCTGAGTCAGAACCTTGATATTATCTCAAAATATACTATCAAACTTCAAATGTGTCTTTTTAAATGCAAGTTCTATGTTTTCCTTGCTGAGAGCTGCTAAAATTGTCTAAGTACTAATTTGTTACTTTGCCCTCATCGTCTGACCTCCATACAGTAGTTTGAGTACTTACTGTAGCCATGCTGTACTGCACATACACACTTGAAGATAATGGGTCAGTAATTAGCGCTGACCTGCTCCTCCTCTTTTGATTAGCGGAGACAGCGTGTGCTAGCTAACCTCCCCCTCATCAAAGCACAGCATCTGTTCAGAACCCAAAGCTATACCAGTGTTTCCCCCTTTGTCCCAGAGGTGCCCACTTTAATTACCAAGGCCAGTAGGCGGAGATGACTTACCTACCAACCTCCGTGAATATTACTATTATTCAGGGCTTTCTTTTCTCTTAGGAGTGTTAATTTATGTATGTACTAGTAGGAGTCAATTTTTAGACCAATTTAAAGGTGCACTATGTAACTTTTTTGCTTGTCTCCATGGAGATGTTACCATTTCCCCCAGAATGTTCCACAAAAAATGAAACGATCTATTATAGTTTATAATGTTGTTTGCTCATCACAAACCCATGGAGTTGTGTTTTGTTTCATTCACACATATTTAACACATAAACCCTGCATATTTAGTCTCAGAAAATACTCTGTTCCACCTTGTGATGTCATGTGATAATGCAGGAAGTGCTTCACTGTGTTTTTAAACTCTACACACCTTTACTTGAATTATTTGGATAATTTCAGACCTGAAATTACCAATTTCTACTGAATTAGAAGTAAAAGGAGCTGTTAACTTGAAAACTACTGCAACATGGTATCACAAGGTGGAACAGAGTATTCTGAGCCTTGGAAATGTAGACAGACTAATAATAAAGGTTTACTCGAACACTTGTGAATGAAACAAAGCACAACACAACATTATTTTTGATGACGTAACAACATTATAACATGGCTTAAGCTCACACAAGTTAATTTTGTATAATATAGTTCCTTTCAATTATCAATCAAACTTGTATTTATAAAGCGCTTTTCATACAAAATGTAACACAAAGTGCTTTACAGTGATCAAAAACAATCCCACATTACCTTCTGCCCACCCACTTACCCCCCCCCCCCCCACACACACACACACACACACACACACACACTAACATGCTAAAATACATGAAACTACACCTAGTAAAATGTGAGGCTGAATACAGGCGAACCAGTAGAGAAAGCACCATCAAAATCAATTCTGAAACTTACAGGGAGCCAATGCAGTGATTTTAATACCGGTGTAATGTGGTCCTGCCCTCTGGTCCTCGTCAGGACACGTGTTGCTGAATTTTGTAATAATAGCAAACCTGAAATACTCTTTGGGAAGACCAGAGAGCAGGGCATAGTCTATTCGACTGGTGATAAAAGCATGCATCAGCATCTCCACGTTGGCCTGAGAGACAATGGGGCAGTTTCTGGCTATGTTTTTAGGTGATAGTAACCAATTTTTTGATGTTCTTAATGTGTGGGATAAAGGTCAGGTCAGAGTCAAAAATAACACCCAGGTTTTTCACTTGAGGAGACTGTGCTTATAGTTTGGGTAGAAGTTTCTCTCTCTGGGTCTCAGGACCAATGACTAAAACATTGGTCCTGGTTTTATCCTGGTTAAGCTGGAGAAAGTTTTCTGCCATCCAGGATTTAATTTCCAGAAATGCAGTTAAAAAGAGCATCCATATACATATCTGTCTTGCATTAATTTAATCACAGGTTTTTGATTTGGATTTATGGTTGCCACTCCCAAGATGTCATCGGTAGCGTTACCTTTTGGAGTCACTAGTTTGTCTCCATGGTGGTAGAGTTTAATGGCATACTGTGGAACATTCTAGGCAAAGCAATAAGAGCACCATAGAAGCAAGCAGGTGTGGGCACTCAGTGTGAAAAGTTACATCATGCACTTTTATCACATCATTCGCCTTCAGTAGCTTCTGTTTATGCTATGCTACTGACAATCCAACACAGCATGAAATGAAGGCCGATCAAAGATTTATTTGTATAAGTAATTTACATGTGATTACTGCTCTGATGTCTGAGTTAGGAAGAATGATTTCCAGAGTTTCACCTGTTATTTTTCCGGCAGACTGGACCACGGGCCTCTTGGTATTCTGGGCGTGTTAGCGAAGCCATCTGTTCGTCAACATTTAAATCTTTTTTGTCAGGGCCAATTATGTTTATTAAGAATGCTACAGTGATCCCAGGCCATGCACTGTGCCAGCTCCACATTTGTCCTGGGTTAAACCTAATGGACAATGAGGAGACATAAATAAACGTAAATATATATTGTTTACCATAAGCATCATATCTAAACGTTATAATGTCTAATTCATTTATATTAATTTGGTGCACTTTTACTTCTGTTTGTAATTCTGCCTTGCTGGAATAATTATGGTAAAACTGGCTAATTTTAATGGTAAACGAGGCATGATTAATATTTTAATTGCCAAGTTTGCTCACCGAGGTCATGGTTTTTTGTCTTATTAAAACACATTCAGAAATCATGGCTGCCTATTAATACTGACTTTATCTGTTCTGAATATGTAAAGGTGCACTGTGTAACTTCCTGGTACCACCTGCTTCGAGATAGTGGAGCACTTTTATGGTACAAGCATGAAACTTTGCCAAATTATTAATATCCCTAGGACCAACATTTCTGGATATGGAACCAAGCCTAAGTCGACCCTGGAGCCGAGTACTGTGCGTGTCACAAAATGGCTAACATGGAAATGAGGCTGGTAGCTAAATTACTGCTTAAACCACCTTTTTTGGAAAATTATCACTAATGCTTCCACTTATGCAGATATGAGTAACCCAAGACTCTTACAATCATATGTATGGTACTGAGAAATAAGCAGGAATCTTATATTGGTTATTTATAGCACCATTAGAAGGTTACAGTCTGTGGTGAACAATGGAGAGCTATTGTGAATAGGTAGAAATACAAAGAGGTTAAAAGAAATTATTTAAGATTGTACTACAACTCGACAATGCAGCATAAAGCATAAAGGTGAACTATCTAACTTTTTGGTCAGGAGTCCACCACCTGCTTGGTTCTATGGATATGTCATTGGGAATGTTCCACAGTATATTTTACATGTATTCAGTTACATAAAAAATATAGCCCCAAGTGTCAATGATCGGCCCTCACGCACGCCTACACTTTGTCCCGCAAACGCCACACCCCACAAACGCCGCACCCCGTAAACACGCGCCCTGCAAACGCTGTGCCTCACAAAACACTGCATCATGCACTAACCTTAATAATCCTAACCTTAAACCTAACCCTAGTCATAATCCTCACCATAGCAACAACCCTAGACTTAAGTCTTAACCTAACCCTGTCATTTTACATAATTTTTGCATGTATTTATTAAAAACAGGTGTGGTTGCAATATAAATTTTTGTTCCTTTTGCCAAGATGCATCTGGCTACAAAATAATTTTTTTCTACATAAACTTTGTGTAAGGACGTCCAATTGGCAAGGGCAGATTTTGTGCTTGCTGCCATGGCAACACCATGTAAATGGGGTGTGGGCATCATTGAGTTTTTTAATGGAGACCATGTCACAAATTTTTATACCAAATTTTATGTATCTATGACAAATAAAATGTTATTGTTCTGTTCAAATTATCTAGGGGGCTCTACTGCATGCATTTTTGTATTTTCTTGCAATAATCTGTTCAGGGTCTGGGTGTGAACCCACGATTAAAATTTGAGTGAAATTGGCCAAAGTTTGTGCCAAAATTTGTCAATTTTACCAATGGAATAACATGGAGAGTTTATGTCATCGCTATGGCAATGGCGTAAAAAATATGGCATGGGTGTCATTCAGTTTTTGAATAGCCCTCCACCTGGTTTGACCAGGACTAAACCAGGTGAAACCAGGTAAAACCAGATTAAACCAGATCAAAACCAGATCAACCAGATCAAAACCAGATCAAACGAGGTCAAAATCAAGATTCCATCATCATCATGGAGATGTCTTGTGTCAGCCAATCAGCTAACAGCATGGAGATTATGTAACATTCTATATGTGACATCATGTGACTTTTGTCCCCTATAAAAGACACCAACACCATTTGGCACCAAAACAACTTCTCAGGACACTGGTGAAGACACACACAAACATGGACAGCTCAAACAGTTTCTCCTCAAAACCCTGGCACCTCTATACATTAGAGGATGATGCCCACCTCTACGACGAGGACTTCGACCTGGAGGCTCTGCTCTGCCCCACACCATCAGGCGGCGTTCAGAAGCCAGTGGAGACCCAACTGGTGTCTCCCAACATCCAGAACTCCTCAAACCCTGAGGAAAGAACTCCAGTCCAGGAACTTCCACACCTGGAGGACAGCGCTCTGGTCAGAGAGCTGCGCAGAGAGTCCTCCTGGTTCAGTCCTGGGATCAGTCCTGGTTTAGTCCTGTTTTAGTCCTAGTTTAGTCCTGGTTTAGTCCTGTTTTAGTCCTAGTTTAGTCCTGGTTTAGTCCTGTTTTAGTCCTAGTTCAGTCCTGGTTCATCAATCAATCAAACTTTATTTATATAGCACTTTTCATACAAAATGTAGCACAAAGTGCTTTACAGTGAAAACCAGTCCCACATTTCCAACCACCCACCCACTTACCCAAACCCCACACCCCCAACCCCACACAATCAAACAACCCAGACACACACACACTCACATACACACACAGTCACACACACACTAACATGCTAAAATACATAAAACCGGACAGAGTAAAATGTGAGGCTGAATACAGGCGAACCAGTTGAGAAAACACCATCAGAGGTTCAGTCCTGTTTTAGTCCTGTTTTAATCCTGGTTCTGTCTTGGTTTAGTCCTGTTTTAGTCCTGTTGTTGTAGTCCTATTTCAGTCCTGTTTTAGTCCTAGTTGTCAAATAAAACCTTATTTTTACATAGGGGGCGCTAATGCGCAAAATTAATAATTTTCACGTTAAGTAGCTTTAGGGCAGAGAGTTTTAACAACTGTTTCAAACTCTTTTGAGCAATTGTTAGCAATTTGTAAATCTCCAAAATTGTATGCATTTTTTATTGCTTCACTGCTCAGAGACCGTAAGACATGTGTAAAAAATTTCTATAACTTTTGATGTTCCACCTCTTGAGATAATGTGGACCAAATTTGAGCTCGTTCGGGTGAACGCCCTCGGAGGAGTTCGTAAAAGCTTAGCAAAGTTTAACCCAATATTGCTGCCCCCTAGTGGAGCACACGGTGTTGGCGTAATAATATTTTTTCCTTGTCTTGACATGATCGACTTCTGTGTCAAATTTCATGATTGTACGTGCAAATTTTTTTTCCCTTCATTCGTATTCCCTAATGCATTTTTGAGTCGTTTGGGGGCGCTGATGAGCCATTTCATTTATTTTTGGAAAATGGAAATAGCCAAAACATAGGGAAGCGCGAGTTTTACCAGATGGCAAAATTTCCAGGACTTTTCGTCATTGTTCAGTGGGTGAAAAATGGGTGAGTTGGTTAGAAGAAAAATAATAAGAAAGAAAGAAGAAAGAAAGAATAATATTTTGATATGAGAACAATGTTCCGATTTTTTGTCGGCCGACAAACTATATATTTTTGGAAACCTCTGGCACATTGCTATGTCATGGCAAGGGTCCCTGGTCACTACGGGCGAGTCACGTCGCACCATTTCACTTTCGGGTCACTTGGAGCATCACTTTGCGATACTAATAGGCCCTTCGCCAGCCTCTGGCGCTCGGGCCTAAAAATACATTCTGACTGTGAGTGGGGTCGCCTCTCCACAGATTTGACCTGTAAGTTGGTCTGGTTTGGTCTCCATGATGATAGAAAAGTTTAATATTATATTGTGAACCATTCCAGACAAAGGAACGACAACTCCATGGAAACAAGCATTTGATGGTCTCTCCACCAGAAAAATTGCACAATGCACGTAAATTTTCAACCAAAAATATGTAGAAAATTAAACTAAAAACACAATATTAGTTTAATTGAATCTCATGAGAGAAAGCCAACAATTAGGTACAATGTAAAACTATCCTATCTTATGTCTAATTTAGAATCATATGTGTGATACTGGGAAATAAGTAGTATACTCTTATATTGTTTTTTTCATAGCATAGTCAGAACGCTTTAGACAATATGGTAACCAAAGGATAAATACTTTGAATAGGCCGAAATAAAGAGAGAGATTTAAAAGAAGACATTTAAGATTGTATTATATCTGGACAATGCAGATAATGAGCTTCAGTGTCTGGACAATGAACCCCAGTGTAAGTATATTTTCAAGCCAAAAATGTGTATAAAAATTTATTTGTTTTACTCTAAGTACCTACAAAATAAAATCTTCTCATAGTGCACAATTGGGTGCAGTGTAAAACTACCCTAGCTTATGTCTAATTTAGAATCATAGGCATGGTATTGGAAAGAAAGAAATAGAAGTTCATGGCATAGTTAGAAGTGCATTATTATAAGGTCATGTAAAATTATCCTAGCTTATTTCATTCTTTCTTTCTTTTGAATCATATGTATGGTATTTTGAAATAAGTATTTAAAGAATGCATTTAAGATTGTAACATGTACTACATATGGACCATACACATAATGATCTTCAGTGTGGACCTTGGAAGTCAATTGAAGTCATTTTAGTATCAAAAGGTCATTAAATGTACTAGAAATGACACAAACAAGGGCATTATCTGAACCAATGGCTTTCTCAGCAACAACAGCTCCATGGAGAAAAGCGTTTGATGGACCCTTCATTAGAAAAATTACACACTGTGCCTTTAAGTGTTTTTTTGTTTTTTGTTTATTTGGTTAAGACTTGGTATTTTTATTAGGATTATTTTAATTAAATTTTATTTTGATTTTTATTTGCCTGGCATAGATGCTACAAAGTTCATATAAAAATCTGTTAATAAGTTAATATACAAATCTTTACTTATATAAATTCAGAAGCAACCTCCATACATTCAGGGTCTCTCTCCCCCTCGTCCAGCGCAGGTCTTCTACCAGAGGCCTGGGAGCTTGAGAGTTCTGCGCAGTATCTTTACTGTTCCTTTGGTGCTCCTAGCACCGTACTTTTCTGGACTGAGATGTCTGATGTTTTTCCTGGGATCTGCTGTAGTCCCTCCTCCAGTGGGGGTTACAGCCCCAAGGGCTCCGATCACCACGGGCAGCCTTCACCTTCCAGGTCTTCTCCAGCTCTTCTTTGAGCCCCTGGTATTTCTCTAGTTTCTCGTGTTCTTTTTTCCTGACATTATCATCGCTTGGTATTGGAATGTCCACCACCACGACTTTGCTCTGTTGCTTATCCACCAACACTATGTCTGGTTGGTTTGCCATCAGCATCATGTTAGTCTGTAGTCCCACAGGATCAGTCTCCACAACCTTTGGAGGTGTTTCCTACCTTGACATTGGGGTCTCCAGCCCGTACTCTGCACAGATGTTTCTGTACACTATGCCCGCCACTTGGTTATGTATGCTTTCCCTGCCAGCATCTTACACCCTGCAGTTATGTGCTGGACTGTCTTAGGAGCCTCTTTGCACAGTCTACACTGTGGGTCTTGTCTGGTGTGGTAGATCTGGGCCTTTGCTGCTCAAGTGCTCAAGGCCTGCTCCTGTGCAGCCAGGATGAGTGCCTCTGTGCTGTCCTTCAGACCAGCCCTCTCAAGCCATTGGTAGGATTTCTTGATATCAGCCACTTCACTGAGCCCCAGTTTGAGTCATTTCCTGAGCACGTCATCTGTGGAGGTCTTGTCCTTGATGTACTCATGGAGCTTGGATGTTTCATCCTGGACAGTGGTTCCCACATTCACTAGTCCTCAGCCTCCTTTCTTCCAGCTTGCGTACGGTCTCAGGTTGTTGGATTTGGGATGGAACCCTCCATGCATGAGCAAGAGCTTTCGTGTCTTAACATCAGTGGTCTACATCTCCTGTGCATGATTCCTGCTAGGTATCTGATCACTGGTAGGGCACCAGGGTTTATTGCCTGGGCCTTGTTCTTGCCATTGAGCTGGCATATATATATATATATATATATATATATATATATATATATATATATATATATATATATATATGCTCAAAAAAAAAAAATAAAAAAAATATTGGGTATTCATTGCAAAGCTATCACATCTCCGTGGAGACAAGCAGGTTGTAAGAAAATGTTGTGCAGCGCATCTTTAAATTAATTACAAACATTGAATAACAAAACATGACTTGGACCCATAGTAACTTGGAGTGAACTGACCTCACTCAGAGACCAGACCTACCTGAAACAACCCTGTGTAAATAAAGAGCTCGAGGTAGATTAAGGCCATTTGGTTCTTGGGCAGAATCATTAAACACAACATGCGCATAGATAGACATACAAATAGTAAACAGTCCCAGTCTTTGTGCGCAGTATTGGTCTTGTTTAAGATGTGCAGCGGTGTAATGTCTGTGCGATCAGTGGCACGGATAGATTTCATTAAGATAAAGCATCTCCTCCTCCAGCAGCAGCAGAGGTAAATGTATTTCAGGTGATAAAAAGCACAGATCTTGTTTTCTCAAAGTCTTGTCTTGGCACAGGATTTGAATGAGAATAGTGCACACAAGTTGAGAGAAATGAATGGCTGCACCCCCCCAACTGCTTAGACTGTTAAATGATTGTATGCATGCAGCTTTATGGGGCTATTAAAATAAACAGGTTTATACAGCCAGTGGAGTGATTATTTTTCCGACCGGTGTGAAACATTTTAATTACCCAGTGGCCTATTGTAATAGGAATGATCTGTTAAAGGAGTTTTTATAGTTGGCTATATGCAAAGGATAATATTAGATTTAGCTGATTTACTTGTTGGCATAGTAAAGTTTGATGCTGGGGAGAGACCTTATGATTGGCTGGTCTTCACATTGTAAAACAAGACAGAAAATCATGCAATTCTTATAATGTTATTAATACATGTATCAAAACAATACTACTACTACTACTACTACTACTACAACTATAGCTCTCGTTTAACTATAAGATAGCTACAATCTAACTTGCTGGGATCTAAATAAACAAGTTTATTTCATAAAGATATTTGCTACAATTTTGTATATTTTTTTAAGTTTAAAGCAACACTGTGGAACTTTCTGGAGGTGACACACCATCTGAATGATTCTGTGGAAATAGAAAGTTTTTATGCCATACTGTGGAATATTATTGCCAAAGGAACAACATTTCCATAAAAACAAGCAGTAGTCCCTCCTTCAGGCCAAGTAAGTGTCAGGTTTATGGAGATGCAAGCCTGTTTGCCTAGCCTGGCTGCAGTAAGGACAGAGTTTTTCCACATTTTCCAGTGCAATAAAAAGTGCAATCAATTTTTAAAAGTGCTTTTATTTTAGTCTATTTTTTGTCTAAAAGTGTCCTGGTGGGGCTGTAGTTAAACCACTAACATGCACAAACGATCATCAGTCATGCCATATTTGATGTTGCCCAAAAGTGAAAAGTGTCTAGATCTCCAGATCTAACCCTATTTAAAACATACTTTAGGACATCATATTCTGTGTTTACTGAGTGGAGATGTGCACATGCAAACTCTAGCTATTAGTTAATATCTTTTGAATGGCTCTCACACTGCCACATACATCCCAGGAAGCTGAAACCCATGAATAGCTCACTGTAGCCATGGTTTCAGTAAGCGAGTCCTTGGAGAACGGGGTGCAGTAAATGACCACCGGGTGTCAGGGGTCAAGCAGAGAGATCTGGGATGGAGGAGGCAGATTTAAGTGTGGACTAGGCCTGAGTCACTGGCCTTCAGGGACTGTGAGCTTCGGTGCACTCAGGCCCAACTAATGAGAATCTAATAGCCCTCCATCAAGACCTGGGCTGTCAGCGGAGTGCACGCAATCAGCCATGTAGATCAACTGAAGCACGCCACCGCCACACGTCTGCAGATACGACGGTGAAGAATAAGCTAATTATTCTGAGATAAGTACATCTCTGATAAGGCCTGCACTAATGATTGTGTGTGGATTTTGTATGAAAATTATTAACCAGATGTGGAAATGAAAATGATTTCTAATAGGAAAATCCATTGGGTCTGTGTATGTTCAGAACAATGGCAGCTAATGTAAAATGATCGAATAATGGATTAGAAGTAAAGATAAAGTTTGGAGGATCTAGCGTTTTATTAAAAGTATTCTTATTTAATTAACTGAGTTTCAGATTTCTACGTAATCACGGTTTCAGCTGCCAACATTCTGATGATTCAAAAGATTTTATATATTCTTTTGATCCTAATTTTTCATCATTCTAAACCTCATAGATAGGTGTCTTTTTGAACAATGTTTATAGTGTTTTTGTTGTAATTGTTAAATGCAATGGAAACAGATCTATTTTTATTTCTGACACTAATGGCTATACTGTACATTTTGCTGATTATGTGATAATGTGCTAACCAAAGAAAACAGTAAAGAGTAAAAATTCAGCCTGGTAGCCCAATGGATTTAACGCATTCATCATACTTTATCATTTGATCCATATTAATCTATTGTAGTTGGATTAACAAATCATCTACGTGAACAAATGCATTTGACACTTGCTAATTTCATAAACTTAAATATCCTTTCATGTGCACACAAACGCTCACCTTTTTGACCAGCGTTGACACCCATAGCCCGCTACAAACTGATTCAATTAGTGAATGATTAAGCATGGCCCCTGATAGAAAGCCATGAGCTGGGCATATTAGCACACAGCATTAGCAGGAGAGGTGCTGAGTGTGCAGAGTGTGGAGAGGATCAGTGTGCACCAGGGAACCAGGGACGGTGCTCTGCCCTGACCTCTATCACATACATATGTCCTGCAGCAATTAGATCACTGACAGCCCATTGAGTCTGAGAAGAGGTGACGACAACACAAAGGGACCTGCCAGAACATGAGCTTAGCCGGACTGAAGTGGACTACTCTGCAGTATTGAAATGTAAGCTCTGTTAACATAGGTGAATACGGTAACAGTCTATCAAACACTGTATGCAAGATTTTAGGTGATTTGATCTATTTTTGAACTTTAGAAATCGACTTGTACATTGCTTGAATCATATTTGAATGAATCTGTTTTGCATTTGTTCAGTTGCAGGTGTTTCTAAACTTTAATGAACAAAAAAAGAAAGAAGAAAAAACTGTATTCTTAGTGTGAGCAGTATCACCTTTCCATAGATCTGGCGTGTAACTTAGCCTGGTGTGTCACTGAGACAGATGCACCTGTAATGCATCGCTGGATTTATTTCTATTCAAAAATCAATACTGCATTGCATTGTATATATATTGCAGGGGGTTTGCTCTCAACTCACAGTAATCATCACAGTAGTAAGTTACAGCTACTATTTGAGCTTTTTAGCATATTGGATATCCTGATTAAATCTCCAGCACTGGTCGATATTTTGTTTTGGTCAGTCCTCTGCCTAAAAGATATACACAAAGCTTGTTTTAACACTTTCAAGAGGTAACTGCATGTAACTACACTGCTCTCTTGAAGGTTTGTGGTTAAAAAAATACTATGAATAAGTTTGTAGTAAATTTTAATTTTGAAAATTTTTGGAAAATCATCAAAACTGGCACTACATATCTGGCCAAAAATATCAGCAGAGCTCACTGGCCATCAGCTGGATTCTAAACAATCGGTATCATCGTCAGCCATGAAAAAAAAAACATACTGGTCAACCTCTAGTAGTAACAGCTGCCTAGGACACAAAACTGTTTGCCACTGTGCCTAACTCATTTAGTGACGAAATGTTTTGTTTTCACATAGAGCCGTCAACTTCAAATGTGTGTGCCTATTCTCTATAGCCTCCTGTTTTAGCAAGAAAACTTCAAGTATTGGCTATAATGTACTAAAAATCTACTTTAGCCTCAATACAGATTGTTGTACAACTAATTCAGGAAGTCATAAGAGGCGGCAGGCTAATGTAAGAGTTTGTTTATCAGTATGGAACCAGGAGCATGAGCACTCAACACATTGTGCTAATATTGTCCCTGCTTCCATTGTAGGCAGTATTATAATCTCTGATGATGTCGATCAGATGGAGGTGGAGGTGTCCTTGGTACAGCATGCAGTTTCCTCATCACTGATGTTTTCCATGGTTGCTAGGTTTCGTGTTTATGGGTTTAGCTTCAATGCTTGTTAGGTAATGAAGGCTATATCAAAGGAACAAAGGATAATTGTCCTATTGAACTCTCACTGAGTGCACTGAGCATTTCCTGATCTGGGCTTTTTATCACTGCAACACCGTCAATGCCTCAGCGGGGGTCTGTTACATCAGTATTGGGCTTCTTGTACCCATATAAATGTACTTCCCCAAACCACAATGACACTGAGTAATCCACTACTGCATGTACCAATGGGAGGATACCATAACATTCGCACAGTCCCCTGTCACATTGCTGAACTAGTGAGTCGAATGTTAAAAGCCACACAATAATCTCTGCTTTGTAATGGAGTCGGGCTCTCTATAGTTTGTGTACTGATTTAAAGAGCTTATAGATGAATAAATAAGTCTTTGTATAGCACGCGAGACAAGGAATTTATTACCTGTCGGGCTAATTAAATGGATAGAGATATATGTGGGTGGGGGTGGGGGGAGATGTGGGTGGGATGAGGGGCTGAGTGGAAGAACACACAGCTGAACTGGAGCATGTGATGAATGTGGTGTGACTCTCTCTGGAGCGCGCTCACTTTACCCTGACAAGAGCACGGGCTGGACAAGATGGAAGCATGCCAGGTTCAAGACTGTTCAAAATGGCTTCTGAAACAATACATTTCTTTAATCAAAATGTATAGTCCAAAGCTATTCAATTTTTCCAGCATATCAGGTCAAACAAGAAAATACACATATAAGCTTAGACGATATAAAAAGTGGAGTAAGGGACTGTGACATCATCCATAGAGTGACAATAGGAATTTATTTATGGACAAAACAGCATAATAAATTCAATTCAATTCAATTCAATCTTTATTAAGAACACATGATAACTGGTTCATAGTATTAAAAAAAACAAATAATAATAATAATAATAAAAACACCAGGATCATGGAAAGTGGGTTAATACGAACATTTTAAATCCAAAATGACGAGGCTCACTACAAAAGTTACAGTTAGAGGGATGACAATTTTTCAATGTGAAGTCAATTTGAACCAGAGCTGCTGAAGCCGGAAGTGCCCCCTATACGCACTTCCTATTTGGCGGCTAGCAGGTTAGCTCTGTCCATTTATACAAAGAGTCTGTGGCCATATTGTGAAAGGATAAATTGTCTTTCTCATCATTATCTTATACCCAGAGTTAGATTTTGATAAATTTGTGGATATTTGACTAATTCTATATTGTCTTTTTTTTTTTAAGTTTGGTCCTATTGCCTCTCGCTGCCCATGGTTTTGTACTTGTGTAGACTCTTGGTCAAATAGCATTGCGTAATATTGATCCCAGTCCATGTAGGCTATCTGTGACTAAATAAAACAGCAATTTTACATTGTGGTTTGTGATGCCAGAAGTGCAACGACCTTTGGCTGATCCATGTTCTAACTACCCCAGCAGTTGAAGTCACAAATAAGCGGCAGTGGTTAGAAATGTCAGCCAACATCTCCCTACGCTCCACTGTTAACTCATTACCAAACTGAGAGAGTGGATCTCATCAGAGCCAGTAATCAGACCCCCACAAAACCAGCAAAATAGAGGGACAATCATTTCACATTTTGTGGTAATTGAGCCACAACTGGATGATTTGTATCCAAAAGAGAGAGTGACGCAAACAGCACTTGGTGAACAAAGACCTTGACTGCGGCTTTTCTATTCAACATTTTACACACCTTGAGGTGCTGCTACTTTCCAGACATATTTAACTAACCTATTTGCTCTAGCAGTTTCCTAGGCAACCTATAGAAAATGTATAAATAGTATAAACTGTAATTTACATGATTGTTTAAGGTTATCCTAGGCACTGTACATGAGTTTTATTGTTGTAAAACATGAAAAATTTTGTTAGTTCAATTCAAACTGTGATCAACTGTGATCCAGTTGAGTTTCTAAGTGCTTTTCATAACTTTCAGAGGCCAGAGCAGAGTCGCCGTAATATGACAACAACTATCAAGCAAATAACACACTTCCTGGTTTGAAGAGATAAAAACGCTTTATGATCATATACACACTTCTCACAGTAGACCTCCTGAGCTGCTTTTACAGTGTCTATACTGGGGTAAATCTAATTATCTGTGACAAAAATCATGTACATTCCTATTAATAATTATTTAGCAATTTTAAATGGCACCATATTTTCACATATATTCTTGCCAATTAACATCTAATTTAAACAGATACATGAGAAAAGGCAAAAAGAAGTGCAGTGGAAATGTAAATTGCTAATTTAGGGGAGTATTATAAAGGACAATGCGATTGGGCTCAGCTGGTGAAAAAGCCAATCCGACTTCCATTAGGGCTCAGTGTGCTCTCCTGCAGTGAAGTGCCTGTCCTATCATTGTGCTCCTATTAGTGACTCATTTAAAGAGAGGTGTTACACTGCACTGTTTACCAGCCTGATTGAAACCAGGAAGCTTTATCTAGCTATAATTTCACTCTGATGCCTTCTTCCTTTTTACTCAATGGCAACCGGACCTTCAGCTACTTTTGTAACGAAAAGGGTGCTGAAAATATGTGGTCTCTGAAGAATTGGATATAGTTAAAGTTTGAAGTGCCAGGACAGGTTTTATGCCAATTTTACAAAAAAACAAAACAAACTTTAGTTTTTTTTTTTTTTTTTTTTTTTTTTCAAATTTATTTCCTGCAGATATGACATGCATAGAGGTCATTCTATAATTGTTACCTAGCAGCCACAGAGGCAAAACACAAAACACAATACTGAACAATGTGATTTGATTAATACAATCAGTGACAACACCTTTATTTTGTTTAATGAAGGTTTAAATTGCTAGAAAAAAATCTTCCATGTGTGTAAATTGCCTCTACATTTGGCATGGAATTTTTGTCAGCCTACTATATATTCTGTATCTCCTTATCTAAAAGTATATGGATAAACAGCACACTTCAATAGAATTAATGTTCTATATCTTTCAGTAAATTTCAATATAATCAATACATACTTTTGACAATTAACTATTGATACTTTGCAAAGACATCATGAGGGTGTTCTACTTGTATATGGTGAAATGTTTAGAAGTTACGATGGTGCCAGTGCACACATTAGAAAACATCGCGAAAACAATTTAAGATTGTCTGAAAACTTTGGAAAAAAATACAAAATTTATTTTCAGAAGCCTGTGATAAAAATGAATGTTCACAGTCCTGTTTAGGTGTTTGATTTTCAACAAAAAAGTTTAGGGTGAGTAACTGAAAAAGTGTTGGTCAATGCTAACTAACTTGTGACTGTAATTTTATTTGAGAAGGACTTGTTTAACAGCTTAGATCAGATCAGATTGTTGTAGTCAGCTCTTTATGGTCAGATTATGTTTAAATGAAGCTCAGATTAGTTTAATAGTCAGCTGTAAAGTTTCAATATATTGGTGTGGTCCATGTTGATATCTCACCTCTTTACGTCACGTCGCAATCCATTTTGGCAGCTCTTGTTACATTTGCAAACTTTGTTTTTCTTCAGTATCAGATAAATTGCATAACAGACTTTTAACCCTTAAAGGTGCACTGTGTAATTCCGTTGGGTCTTCTGTCCGTTTGTCTCCATAGAAATGATTTTCTGTCCACCATATGGCATTAAACATACCCAGTATTCAATAACAGGTGTTTTTACTGCTAAAAATGGCTTGAAAATGTTTTGAGTGAGCCTACCTTTCCACAGATCTGACCTGTAACTTGCTTGATAGTGCCTGTCTGTCTCCATGAAGTTAGACAAGTTTATTATCACACTGTGGAACATTCCAGGCAAAGCAATAACATTTCCATGGAGACAAACAGGTGGCGGGCCCTCTATCAGAAACCAATGCAGTCACACTAGGACTTTAGAACCGTGCCCAAGCACAGATAGCCCGTAAAGTGCGATACATTTATCCACTGTGAGCGCAATCGAGCCATGTCCAGGCACATGCATAACTTTACTATACGAGCCCTGTCAAGTGCTCTAATGTCACTCACACGAGGCAGGAAAGGAGATGAAATGTGAATAAAGGACTGTGGACAGTGACAAAAGTTTTGCAACCTCTTGTTTCCAGATGTCCTCACTCATCTGTGCTGTTATTATATCCATAAACTCATAAAGGAGCAAGTATGGCAGTAAGAATCATATCTGCCTCACTATTTAATAGATATTTCATGCCGCTGAACTTATTTTTTCCATTAAAGTGTTAGCTCTGCTGCGCGAAGCAAACAGCACCGCGTGATGACATCATCGGGCTGTTGCCCTTTTTGGTTGTGCTGATGTGAGTGTGGGCCACAGATGCCTATGCAATTGTGCTTGAGCACAGCACGGTTCTGAAGTGCTAGTGTGAGGGAACCTTCATACTTTCTCACCTCCATCTTTCATCTACACTTCTCTCTTTAAATTAAACGCCACACGACTTTGGTGTCGAGGATTGTCTGATCTGCAGGAGTGTGTTTTGTATTTTGCCATCATGGAGACAAAACAAGGCGGCCATGTTGTGGCTTTACGGATTTGGGGAGTCAGGCGGAGTTTTTGACTGACACGTTAGCAGTGAAAGCCGTAGATCGAAGGACAGACAAATGTTATTGACACTCTGCTTCTCCTCTTATGATCCAGGCCCAGTCCGACCACGAGAGGCAGAGGAGCTCCCTGTCTGTTTGCTGTGTTCCACTTTGATCCTGGCAGACGACTCAGTGCATGGTGCAGGAGGGAGGGGGAACAGAGACACTATATGAGATGAAATGAGATGATGTCAGGGCTATGCAGCTGTGATGGGTTTCAGCCAGCATGAGCACCTGCAGACACCTGGTGCTTTTCCCTCTACGTGCAACAATAGCACCTCTCTTCCCCTCTCTTTGTATTGCTTCTGGAGAAGCTATAGCACTTACTTTGAATAGATTGGCACAATTTGGCATTAAATATGTGTTGGCACCAGAATGAAAGGTGCACTTTGTAAGCTTTCTGCTCGTCTCTGTGATTTTATTGCTTTACCTGGAATGTTCCACTGTGTTGCGTATCTTGTCTTCATTCCTAACAAATTGAAAAACCTGCAAGCCTGCTCTAAGATCTCTCCATAGATCTGACCAAGAATGCCACCTGCTTGTCTTGATGGCGATACTTAAGGATATATTATTACACAAATATTTTACTCGTCTGAACATGCTGATAGCTAATCCAAACATACCCGGAGTTGTGTTTTTTCATTCACAAATTTAAGCAATAAAAAACAAAAAACAAGTTCAGGAAACAAAACACAAGCCCAGTGGAAACAATATTATAACATAGATCAGAATAGGGTGTAACATGGGCCATTTAAGTTTAATACTGTACTGTGGAACATTCCTGGCAAATCAATATAATTTTCATTGAGACAAGCAGGTGCACCTTTCATGACTTATAATACCTAATTTAAAATCATAAAACATAATAACTGTAGACATGCATCAGAAACAGAATAAGAATTTATGTCATTTGAGTATAAAAAAAACACACAAACAAAACACTGTACTCAGGTCTGGGTTATCAGCAGCATACAGACAAACTGCTGATACCTAGACTGAAGCGCAAACTCCAACAAAGCGGTTTTCACTATGTGAAAAAGGGCTATATTCCAAACTATTATGTAATCTCTTTCTGAGTCTGAAGTAAATGGCTTTGAAACTCAATGGGTCACATGCAATGACATATATTGCTCACACTTATCTCTCACTAAAGCATTTGCCAGGACAAGTTCAGTATAATTCCACACAGCTATTCTTGCCCCATATTCTCTCGTTATGAAAATGATTCTTTACTATCACTCTGGCCCACGCTGGTACTTGGTAATTGCTCCCTCAATTACAGAGCACAACTCCCCAGCTTATGCGCAGTCATCGACATGTAATTAGTGAGTGAATGTGTTGTATGGCTGCAGTAAGCTTTGTTGGCAGTGCATGTTCCAGGCGGCTCTGTGGTCTGCCAGTCTGTGTTTAGCCAACATGTACTGTACTAATGTGGACACTTTGTGAGTCGTGCCCCCAGCGTTTGAAGGCACAAAAAGCAAATGGGATAAGAGAAGTGAAAGTCAGACGCTTGGGCAGGATGTTTTAGATGTTTTAGTTGCTAGGTGATAGTACAAAGGTGTCTGTCTCCTTTGCTATAGCTCTGTCCCAGCTTGTGCGCTGTTATCTCAGATTGGCACAGTGCAGCGTCAGTGAAGAGGCATGTACTCAGATGGTGCGCGCTTGTTTCTAAAGAACGAATAATCTGATTTAATCTTTTTCTATTTGTTTTTTACTAATCATGACAACATCAGGTCAGCTACAGATATATGCAAACATAATGACTGTTAATCCAAATGAGTTTTGTGGAATTATGCAAGTCATTTAGTCAAAAATGAAGGCTGCATTGTGTAAGTTTTTTGGTCAAGGGTCAGTCACCTGCCTGTTTCTATAGAGATACCATTGCTCTGCCTGGAAAGTTCCTATGACATTAAACAGCTCTACATGTATTAGAAAAACAAGTACTCTGACTGTGAGCCGGGTCTCCACAGATCTAACCTATAACTTGGCATGGTTTGGTCTCCCTGAAAATAGAAAGGTTTAAAATTATACTGTGAAACATTCCAAAGCAATAACATCTCCATGGAGAAAAGCATTTGATGGGTCCTCCACCAGAAAAGTTACACAATGCACCTTTAACAAAACATGAGCTAGAACAAATAAACAGCAGAAAGAACAAATAGTTATTAGTCCCAGAAGTTGCTTTTTCACAGCCAGGCTGGTGGCACCTAGTGTCTCCGCTCAAATTAATTTCTCTCTAGTGACTAAAGTTGTAGACTGCACCGGCCGATCAACGAAGAGCTGTGAAGCCATGATTGGGTCCCATTTTGTGATACAGCACAACAGTAAACAAAGCTGTTGAGATGGATGTAGATGAAGCCACACATTCTGTGTTGGCAATGATGCCCGAGATCAAGGATTTAAAGCCAGAACAAAGAGAATGTTTGGTGAATTTTATCAAGGGGAAAGACGTCATTGCCCTTCTTTCTACAGGATTTGGGAAAACTTAATATGCCAGTTAGCCCCGTTAGCGGCGCATTACATACGTCACAAACAAATAGCAGTGACTGGTTAAATAAAAAAAGTTCCTGCCTACCGTCAAGCAAACAAATCCTAATTCTGCAAGGTCAGACAGTTTCCACGAAGTGAAACCGATTGATGAATCAGGCTAGCTTTTTCATCCTTCTGAAGCTCAAATCTTATTGTATTACATTAAAAAAAATGCAAAACTATATATGCACATTTTAAATAATGAGCCCCAAAATATAATGTTCCATTTATTATATATTAAATGATAGGTCCATAGAGTAATATCAGGCCGAGCTGAAATGTACTTTTTCCGTTGCAACATAGTTTTAGTCCTCAAACAACGATTACAAGTATGTCCTAGTTGCTGAGCAGATCCAAAGAGGAAAGAACAACACCACATTAAGAACCTTAATGTGTTTTCCATCATCATTAAACTTCATTTTTGAGCCATCATTAAGTTTCACAAGTCCCTCCGCTGTACCTTCCTACACACCCGTCAAGACAACTCAGTTCAGTATGTTGCCACCCTGAGACATGTTTTGACACCCTCAGCGATAGACTGTTTGAATGGATGTAACCCTATGTAACATTTATAGCCACAGAGCTAACCAACCCACATTTCCTTGCGTTAAATATGAGCACGGTGTATCTGGGCTGTAAAGCAGAGAGCTGGGATCATTACACCCCATCATGTTAAAGTACAGCCTGACTTACTCCACTCTTGCAAACAGCTCTGATGACAAATAGACATGGAGAGGCCGTGCTCTGATGAATGCTGCACTGGCTGGAGAGCTGCAGAACACATCTGTTACCACGGCGTCCATACCCAAGCACTGGCGAGATGAAGTGCTTTATAGATACTCTGATATTTTATAGGTATAGGAAGGTAGGGAGGGGGGAGAGGCACAGTAAAGCGGTACGGAATTTGCATATAACATACTTGACTTTGATGCTTCCGAGATTTGGCATTGGGCTTGTTGTTTGACTCTGTGTGTATAATTGTGTTACTAAACCAAATGAATGATCACCTCCCCACCAGATGGATATATTCCAGTCTCCCACTGTCCCGCTTGTTTTGCTTTTGGACTGTGCTCACGCTGAGCTTTGGAGTGTCCGGCTGTTGCACACAATGGAGCAGAGATAGATTTACAGAGTGATACTGGCCTAGTCTCAAAAACAAAATGGATGTGCAAAGTGTCACTGCAGATAAAAGCCTTTTTCTATTCATTTAGTTTGTTTCATTAATTTAAGATGGTAAAAGTGTTATTGTTACATTATATTGATGTGAATGAAAAGTGACTAGCTAATATTGTCCATGCATTACCAAGCCTAAAACTCTGTAAACATCTTGACAATACAGTAGGAGATATTGTTAGAAGAGAAGAAAAGGAAAGGTACTTGACATGTTTCGGCTGCTAGCTTCAACTGCAATGACCGAGCGTTCCTCCTTTCATACACCTGGGACTCCCTCCTCCAGAGAGCACCAGGTGACAAGAGACAGGAGACAAGGTCAGTGATAGATCTGATTGGTCCATCAGGCGGACCATGCCACACATAACCACCAACATCTACTGTATTGTCTTTGAAAAGAACCCAAGAAGTTAAGAAGGTTTTAGGGTATAGAAGACAAAATTAACACAGCAAAATGTCTTTCAAATTCATTATATACTATAACTGCCACTTGCAAGTATTCAACCTCTTAGTGATTTGGTGTCATATTCCACATTTAAAGGAGAATCTAGTGAGTTTTGCTTGGAAAAAGACATTCAGAAAATTTATACGCACATTATAGTAGTGTTTTGTCCTCCCAGATGTGTTCTAGTTTTGTTTGTGCAACAGTACAATACACCATGCCTCTCTCCAGTCCCGGTGCCCCTCAGTTTAATTAGAAATGGCACTGTGAGCACTCTTGAATCTTGTGCATTGTTTCTCGTCATCTGTAATTGCATTTGCAGGTGTTTGTATCGTCCCCAAAAGTAAAGAGGGTCTATGGAGCAATCCTTGTTATCCCAATCCACTGTTTAGAATGCCTGGCCTGCACCTGTGTGTAACTCAGTGATAAGTGATTCCAAACATTAGTTGTAATAATAGGCAGTTTCCTTGCTCCAGTTTTTGTTCACTCCTATTATTTGCATACTAAAATCACTCCTTGTTTGCATGCAGCAGGAGAAGGGACTTGGTCATAGCTTACTAGGATTTTCTTTTTTTTTAACCACAAGTTGAAAAACACCATTTATCACTGTGGCAATGACGAATGTTCTGTAAGACCTTAATTAAAGCCCATTAAAACACAATACAATGTATGACAACAAAGTGAAAATGAGACTCTAGATGAATTCCCTCTTATTTGCCAACAACAGAGTGGAGCAGAGGGCTCAGTAGACCAACTTTTGATCAGTTTCAGCCTTTCCATTATGCACACTGTTTTCATTTCTCCTCTGCAAACATGAGGGTCTATTAGAGAGGCCATTATGTGCAGCCATTTTGATAAATCAAGGCGGGAGATTAGCCGGACAGACCGCCTGCTCCTGTTGTTCACTGTATCTTCAATGAGTGGTGTGAGTCAACCAAAAAGTTAACAATTTTTTGCTTAATATTTATCTTCTATGATCTTGGCGTGCATACAAATTGATGATAATATGTGTGTGTCAAGGTTATTCTGTGTCTGACATGGTTATATATGCAAGACAATTGAAAATATAATATTTTGACAATGTAAGGACAATTTTTGAAAACATCAGCCCTTCTTAGTCTGTATGCAAATGCAGCTTTTGATTTGTACATTTTGTATATTCCTTAGAAAATGTCCTTTTAAGAAAAAACCTTCTTTAGCTTTTATGATTTTTGAAAACAGTGTATATGTTTTTTAATGAGGACTGATCAGAAATGTGTGGGCAGTATGAGCCAAACTGACTTAAATACTGATTAAATATAATGATGGACCAAGAACGAAATGTGAAAAAAGGATCCTTGAGGATATCACAACGCTCCGAGCCAAAAGTGAATGTGATGGAGAGCAGGCTGAAGGTCAGGCCTCCATTTAGACACCAATCTAGTGCATTAGAAAGGTTGGACTGCTGCAATTTCCCCATATGCTGAGAGCAAGAGTTCACCAAATCACGGAGAATGCTGAGAGGAATGTTGTATAATTCCACAAGAGGGCTGTTATATGTGTGTGTTTTTTCTTAGGAAGATTTTAAAACATTGCTCAAGTATCCCTGTATTTTGCTGGCAGTATGTGTTTTCATTTTAGACTGAAATTGGGCTTAGAAGTTACTCATACTACTTGTGGTCCAGTTATTCCACACTTACTTTACACATTAATTTCACAACTTTCAGAGGCCAGAGTTCTTTGCCATCATGGTAATGCAAACAACAACTAGCACTTCCTGATTTATGGACAATACAATGCTTTAGAATGAAATACAGACAGTATATAGCTGACGTAAGAGCTGCTTATACAATATATCAGCAAAATACGTGGAACAATTCAGCTAACCTTAACCCTGTAAAGACCCTTACCCATTGCACAATATGAGCTTTTAATGTGCAATCTGAATTGAAATCCAACGTAATACTTAAGAATATTTCGATTAAATACAGTTGCACAGCACTACATTGCCGGCCTTCATTTAATGTTAATGCACTGTCTCATTTGAATCAATCACTAGTGACCTTATACTGCTTCCAAGACTGAACTAAGTGCCTTTATATCTTCTCACCTGCATCCCACACATTCCAATCACTGCAACATCTTATAGTACATAATGCTAGCTATCCACAAGTATAATAAAATGTTCCTTATTGCATTTTCACACCATTGCAATAACTGTCAAGCTATGGTCTTGTGTTTGCTGTCATGGTTTGCCAGTTAATTATCATTGCAACTTCCTTTTCTTATGGTGGCTCTGATATGAGGAACAGCGAAGTGTGAGGGAAGATGGCTCTGTCATGTTTATTATGCGTGGCTAAAGTTACAAAGAAAAAAAAAAAGTCTGAGCATGTGTGAAAGCTGTACAGTCACATTAGTATTTACAGTGACTTAATATTGCGTTTGTTTTCCTCATAAGTTCAAACTTTACATAGCAGTGTTATAAAGAACAATAACAAGATTTCATACCAGCATGTAACAAAGTTCACTATGGTGCATATTAAATAAAATTCCACTATTATATTATACAATGGGATGTTTTATAGACAATCCTGGAGAAGTGGTGCACGGTGAGATTCATAATTCTTCAATAACTGTACATTTCCAGCTTCAATAATCACGGTTCAGCTCTGAGGTGCATAGCAGTTATCTATTGCCCTGCTTAAAGAAAATGGTTTAAAAGTACATTGTGTAACTTTTCTAGTGGGGAGTTTGCCAACTGCTTGTCGCCATGATGAATAATATTGCTTTGTCTGGATGTTCCACAGTCTAGCATGCAACTTTTCTCTCTCCATGGAGACAAGCAGATAATACCAGGCAAAGTTATGGGTCAGATCTGTGGTCAGGCAAGCCCAACCTAAAGTAAGAATGTAGGGTTTTCAAGCAATAAAAACACGTTTTGTTTTGTTTTTTCCCCAAGTTTAATGTCATACTGTGGAACATTTCTGATAATCCTAACCTAGGCAAAGTGACAACATGCAGTAGTGTAACCTCATTCAGAAGAGTTGCCCAGTGCATCTTTAATGTAAACATTCTGGCAAAAACTTCGAACATTATCAGTTTGGGGATAATCGCATTCAACCAAGATTTGAGCCTGTAGACAATTTGTCCTAATTTGTAGGGATGGTTGACAAAGCATTAATGTAGAGGCTTAGAGGCTTTGTAGTATATTAGGGGTTCCTCTCATCCATATCACCATTGTCACTCTATCCTTCTCCACTTTTCTTGGTCCCAGTCCACCGTTGACTGCAGCCAGTCAGAGTCCCTCAAGGCTCACTGCTTGGACCCCTTTTATTTATTCGGTACATAACTGCCCTTGGACTCCTTATTATCTGCAATAAACTACTACATTTATGGTTTAGAATTCCACTGTATTGCCCATAATACTCAACTTCCATATCCATTACAGCATACGTCTTACAATAACAATGCAATAACATTTTGGATGACTTCTTCAAACTGAATTACAATAGCTAAGAACTCGTGTTGATTGGTCCCAAATCCCTCTTAAAACTAATGTATTATAATTACAACCACTTAATGGCTTTCTGTTCTAATCAATCTGTTCAGATCCTTGAACATTTTCAAAACCTATATTTATGGAGACTCCTTTTTGCACTTCATGGAATTCAATACAAAGCTATCAAAAGGCTGAATGGGTATTTTAATATCCTCTTGTTCGATGAAAATAACAGAGTGCATAAATAATTAATACTGTGTGAACTGAGACACTTACCAGGAAGAAACAACAGCACTGACTATGAATGAAGGAAGTCTAGGTTCTTGAAAATCAAATAGCTCTAACTTTTTACTTAGGATTATAAAGCAGAAGATATGTGGCTGGATAGAATTTACCCTTGATTTCTAAATGACAACCTAACCATTGTGGAGTGAGACTATTGCTTTGTTTGCTTGTATACTTCTAGTTCAAAATATTTTCACAATTACCAAAAGGCTGACAACTGAGATTGAAGATGAATGAATCTCTGACATAGGTAAAAATACAGACCCGTGGAACAATAGTGCATGAAACAGAGCCTGTGTTAAAGTAAAGTAAGATGTGAAGAAGTGGGAGAAAAGATTAAAGGCGGAGGAAGAGGCTTTTATGTGGAGAGAGGTGAAACATGCCAATAAGGGGGGCTGGGGGGCACTGTATTGGAAAAACTGCTGACTATAATCACGTTCTTTGTTTCTGTCATGTTAAGGCTATTGCTCAAAAACTGTCTTTCTTTAATGCTTTTTACTACAACACCCAGTCGGGGTCTATTTTCTCAACATCTAATATCCTCCATTTACTATTGCTTCTGTCTTGTCTAAGTGAATTATTATAGCCGTTCCTGCGTGGGGGTGGCGTTATGTGGGCGTGCTCTCTGAATGCAGGGAGTAGTCTTGTGCATACAGTGAATGACAGAACAGCAGCTGGTGCCTGAGAGACCAAGGAGCCAGAGCGCTGTGTGTCAGATGCTTCACTGATCCAAGGCAAAGTTTTTATTTCTTCAGCCCCCCGAACGGCGGACACTCGGGGTGTCAGGGGCTCTTTGACAAGGCTGCTCCAGAGTGGACCACCACAGGCAAATGTGCTGATCTCATCTTTCAAATTAAATCGCTTGTTCTAAAGCTTCCTAATCTATAATTCTACAAGTTTGTTTGATATTTAATGTTTGCTCTACACCATATTTTGAGCATCATGAACTGAAGTGAAGAGATGTTGAACTCTGATTTCTTGTCACTTTGGAAATCAAAAGGTGAATATATGAACAAGCTGTTGCTGCAGTTTTCTCTGCCTCTATCATAGAGTGGAAATAGTCTTTCCATAGTTACAGCTGGCTTGGAGCAAAGCCTAAGGCACCAGCGAGAGCTGGGAGGAAAATCCGCCAAATGAGAAGAACCAGAATAGCATCCCGTGAATAAAAACCTGTTTTTCCCCAACAACTTCTTTTTGGCTGACAGTCAGTGTTGACTATCAGTGCGTGATGAGGAGGGATGCCTTACATATTAAAAACTCATAATCACTCAAGGTACATTTCTGGCTATATTTAATATCACTAAACTACAGTGGTTTGCTTGTTCAGAAAAAATAAAACATAAAAAATCCTCTTATTTGTGATATAAATATTATAGGGAAAACAATAATGATCATTTTTAAACATTGACTGAAAATTATGTTAATTCAGAGTCTGTTTTCAGTTTTCCCCTGTACATGATGTACTGTTACAAATCGCGCCCTTGGTTTTCACTAGCCTTTGCTGCAGTCTTGTTTACTGGCATGTTATTTTTAGTTCTGCCTGCTTTCATGTCACACTAAAACCCCCTCGTGGGATACCTCTATATCCACATGTACATTCCTGAAGCCACATTTCACTTGAGCCATGGATTTGGGCTTTCTCTCTGTCTTCCCTCCAGTCCCATTACCCTGCTGTTACCCCGCTAACCCTTCGTCCATGCTTCTTCTTCTCCTGTTTGACCTTCTCTGGCTGCAGCCTCTCCTCCTCTGTCGCTGCACTCTAGCTGTGGAGGGGTGTCCTTATCACTGATGACAGGCTTGTTGCCAGCCCAGGCCAGCTCTTTGCCCCCGGCCACTGAAGCCCTCCAGAGAACGGCGGGTCAGGGAGCAGCACAGATGTCACTGTCTGACCCCAGAAAACTGCACAAGCATTTTTAACTGCACACATTGTTTGGCTATGTCTCTATCTATCTATATTGTTTACCACCGTCATCCCTGGGCACTGGCCACATCCACAACTCCAGGCCACATTTTTCAGGCTCTTTATCTGTTAAAAACTTGGACATGCACCCATCAGTTATAACAATATGACCAAGTATCAAAAAATGAACTAAACCATGATTTATACAGTTAATTCAGAGGTTTCACTTGCAACTAGCCATCTAACATTGATTGGAGTGGGCAATGGTGGTCACTTCTGCTCAAGTGCAGCATAGTACCTATATGCAAATTAAACACCAACCCATTGTGTTTGTCAAGCACTTTTTTATTCAACTCACTTCAAGTACTATTTTATTTTTTTCATTGGTCTATTCTAAGTGTCCAATAGTTAACTGATTTTAATTGTTTAACTGATAATAAGTGACATAAAAGACTGAGCTCAAAAATTACACGAGGATATTTCCTTCTGTATGCAGGAGATAATTTAATAAAATAACATACATGTTTTTTTTTATTTTTTTTATTTGACATTTCAAAGTCTGATGGCTCTGCTGCCATGCATTTTCACCCTGGGGCCAGGATGGATGAATTAACATGATAATGCTTTTAAAAGTTCAGTGAAACTCAAAATGATCAGCAGTCTCATCTCTTTCTTTAATAATCCAAGTCTTACAATTTTCAAACAGAACTTTTTTTTTTTTTTTTTATTATTTTAAACCAAGAAGCTCATGGATATGGCTAAATAAATCACTGTATATAACCAGAATTACCACAAATATCTTGCAAAATTTGCGATCTGGGAATCCATCATGAATTGTTTTTTTTTTTTTTTTTTTTTTGTTTTGTTTGTTTGTTTGTTTTTTATTTAGCCCTTGTTGCTGGTCGTTTTTTGACAGAATCAGCTACACCATTTCAGTTACAATTGAACAATACACATTAAATGAAATATACATTTTGCAATTAAAAGAAAAACAAAAATATCCAAAATACACACACAATCCACTAATCTTTAACATTTATGTCCTAATTCCAACCAGTATTTGCTTTTTCCTCATCGATCCATCATCCAACCTCTGCTGCACTTTAGACGTGATAATTTAAACACAAATCAATTCAACAAAAAGGACAAGAGAGTAGAAGTAAAGTACTACATCACAGCAACACTAGCACACTCTAATTCCCTTGAAGCCCTTATTTTCACATCTACAAGGTGTATGCTCCCCGGAGGACTATACTTTCAAAGGAATGAAAAAAAAAGAGAAAAAACTGCCTACTGGGTAATAATCACAGTTTTGGGGGCACATAGGGGCTATACATGTTTCAATTTCCTTCTATACTGTGTTCCTCCATCTCCCTTCACCTCACCTGCACACACACACACACACACACAGACACACACACTCTTGCAGGTTTTCCTCTGTATTCCTCTGGGGCAGTGCTGACAGTACAAGTATGATAGAAGACGGCGGGTTGGAGCAGAGAGGGAAATTATCTGCTAATAGTACACTGGCTCCCACTGGACACTTCCACGGCAACTGCTGTACACTCACTCAGTGTTAGTGCACAAGTATAGGCCGAGTATACAGTATACCCAAGCGGATCCACTGAGGCAGATGTGGAGTGAGGGTTTCAATATGGAACACTTTGATGCAAATTCATGTGCCTTGTTTTACATTTTGCTCGTACAACACACTTCCAAACACATATGAAAATGTAACAAAATGCAAACGTAAACACATAAATCAAATCACAGAAATGTAATGAAAAAAAAATAAATTAATAAATGAAGGTGCAAAATGAAACTTCTCAGTGGACATGAAAAAACAATATTGCCACCTCCGTTACATAAGTTACCATAAATTCCGGACTCTAAGCCGCTACTTTTTTCTCACACTTTGAACCCTGCGGCTAATAAAACAATGCGGCTAATATATGGACAGATTCTTTGTTTGGCACATTGTCCATTCGTATATAGGGTCTGTGGTTTGGCAGCACAGCGGATACGTGCAGCCTGAGTGCAGAAAGCGTCGCTGTCTGTGCGGGTAACACATGGATCTAAGGTTAACATGAAGTTGCTACACTAGCGATGCTGTCAGCGCACTCAAATAGTTTATCGCCGTGTGTGATAAAATAAGTTATGATTCTAAATTAGCATTAGTGAGGGAGATATGTCTTCTTATGTCTTATGCGTAAATGACGAGAAGAAACGTCTCAAACTTCAGTAGCCGGACATCCACTCAAACCTTATTGATAGAACTAGCCTAGCCCCCGACAGAGCCTGAAATCTACTGAAATCCTACAAGACACTGACATGAAGACAAGACAGGACAGATGCTCTTTCTGCAGGAGACATGCGCCGTAGAGCGTGGGAAGAGAGACGGGGGAGATGCTCCAAGGAAGATGCTCGTTTGATTGTGTTTTGAACAGTTATTTTGCGCTTCATATACAAACCCTCCTCATGGAAAGAACACGAAGAAATGCAGATGAGGCAACTGATGTGGCTGTGGAAGAAGAAAACAGAGCTGCTGCACGTGAGCTCAGCATCAGTGGTGAGATTTTGGCGACGGCAGCGTGACAAACTGACTCAATGTAGAAAGACGACAAAAGCTTTCAAAGGCAATAAAAGCAGACAGCCTGAACTTGAAAATGTTCTTGAAGATGTGGACACCTGCTGCTTATATTCAGGTGTGGCCTACATATGTACAATTTTAAAATGTTGTTAAAATTGTGTCCATGCGGCTTATATTCAAGTGCGCTCGATAGTCCGGAAAATACAATACACAGTACACCTTTAAATCTAATCAGACACAAAGAGTCAAGATAGAATTTCCACCTTCAAGACACTTACTTTACATCAAGAAACCACTCACCCATTCACACACACATACACCAGGGCACACAGACACTGGGGACAAGGTGAGTTCAGTGTTATGCCCAATGGCACAAAAACAGCATTCATCTCTGGGAGCTGGAATTGCACCACCAACCTGTCTATCAGTGGATTTGACCATTTTACCAATGATGTTTATGCCAAGGACAGGATTTGAACCGCCAACCTTCAGATCAGTGGGCGAACGCTCCCAGCTGAGCTCCTGTCGCCCATGGACATTTAGTGTTATGAAATTCACAAAACACTGCTAAAATGTGAAGTCACTGACCCTCACTGGCACTGTTCTATGGCCTCCACTGCCCGTACTTGAACTCTGATCTGGAATCGTCTATTTGGTAAAACTTCTTAGTGCAGACTTTTTCCTGCATTTAAAACTACCAAAGTTAACTCTTGAACTGACTTGTCACAGACTAAACAACCTTAGCTCACCCTTACTTTTGGACCAGTAATTCTCTTTGATTTTCAAGGGCTTTAAACTATATGTTTGTGTGGCTTCTCTTTGAATAGAAGACGGATCAAAGAAAGCACCAGTCACTCTGCGCACATTAGAATCAGAATATTTGATTATTTCACACATCCAAATAAGCCAGCAGACATCTGAGATGTTGGATAAAAATTACTAAAGCCATATCATTGAAAGTCGTCGCTCTTTAGTAACTATTGAGATTTTGGACATATTTTCTAATTGTTTTATTCCTTTGCAGTATTTTAACCAGTCAATACAATCAATCTATAAGCTTTGTATACAAGGCTCTAAACCAGAATTTAATACAAATTCCATTCAAGGCTGTCCAAAGCTCCTGAGATTAAAGCCACAACTTGGAGGAAAGCCAAACGCGTCATTGTCAGATTTAGACAAGGATGTGTCTTCTCTCAGCTACTGCTCTGTCCACAATAATGAATATTACTTTACTCAATGGAAGTGGTGAGAGAACTGTCAACCACAGGGATGTGGATGTATGTGACCCAAATAATTACTAACGTATTACTATAAAAAGCATTTGTAGAAACTACTACTAGAGTGAGTAAAAGTTTAGATGTCAAATGTATTTTATTTAATAAAAAAAAATCCTGGTATAGAATAGACACAACAATGGCAAATGTTAATTCAACATTGTCAATATAAAACTTTTGTCACTATAATTCTCACAGTGGAAAGAGGAATAACATTTACTTCAATGTACAAATTTTGGACACACCTTCTCATTCACTGTGTATTTACTTTAAGTTTACAACTTTTTATATTTGATATAAATAAACACATCAAATAAATGATATTATATGGGATTATGTAGCAAAGAAAAAAAATTTGAATAACTCAACTATCGTATTTTCTGGACTGTATAGAGCACACCTGAATATAAGTAGCATTACCTAAATTTTAAGTCAATTTAAAAATTGTACATATATAGGTTGCACCTGAATATAAGCCGCAGGTGTCCACTTCTTCAAGAACGTTATAAGTTCATGCCATCTGCTTTTATTGCCTCTGAAAGCTTTTGTTGTCTTTTTGACTGAGTCAGTTTGTGACGCTACTTTCACCAAAATCTCACCATCGACTCATTGATGCCGAGCTCACATGCAGTAGCTTGATTTCCTTCTTCGACAGCCCCATCAATTGTCTTTAACTTAAAAGCTCATCATCTAACATTTTTTTGTGTATTTTCCATAAGGAGAGTGTTCGCATGAAGCGCAAAATAACTGTTCAAGCTAGCATCTTCTCCCCCAGCCCTCCCCGCGCTCTAATGCGCATGAGCTGCTATTCTGTCTATATCATGTCAGGGTCTTGGAGAATTTCAGCAGATTTCAGGCTCTCTCGGGTAGTGAGGTTAGTTGTGTCAGTCAGGTATGAGTGGATGTCCCGCTACTGAAGTTTGAGATGTATCCCCCTCACTAATGTTCATTTAGCATCATAATTTATTTTATCACACGGAGAAAAACTGTTTTAGTTGTTTAGTGCTGATAACATCGCTATCAAACGCTGCACCTTTATGTTAACCCATGTCTTATGTGTTAATCGCACAGACAGCGGCACTTTCTGCTCTCAGGCTACATGCATCCGCTGTGTTACCAAACCATAGACCGTACATATGAATGGACAATGTGCCAAACACAGAATCCGTCCATTTATTTAGCCGCTGTTGTATAAGCCGCAGGGTTCAAAGTGTGAGAAAAAAGTAGTGGCTTATAGTCCGGAAATTATGGTAAATATGTTTTATATTTTAAATTCAAATCCTCACAAAAGCCACCCATGGTTTTGCTGACGGCGCTGCAAACCCCTGACTATCTCTCAGAGAGCTTCATGATGAAGCCTCCTGAAATGGTTTTCACTTCACTGTGCATGTCAGGATCAAGAAATGCCAAACATGCAAACCAGGGAGCAAAGCAAAGGGTAGCTATTTTTATTTAAATCTAATACAAGTTTGAGTTATTCTGAGTTCATTTTAGTTTGCTGCATTCCATACTCTGCAATCTATAATGTAAATGGAAATAAAAAAGAAAAATAAATGACAAAGTGCGTTCAAACTTTTGATTGGTAGTGTACTTCAAACAAATATTACTCAAAATAAAGTGGTGTCAGAAAACTGGTCTACTACTGAAAAGTGCAATTTCTCATGCACTCAAGCAAATGTAGTCCGATCGCTTTACAGAAAACAAACTTGGCCGATGTTGTAACTTTCCAACCCTCCTTGGAGTGTGCCCAGTCATTGAAAACAACCCTCTTAATCATTACACTCCAGGGGTAAACAATTAATAACTCTCATCACTGACTTTGTTGGCCAATTGCACTGTGCTTCTCACTCACACAGTAAACAATCAGCACATTTTACGTCCCTATAAAACTTTATGAAGGCGTCGCTATGTGTCTCCCTAGCTAGCTCTCTGGCTAATGTTTCAGCCTTGCACCATAAACCCTGCCTCTCTCCCTGACTTTCCCCTCCTCCTTTCCCCCACTATATCTGCCACCCGTATGCACCAAGCTTGTTAGTTATCCATTTAAGCTAGCTCTGTGTATCACCACATTTTAATAGGCTCAGAGAAACGCGATTGCTGCTACGTTCCTAATAACTCCCATGGCAACAATCCGAGCGTTCAATCTTGTACATGTCGGTTAGGTATGGAAAATCTAATATAGATCTTTCTCCCCAGCTGACATCGGACCCATACACACTCCCGAGATTGTCTAATTTGAATCTGCATAATCATAAAATCAAATCTATTAAAGAAATATATACGTATTCTAATGTAATCTCACAACCATAATCAGCAGGTTTCGGAACCCAGTGCGGTGGAATGAGCATTGTTAATTGGAGTGTTTCGCTGCAGGAGCTGGCCACATGGGATGAGCCAAACGCTGCCCAGTGCCCACCATGAAATAGCGGAGAATTTCAATCATTTTAATGCAGCCGAAATGTGAAAATAGCCACATGATGTCACAGACTTGGTTACCTCAAAGTCAGAGGAAACTAACCAAAGCCTAACCAAATACCATCCAAAAAAAGTTCTTGGAAAGTCAGCTGCTAGGTCACAACTGTGCTTTTTGTGCCAGAGCCCAAATAAAGGATTGCATCAAGAAGGAATGAGATGTACAAACTTGTAGTATCAACATATTCAGAAAAAATCACTGTATGTTTCACTGGACACACAAATGTTTCTGGTTTGTAGTGCCCTGAAAGTAAAAAAAAAAAGAAAAAAAAGAAATACAATATTTCAGTATTTCAGTTGTAAAGCTCATTAGACAAGTCATTACAAAATTCAAATTTAATTTAAATAGCTAAAATTTCATTGTACCTTTGTAATAACACTGTCATGTTACTTTAAGAATGTAAGATGCAAGGACTTATGGGAACAGAGCACATTGATTTGTGTGAAGAGGCAAAAAAAAAAAAAAAAAAGCTTATTATAAACAAACCAGGAACTGAAATGAAAAAAGTTTTTTTCCTTTTTTTTTTTTTCTTCATTTTTTCAACTTTTTATTTTTTTCCTTTTTACAATCAGTTATGTACCAAGTTGTTTATTCTGTCAATTGTACTACCTTGTAAATGTCTTTGGTCATATCTCCCTTTTAATAGCATCTCCTCTCAGGTCATATATAGTGCACATGCTGGTCGCCTCATAAAAGGATGTATATTGCTGATCCATGGGTTGGCTTTGTCCCCAGTCAGCCAAAAGGGGATCAACAGTGTTTCTGCACACAACAGGCTCCATATGTACACAGGGGGTGAGGCGTCTTCCAGGACAGCCACCATCTGGGACACAAGATATAACACCAGCAACTGCATATTCTCACACACTCAAACACTACTATACTGTTCATCAAGTCAGCAGAAGTCTAAAAACTGCATTCAGTGGGTGTGTCTTTTTTTATATGTTCATGTGACAGTGTTTGGTCTTTTCTGATAAATGTCAAAACCCAAACCCTTTTCAAACGTTTTATGAATTTATTTTTCCCCTTGCTGTTGATTTAATTACACAATGTTAAAAAATTATTCCTAGACTAGTCCAACCCTTTCAGATAACGAGTGCCATTTACATGGGCTCCAAATTAAATTAAAATAAACAGAAAGTTGAGATTTCTTTATTAAGCTGATTCCTCATGAATTGTCACTCTGTCTTAAGGCTTTAAGCTTTATAAGTCTTTGCAACCACTTCCTATGACAAGCTAATCAAAACATTGCACCATAATTGGTGGTTAGTGATGTGTAGCATGTAATTATTGCAGTCAAGGTTGCCTTCGTTCTCCACCTCTGTATTATGATTACGGATGTGGGAGAGGGTCATCACACTCTATCTGCACTCTCAACTCAGGGACATTTTTAGTCCAGACAGTTTAGTTCTATAATGAGACTATCATGGTGATCTAATCTGAACATTTACATGTAAAAATCTCTATCGACATATAAGATTTACAACATGCATTATGCAGCTCTGTGTTCATGAGATATTGCTTTGCCAAGAATGTTCCACAGTATGGCATTTAATCTTGATTTATTGCACCCACGAGGGTCCACACAACCAAATTTCTTTTTTTTTTCCCGGCACGCCCCTACATGTGTCTTTTGCACTGACTAAATTCAGCAGTGGTGTCTCGAGAAAATGTGTAACTATGCAGACTACATCCCAATATGATCCCAATAAAAAGGGTTTTGGAGACGTCGATGGCCGATATAACAGTTGATATATCCAGTATGTTGACAGCAGCAGTACGTGTGTGTGTCCTGTGTCTATGGCAACAATCCTCTCTCTTCTATGCACTGATAAAAATAAAACTTATTTTGTTGCTGGTGTTCTGTGCTAAAGTTAACATTTGTTTTAATGTTGGCAGCTACTAGCACGATTAGAGGATTTCAAATCCAGCTCTCCCAATCAGTCACACACATGAATGTTTAGAGCAGCAGAGTGCATCACTGTAGACTGAGGCTGCATGGAGTAAGACGTCACAGACACACAGACACACAGACAAACTACTCCACAGTCACTGCATGGTGCCATTTATCTGTCTGTAAATTGGATGAAATTGCTGTAATATAGAGAGTCTAAGCTTTATATCGAGGTATAACATGCCCACATGGACTATTTGCTCATATCGGCTGTAGATTTTGGCTGATATTCCACCGCCCATGATATAGCCCATAATATCAAGCCAACAGATATACATCAGTCAGGCCCTAATGTGGACAGTCTGAACACAAATGAGCGGGCTTCTCTATTAGCTACTTTTGATTTCTACCATCTAAAGCTGCAGGGACCGTACAGACTTTAAATACTACCACCGTTTCCTCTGCTTAACTCTGTGCTGAATCTACATGTGGAAATGATAATCCTTTACACTTTTCTTCCTTGAATTTATCCAATTATAGCTACATAGACGAGTTTAAATCCAGACTGTGAAATGTAATATTCCAGTTAATGATCTTGCTACTGTCCTTATTTATCAATGAAACTACACACACGTAACTGACATTTTTCCATGTCAGCTTCCATATTGCCCCAGTCCCAACAGAAAGGATCATTGTTAAAAGCAAATGAAGCTATTTTATAAACATGAAAGTTTACGAAAGCGATGACTATTCTTAATACTCACCCGGGCAGACAAATATTCCTGCAATAGTCTTTTTTCATTGTGAGTGAATCACATTTTGAATTGATTTTGCAAGTGTGGATAAAAGTTCTGCTCCCGGCTTTCTCGATTCAATTTCAACAGGAATAATAGAAGTCATAACAATAGTCTCCCTTACGTAAAATATATTTGTGTATTGACAAAACTGTCTAAGAAATATTGACATTGATAAAGTCTAGTAATTTGTCTTTCAGAGCTCCTCGCTTTGGTAAAGTAGGGTTTGTAACTTTTTCATAATTAATAATACATCCATTGTGCCTTGTTTGTTTTTAATATTCATTTATTCTAACACTTAAGTGTCACGGTTAACTAATCAATGTGAAGCAGAGACAGACTGAGTCGTCCTTTCAATACAACAACACACATAAACGCAGTGGAAAAGGGCCTCAAAGCTATTTGTCCGAAGGAGATGAATTTATAGTGCAATAGAGAAAGCTAAACATTTCTATACATGTTTATTTAGCACGGTAATGGAATTTACAAAGCTAACTGCCATCTCTACATCTCCTTTACATAATGAGCAATCATGTTAATGCTAGTTGCACAATTCTCCAAAGGAGTCCTGAAGATATATTACAGACTACTGTATAAAGAACACAGAGAGTAGAAACTGATTGGGAATCTTACTTGGCCAGCTTGAACCACACACTTTGGAAAAACTTCACAAACACAAGTGGCAGTTTACACATAAAAAGGAGAAAAAAATAACATAAAGGACTGAGGAACAGCATGGGTTTTCTCAGAATCAACAACAGCACCAAACTATTACTTGTCTCAGGTAGAAGAAGTTATATATTTTGTTCTGAATGTTATGAGAATTTTGGAGAAGAGGTGTGTGTTTGGGCAGATTTTTTGCATGCTTTTTGAATGTAGAAGGGACTGGCTCTTCAGAGAAATCAACAAATATCAATATTAACTACAGTAATGGGGTCATGTGATGTAGGAAGGCAACACTGAAATACAATGAGTTAAAGGCACTGTACCTGATTTGGCCTTAAAATGTGAAAAACACAATTTTAAAGACTTTGACATGGTTCAAAGATATTCCTCACTTACGCATCCCGAGTATCCTAATTATTCACCACGATGAGTTTATGAGTGTTTTTCACAATTGTCAGAGACCAGAGCAGAGTTTTGCCATGATGGTAAAGCTCACAACATCTAACATGCTAACACACACTTCCTGATGATCAAACAATAAAATGCTTTAAAATTAGATGTCAACAGCCCGCAGCTAACATATTTTTACTTCAAGCTTACACTGCAAAAACTAAAATCTATCCAAAATAACTTGAATTATGGAAGTTTTATCATGATTTGAGTAAATTTAACTTGACAAGTAAAGTGATTTACAAATCTAAACAACACACTTGAATATATTCTAATTACTGTAAGCAAAATATTCTTGAACTCACGTGCAGTAGATATAGCTTTTTGCAGTGCAGTATATCAGTTCTGAGAGAATACATGCATCACGAATTTCGGATTTCCAGTCATTGCACAATGCATACTGGGAAGGATTTTCCGAAAAAGTGAGCATCAAACCGCTATGTTTGTTTTCCCAGTGGGATGCGTCTATTAACAAAGCCGGTCTTTTCTAGTCTTTTGAACCATATCACTTTTGTTTCTGGTTCTGATATTGTCATATTTTAGTTTTGGGATTCGGACATTGTAATTGTGTGGTTGTTGAATATCCTAACAGCGGAAAACGGCTCGAGAAATGGGCTTCGGAAGATTACTAACTTCATAACTGCAAAAGGGAATCAGATCTGTGTGACTGCAAACTTCCGTTCAAACTGTTTCTCTTCCCAAAAGAAATGAAAAATAGTGAAAGGCGAAGGCGATGGGCAGTATTGATACACAGGAAGGACGAAAAAGGAAAACTTTGACTAAGAAATCATCCTGCGTTTGCAGCGAATATTTTGTATCTGGAGCACCATCAAAGCAAAACCCCGATTCCCAGTATGCATTGCACAATGACCGGAAGTCTGAAATTCGTGACGTATGTATTTTATTCAAATATATGGGGAAAAAAATCAGGTATAAGACCTTTATACAAAGACAGCAATGAATTGTTGGAAGGTATCAATCAATCAAGCTTTACCCCAGACTCCAGAGGGTCCATATAGAACATAGAAAAATATTATTATTATTTCCCTAAAATATTTATGGATTCAGGAACAAGAAATACTGTACTCAGTAGCAGTGTTGTTGCCATGTTGGTTGATTTGACTGTTCTATATGGCAACTCCCATCATCTTTGGACTGACTATCCTTCATCATTCCCTGGTCAAACTCTTCTCCTGCTGTGTGACCTAATCTCAAACTGCCCCTGACACATACTCCCCATACATGGACAGAAGAAGAGAAAGATGACGTACCAACATGGCCCCCTGCTGTGTACTATGTGATGTGTGTTGCTGGTCCGGTGTGATTGATGTGCAGTGGGTGGGGGGTTGATTGCTTCGGTGTCGGCTCCCCAAGGAGAGGTTAGGCTGAAGGTCCTAGCACCCTGATCAGCGGGTGCTCACAGTCTACGGCATGATAGAGCACTTTAATGAGGAGGAAAAGGTCACTGTAGTTTACTATATGTGTTTCGTCACCTCTGTGTAAATGTGCAGCTGAGACTCTAAATAGTCCCCGGGATATTGATCATTTTGTCGAAGAAGCTAAGGTGCAGAGTGAGTTGCGTCCAGTTTCATTTTACATTTGTGTGTGTGTGTGTGTGTGTGTGTGTGTGTGTGTGTGTGGCTAAATCCCATTTTTGTCCTGGTTTTAGACCTGTTTTAAACCCTCTTTTAGTCCTGGTTTAGTCCTGGTTTAGACCTGGTTTAGTCCTGGTTTAGACCTGGTTTAGACCTGATTTAGTCCTGGTTTAGTCCTGGTTTCGACCTTGTTTAGTCCTGATTTACTTTTGGCTTTAGTTCTGGTTTAGTTCTGGTTTACGTGACGTACGGGAGGAGGGACGGTCTGTAGTTAAGATTTTTGTTAAAACATTCACAGTTGTTTTCCCAATTTTTTTTTTTTTTAAGGTTTAAATTTGTACTTGCTGCTTGGAAATTATGACATTACACTAGGGAATTCCGTAAGTGTTACACAGCAAAACTCCTCTAATGCACCCAGAAATTATTATGTTCAAAGCTCTCTATTTCCTGTACATTTCAACATATTTTTCTTTACAAGTTGCTTCTTGATTGATGTTAAAACTATCATTTATATTTACAGCAGGTATTATCCCGCCAAGTTAAGTCAAAATTAGAGAATAAAAATCCGTTATACACACTTTAAAGCTATAACTAAAATGTATTGCTTTCTTATGACAATAGGAATGTAAAATGTTGAGTCTGAAATCAATATACAAAAGTAAAATGTCTTAACAAGTTGTGAAAAAATCAATGGCCTGTTGTGTATTCTGTATAGTCCACTTAAACTGATTGACAAACTTAAATATAGTCTGCAAAAATGTTATATTTATATGTCAATTAGATCAATAATAAACATGAAATCATGCAGTTAGTCATCTAGCATTGGGAAAACTGTGAATAACATGGCACGGTGATAGTTGCTGTAGAAAAACAGCTCAGTGTAAATGAAACTGCCTTTTCAATTCTTCATATTGCTACAGCTACATACTATCAGTGGTGGATGAAGTATTCAATTTTGATACTTAAGTAAAATTACAGATACAGGGGCAAACAATTACTCAAGTAAAAGTAAAAATTACACATAGATTGTGCTTTAGGAGTAAAAAGAACAGTTAAAGCATCAAGCTTAGCAGTGATTTTGATAAAGAATTTAGCAGATTTGATTGATTTCTTAACTTTTCAAGCTGTTTTTGTGTATTTGGTCTGCTCAATGTTGGGATGTTAACTTAAATTAAATGTGCTAAAAATAAGGCTCAAATAAGAAAAGTATTTGTAGATCAAAATTTTTTTCTATTCTTTGACCTATGTGTGCTGTATATATGCATCAATTCAGTTCCTTCATACATTTTACTGTTTTTTTCCTCCTGTTTTTCTCTTTCAATAATTCCTCAAAAGCACTATATTCCTGGCTGCGTCGCTAAACAAACAATAGCCATCTCTGCATGTGTCAGGCTTTGGAAGAGCTCCACAGACTGCAGCAGCATGTGACGGACGCCGGGCTCCATCATCTCTGGACCAAAGCAAAGGCAACGCTAGCATCCAGGCAGGCCACCATCCAACTCCGAGACAGGGGATTTACTGGAATTAAACTGTGTGAAGGTGTGCACGGGCTCTCACTGCACCATTACTGCAATCGCTGCCTCAAAAGAAGGGGAGAAGAAAGAGCGCCCGCCAAGAAATGGGGGTAAAGGAAGAGGATTTCACTTGCGTCCTTTAAAGCGCACTATCTCTCCATAGCACATTTGTTTTATTAATTTAATGTCACATCAGGAGGGTCCGTCAAAGTCACTTCATGGAACTTTTGGTTGCGCGCGAAGTACTGAGAGAACAAAGGCCCCATCGTGTTATAACGCCCCAGACAGAGGCAAAGGCACAGGGAGTGGATAAAAGTGGTTTCCCTTCCTCTCCCATTAAATTGCCCTTTAGATAAAAGAAAAGGCACACACCAAAAGAGCTTCGTAATGCTTAAACAGCTCTCATATTTGAGAGGATTTTAGGCCAACATCACAGAGGGATCACAAAGCAAATAGCAGGGATTAATGTGTTTAATGCATTAGGCAAACATGCACCTACTAAAGAATACTTTTCACTTTCTTTATGAAATGGAAGTCTTGGAAAGATAGGTATAGTTTTTAGAGCATTGTATGTTTTTCAAGTGCGCCTGCAGTGAAATATAGTACTCCCTGTAGTGTCTAAGTAAGTGGACAGCAGATAACTAGCTGTAAGATTGAGGGCTCCTTACCCCATAACAGACCACAGCACCAACCGCATCAGTACAAAAGCAACATCGATCCGCCTGTCAATCTCATGCTTTATCAGGAGTGCACCTGAGTCTAAGCTTTGCTCACACTTAAAACTAGGACTAAAACTGGAACTAAACCTGGTCTAGATCAGGACTAAACCAGGATCAGGTCCAAACAAAGTCTACATTAGGCCTAAAACGAGTCCCAAATAAGGATTAAGGGTAAACTTTTCCTTAGATCCACCAACACTGAACCATGATCTTAAGTTTGGAGGTCCCGACTCTCTGTCCCAAAAGCCGCTACAGTCACTATTAATCACTATCTCACTTACACACAATATTTATTATTTTTTAAAAAATTTTTTTTTACCTTTATTCAACCAGGAAAAAAGTCCAGTTGAAATTAAAAACCTCTTTTTAAAGGAAGTCCAGGCCAAGAGGCAGCAGTTTAACATAATGACAATAAAAATGACATTGATCATGCCAATGTGGACGCTGTGTCTTGCCCAAGGACACAAAGACAGATTGCAGTAGTTGGGGCTAGGACTGGACAAAGAACTTTGTAGTTTGTACCCTACTCACCCTTTCCCCCAAAATAAGATCCACCTTTTAAAAAACAGAAAGAATGAAAACAAATGCGCGTTGTGGTCTTGAGCGACTAATGGCTTGAGTATTAGCAGTGTCTCATCAGTTGTATGTGTTCTTGTAGCTTACACTTAACCTCTCCAATCAACACAGAGCCATTATTTTCCATCAGGCTGATTGTGCCCTCCATCTCCATACAGCTGATTGGACCCTTTACTTGATCTACACCCACTCTCCAGCTCATTCCGGTCACCACACACGCACACAAATTTCACTCATTAAGAAGTAGTATAAGCTTATGTATAACAAAGTAAACCAGTGGTCACTTCCATATGTTTAAAAGTGCTATTCAGACAAAGATAACAAAAGTTGGCACTGTGTTGTTGCAGTTAATGTTAAAACGTGAGCGTGAGCATTGCTACCCTTCTCAAAAACACAGCTGGAGTTGTGTTTTGTTTCATTCACACATGTTTAAGTAACCCTTTATTATAAGTCTGTTTACATCTCCAAAGCTCAAAGTACTCTGTTCCAGGTTGTCAAGCATTACTTTTCAAGTTAACTTACCTTGGCAATTCCAGGGCAATTCTGGTGAATGTGTGTGGAGTTTATAAACACAGTGGAGCACTTGCTGTATTACCACATGACATCACAAGATTGAACAGAGTGTTTTCTATCTGTTCTCTATCAAGCTTATTTGTACTCACTTGTAGGTTGCTTTACCTGAACGATGTAGAAGTTTGTAGCAGATTTCCCTTTGCTTGTTGGTGATGAGATATTTGTGAGGTATTGTTCATACATTTTTCCGACTGCTAACAGCGCACGAGTGGGGCTCCGTTTGGGAGGTGCACTTGTGGCGATATTAGTCACTCTTCTTCTGCCACGACTCATTATAAGCCAAGTTTAATTGAAGATGAAGCCAAGTAAGTTCCTTTTGCAAAGTTTTTCAAAGTTTGGTGCAAAGTGTCTTCACTAATGCCTGTTCAAGCCGCCATCTTCAGGTGCTGGCACTGTCCTGCTGCTTCCCCAGTTTAGGCTCCTGGCACTACTAATGACATCACTCTGTTGCAGCCAATGAAATAGCGGCAGGGGTAACCCTGTCGTCATATCACTGAATACATCTCAGAACGTGTAATAAATAAAATGTGAACTAAAACATGTTAAATTAATACTACTGAGTTTGGAAAAATATCAGAATCAATGTATATTTTTATTTATTAAAATAAAATGGCAAATATTGGTAGGAACTATTTTGTCTTCCCCAAATATTGGTTGTGACATGTCCCCACCGTCCCTATGCAAACCTACAACCCTTGTCTGAATGAAACAAAACACAACTCCAGGTTTGTGATGAGGAAACAACATTATAGCATAGACCAGAAAATACTGTAAAACACGCCTTTTAAGATGCTGAATATTAAAGTGTTCATTTAAAACTATTGTGAACTGAAAAATTTAATTACCAATAGTGACCCAGCAGTTTTTTGAGTATCATGACTTTTGTTTACTTTTTAACTTTGGCTAATGCATTTCTTTGCCCATTTTGCACTGCTGCTACAAAATGGAAGATTTTTTTAAAACTTCAAGCTGCATCATAACACCAAGAATTTCCAAATGCACGTCTCTTCAATTAAACCCTCCAGAAAAAGTTACTCAGCTCCTGTACCTTGAGGTCCACAGCAACAAACTGTGAATGTACATTTTAAGTAGTTTTGACAAGACTATTTTGGCAGTCCACACCAGTCCACGCCACAGGCTATCTAATTTGCCATGGTTAATGAGAAGTAGTCATTCTAGTGGAACACAGCTGTTTTCTCCTGCGTACGGTTGTTTGGCTGCTTTTATCGACTGGTGGCCGGACCCAGGAGGGGGCTTTGATGGTGAATGGGTATCTGACCGTGCACAGAGGTGGAGGGAAGGAAATGAAATTGGTGGTTGTACTAAAGATCCATCTTGATTGTAGTTTGAGTTTACACAACTTTGCTCCGCAGACGTGACACTGACTGGCATCTTAGTATCACCGTCACCGTCTCAACCAATAGACACTTCCATTTGATTGATGCTTACACCAACCTGTGTTTTTGTCTATAATTAATTTATTTTCATGATCTCGTATACAGTTTTGATGTTTGGGATGGTCTTAAAGTGCAAGTTTAAAGGGCCCATATTACACTATTTTTTGATGAATGGTTTCCTCATTACAAACATGCCTTTTTTTTTTTTTTTTTTAATTCACAGATATACACATTTAGGGTGTTTAAACTCCATACACCTTCACCAGAATCATTTGGATAATTTCAGTGTGGAATAGCCAGTATCTACTGAACAAAAAGTAAAAAGGACCTGAAAATTGTCACTTTATGACATCACTATGTGCAAATTAGCATTTTGCGCTCTGGAGATGAAAAAAGACTAATAATAAGAGGTTACTTAAACATGTGTGAATGAAAAAAGCATATCTCCAGGTTGACTTTGCCCTGATGAAGACGATCTTGCTGGTCGAAATGCGTTGGCGTCGGGTGCCTCGGGTTTGTACCTTGCCCACTTTTACATTTTCCAGTAAGGGCAACTTTCTGTTTAAAGACTACTGTTTTAACCCTCATAGAGCACCTGTATTGCTATTTTTTTACTTTTTTATGACCCAGTGAAGCGCTCTACCTCTTTTTTCATCTGACGATAACTCCAGGCATGTTTTTGATGAGGAAACAACATTTTAACATGGCTAATACCTGACAAGAGTCAATTTTGCATATAATAATTAATCCATATGAGAAACATACCTCAGATTTTTATATTTTCAATCTTTTTGTATTCTGTTCAAATGGAGAATATATTCCATATAAACAAGTTTGGAAGTGGTTGAAATATTTCAGTGATTTTTGTCTCTTGTTGTGAATAGCTTTTGCTGATTATCCAGCTATCTAGCCAGTTAGTGTCTATAATTATACAAAGACACAATGAATACTTTTGTGTACTTATCATTATAGATCGATCTGCACAGTATTCAGTTATTCATTTATAATCCTGTCTCTCACCTCGTGCCCTTTGGTGGTTGCACAAAAACAATACATTTAAATAAGTTTTCTTTCCATAGCAACAACTTTGTGCCCAGAACGTCTCGTAATAATGACTTTGCCTCATTACCCCACCAGAATAACACAATTAAAAATAACTTCAAAGATATCTGCTAGCTCTAAAAATATTAAGTGGAAAATGAGCTGGAATAAACTTTTGTTCTCTTGTGTGGATAACATGCAATTCCCTGTGGCACCTCCTCTCAAACAATGCTTAATAAGATAAGCATTTGAGTTTTTTTCATTTACAATCCCATTATCTGTAATGATTAAGACCTATCGGAGAATAATTATAGTACATTTTGACCATTTGAGATAAAGTTTCTATTATTTAAGGCAATTCTATTTAGAAAACAGTCTTCTTTCTGCTTAACATTCACATGTAGATAATAAAATAAAGATATAATCTTAATTCATCTGCAGGACTAAGCTTTGTCTTGTAATAACAATATTTTGAAGGAAATGTTTTTGCTAAAATGGAAACTTGCATAATAAATACCCTTACACTTTATAATAACTACACTTGAATTAACCTTAAAGAGCCTTTATTATGACAAATTAACTCTTGCTAGCTTTGTGTTATAATGTTGTTACCTCATCAAAAACATTCCTGGAGTTTTGTTTTGTTTCATTCACACATATTTTTGAGTAATGCTAAGTCCTTCTACATCTCCAAAACTCAAAATGCTCTCTTTCACCTTGTGGTTTTCAAGTTAACAGCTACTTTTGTTCAGTAGAGATTAGCAATTCCAGGTCTGAAATTATCCAAATGATTCTGGTGAAGCAATATGCAGTGGAGCACCTCCTGTATTACCACATGACAGGGCTGCACAGTGGCAAAGCGGTTAGCACTCTTGCCTCCCAGCAAGAAGGTTCTGGGTTTTCTGTTTGAGAGAAGGATTCAGTCTAAATGTGCAGGGTTTGTGTGTTAAACATGAGAGCGAAAAAAAAAAACACAACTCCAAGTCTGTTTGTGATGAGGTAACAGCATTATAACATAGATCAGAAAATAGTGTAATATGGGCCCTTTGAAGAACACAAAGAAAGACTGAATTCATATTGAACAACTAGTTTATTAAAAGTATTCAGCCTTAGTTCCTACTTAATAAAGGGGTTAGGAGTTAAGATATTAGATAGTGACTAAGCTTGAATCATTCTTAGAGACTGATTTGTTCATTATGAATTGAGTCTTAAGTCACTAAGGCAACTTTTTTGTGTTGTTCTTATAAAATGTTATTATCAAATCTAGAAAACATTTACCTTAACAAAATTAGTTTATTGTAAATGACAATAAAAAGTTCCGTGCCATCCACCTATCCTCCTCATTATGATTCTTGTGCATGAAGTGGGCCCTAACCCAAAGCGGGGCCATTGAAAATAAGTGTGTTGGCGTCACAGCAGCCCTGCCCATGGCCTGATTGCTTTGTGCCGATGCTTTAATTGGCAATTAGAGGCCGAGCAGGGCAGCCATCACAATAGGTTTATGTGTTTGTGTGTGCATGCTTAAATATGAGCAGGACCAAAGTATGAGTGCACAATGTGTCTGGGAGGATAGCCCTGCTCTGGTGATGAACAGAGTTTAATTTAAAACGTTATGCAAATATGAAATAACTTATTGTTCAAGGTGCATGATGTAACTTTTCTGGTGCCGTGTCTCCAACCTGCTGTCTCTGTAAAGATGTGTTTGCTTTGGCTCTTTCAATTCTGTTTCGTTTAATTGAATTTAGTTTTGTTGAAGTGCATCAATTACAGGTGTTTTATTGTCTTGAAAAACATGCATTCTTAGGCTGCGTTTACACATAGCTGAGTATGCTTTGTCCGTTTTCCAAAATAACATTGTGAACGTACCATGTTTTCAAAAAAGTTTTCATTTACATCAACCCACATAAATATGCTATCGAGCGCCGTCATAACTACATCAAGCCTCTGGGCGGCACCTGGATTAGATCCAAGTCTGTAGCATTTACTGTATTTCATTACAGTTGTAAGTATTACTTGAAAATACTTTGAAAAACATGCATTAGTGAGTGGGCTCGCCTCTCCACAAATATGTTAAAGAAGTGGCAAAATTGTTGACCTCTGAGCCCTCATTTGTCTCTGGTCATGGATATGATACATCAGCTGTGTGTGCAAATGCAAACACATGAAACATTGGTGGCACTTTTGGTGCATCAGCTCCTAAAACTCCGTTTATCTCACTTTACTTGCAAACGCCAAACCGTATTTTTTCCAGAATCTCCACTCTAGCCGGAGTTTTTAGAAAGATTCGTTTTCAGAGATGAATTTGCCATTTGCGTGTTAAAGATGGGTACAAACGAAGGGAAATGTCTCCATTTTTAAAAATACCCATGAACGTGTAAACGGGGCCTCACTTCCACAGATCTGACTTCTAAATTGGCCTGACAACCACGTGTTTATTTTCATGGGGACAGTTAGGTTTAATACCATGGAACATTCCAGTCAAAGCATTAACATTTGGATGAAAAAAAAGAGGTAGAGTGCTTCACTGGGTCATAAAACAGTAAAAAATAGCAGTATAGGTGCTCTATGAGGGTTAAAACAGTATAGTCTTTGAAAGTTACTTACTTACTGGACTTTGTCAGGGCAAAGTCGCTTGACCATCTTGATCTATTGCTAGACCATCTTGCTGGTCGAAATGTGCCGGCATCCCTTCATGAAATAAAGGACTTTTAATATATTCAGTCGGAGTGCCTCGGGTTTGTACCTTGCCCACTTTTACATTTTCCAGTAAGGGTAATTTTCTGTATAAAGCATTAACGTTGTAGTCATTTGTAGTGTAGTTGTGTTTGTGTAGTACAGATTTAACGACTATGGATTATAACAACGACATAATAACAATGCATATTCTCTTTCTTAAGTGTATTGTGCACCTAACCAAAATCTCTTTTTGAGAATCTTGGAGAGACCACTTCTGTAAATGGAATAAGTGCAATCATTAAAATGTATGTGTGGATTAGACACTTTCAAGAGCGTTAGGCTGTCCACTTCTTCAAAGAGTTACCATAGTAACCATATTTCTATATTTAATGCTTGTGCTTACCTGTACAGTATTACAGGTGAGTTGTTTCAAAGTGCAAAGAACTTCAGGTGAGATATGTAAGACTTGTACAGATGTCTTTTGTTTTATTGGTCTTGATGTGCTGTGTTGGCATTTAACTCACATACTGATTACTTAATATTCTCTTACCTGTTATATCATTGTTCATAATGGAAAAACAAGTTGAGCTATTTAAAATCTTCCTTCTTCTTTACCATATTATGATGGATTAAAGAGCCCATATTACACTGTTTTCTGTTCTATGATATAAATGATGTTTCCTCATCACAAACCTGGAGTTTTGTTTTGTTTTTTTCACATATTTTTAACAAACAAGCCCTGCATATTTGGACTGAGTTCTTCTCACAAACAAACAAACAAACAAAAAAGCATTCTGTTCCACCTTGTGATGTCATGTGGCAATACAGGAAGTGCTCCACTGTGTTTTTAAACTCCATACACCTTCACTAGAATGATTTGGACAATTTCAGCTTTAGAATTATCGATCTCTACTAAACTAAGGGTAAAAGGTAGCTGTTAAATTGAAAACTACCGCTTCCTGACATCACAGTGTTTTGAGCTTTGGAGATGTAGAGGGAATACTCAGACTTGTGTGAAAGAAACAAAACACAACTCTGGGTATGTTTTTGAGGAGGTAACAACATTATACTTAAAGGGACTTAAAGGGACAGTTCGGAATTTTGGACATAAGGCCTCATTTCCTAGTGAGCCAGATTGTTGGAGACGTGTGGAGACACTTTTTAAAATATTCCATCCAGTCCATGCATTTGCAGAGGTCATTGGTGCTAGGCTAGCGCATGTCAATGGCCATAGTTAGCCTACCACTAAAAAACAGTCTTACCCACTCCACAAAACACTGGAAGTAAATCTATTATTACGCCAGACTGTTGATGTAAATGTCTGTGTTGATAGAATCATTTTAGAAGTAAAACCAACCACGCATTTGAAGGATTTATATCTGAGCAGCAGCAGTGAATTGTACTTCCTAATAAAAAACTTGGCAGCAGCGGACTGATATATGAGAAAATAGTCCCTCAACATGCAACAATTCATGCGATGCAAAGTTGGTATTTTTTCAAACATTATTTTATCAACACAGACATTTACATCGACAGTCTGGTGTAATAATAGATTTGCTTCAGGTGTTTTGTGGAGTGGGTAAGACTGTTTTTAGTGGCAGGCTAACTATGGCCATTGACATGCACTAGCTTAGCCCCAACGACCTCTGCAAATACAAGGACTGGACAGAATATTTAAAAAAGTGTCTCCACACGTCTCCAACACTCTGGATCACTAGGAATTGACGTCCTATGTCCAAAATTCCGACCTGTCACTTTAAAGCTCACAAGAATCAGTAGCACCTTAATGTAATATAGATAGTTGACACTGAAAAAGTTTGTACATTTATTGAGAAAAATAAAGATATGGTTGTGAGGGGACATGGCTACAATTTCTGTAAAAATGGCTGATCAGAGTCTGGATTTGAATAAAATAAAGATAAGTATGATAATTAAAGGGATCAACAGCAACCATATTGAATGTTCAGCTCAAAACAGACTGCAAGGTGTTTTTCCTCCTCTGACCCCATCATAAAGTCAACTCTATAAATGTAATCAATTTCATTCTGTTTTTGGTCAAATAATACAACTTTTAATTACAGAGTCCTATTATTATTATGCTGAACATTGTAATTGTAAAAGTTTATTGAAGGTCACTGTGTAAATGTGACTTTTCCTCTAATTAAAAAAGTTGAACAAAATATTCTTCTTCCTTATAATAGATTATTTGCACGCATTGTGAAACTGCACATCTCTGACATTCTAATTTCATTTCACCAGCTCTGTCTAAGGAGTTAAGGTGAAACACTACAGAGGAAAGTCTTTTTTTTTTTTTTTTTGGTCAGTTTGGTCTCTCAGTATACAAACTTCCACCAGGAAACAACAAAATGATCCACTCTATACTGAAATATGTTTTAATGTTTAATTGAATCCACTTACGACCATCAAGTTATATGGGACATTGTAACTTCAAAGACAGTTTAAAGAAGCACCTACATACAGCAACATTTCCACTGATTTATTTAAGTTTTAACTCTAAAAATGAGGCAAAATGTTGTTTGGGACATTTTCATTCAGTCTAGTTTACTGAAACACTTAATAAGATATCCAAAATCCCCTCTGACTATTTTTAGCATCTAAAATGTCAACAAAAAGAAGCAAGAAACTTAAACCTGACTCTTTCCATGTTTCTGTTTTGAATGTCCCAAAATGTTTACACTTTAGCCTTAAAATGTTTTATTTTTATATTTAAAAAACATACAAAACATAAATAATAAAAAACTTGTAATACACATTTTATTTTCTTAACTTAACTTTCTCAACTATATGTAAAGGAGAAGTTCCCAAATGATATCTCTGATTTTTTTTTCCCTGTTTCCGCAGTGTCTCACAATAATCTGCAAAATTAATCACTAAATCTTTTTTTTTTTTTTTTTTAATGATACTTATCATTTACAGGCACTGTCATACGTCAAGGAAAATGATGGATGTGATAATATTTTCATTGCACTAAAATAGAGTTGACTACGTTGACCATTTACGGATTGCAAAAATATTCTAACTCAGCACTACTACAATTTATTTATTTATTTTTGGTTTTCACATTGAGCTGTAGTATCCACATACAGTATCATGCAATAGAGAAAAGGCTTGGTGTGCATTTCAGATTCATCAGGATCATAAAAGAGGAGCATCGTAGTTGGATAAAAGCCTGACTGGCAGTTGGGAACACACACAACATCTTTTCCCTCTCTCCTCCTCTCTCTTTTCAATGACGACATGGGTTCTAATCATTGGGTCATGTCAGATCTGATGCTTCAAAAGTCCCACATCGAGATGCATTTCAAGAGATGCAATCCTCCAAAGAGCTGAGGAGAAGAGCTGGTGGTAACCTGGCCTTCCTGAATTGATAATGTCAAGGAGGAAATGAACATGTTTGGGACTTCCTCTTCTGCTCTGATCAGAAGGAATTGATTCAAGTCCTGAAAGAAAAAAATAAAGGTGAAATATATGACTGTGGTAATCAGAAGCAGACAAACTATTGTAAGATTTAAAGTATCAGTTTACATTTGCTTATCTTAAAGGTGCACTGCACAACTTTTCTAGTGGTGGTTTCCATGGAGATGTTATTGCTTTGCCTGTTCCATGATATGACATTAAACTTATCCATCTAGCATGTATTCATTAGTCATGAATGTATTCATTCATTCATTACGTGTGTATCCATTGCTAAAAAATACACACACAAAAAAAAAAGTATTACAAGAATTCCTTCTGTGAATAGAGGCGACTCTCCACAGATTTGAATTGTAGCATAGTGCTGTAACCTGCTTGTCTCCCTCATGATAAAATGAAATTTAATCTGTACTGTGGAACATTGTAGACAAAGCACTTATATGAATCTGATAAAACATCCGGCCCAAGTCAGGTAGAGGACGGGTGATTAGCATATCAGCAAACTTTGCAAGCTGTCCAGTCCCAGTATAATCCACATTATTTCTATAGGACATTTTGCAAATAAAAGCTGTATATACTGAAATTAATCCAGCAAATTAATAAACAAAACTGCAAAATAAATGACAAATAATAAAACCTTATAAAACAAGTGTAAAAAGTAAAAGAAATAAATCAATAAAAGGCAGCAGAGGACCAGACAACTCACGCAGTGTTAAAAGGCAGAGGATAAAAGTGGGTCTTAAGATGAGACTTTAACTGTCAGTGTAATCACTCCGAGTGGTTAAAATGACTTTATGGACTTGGTTTGAAGAATGAAGACTTTTTCTTACTTACATCCAAGTTTTTGAGATGTATTTACAGGACTGAACCAGGAGGACTAAACCAGGACTATACCAGAACTGAACCAGGACTCACTGTCAGGATGGGCTCAGAGGCGTGCTCGTCTAAACTGTCGGATGACTGCAGGAGAAAGGACCGGCACAGAGCTCCATGCCCCACAAAGGTAAGCGCAGCCGTCGCCCGATCACGCTTTGTGGACACCCTGCTCCACGGACTCGGGGTTGTCTGTCTTAAGTCCAAGATTAGTCCTGGTTTAGATCTGGTTTAGTCTTGGTTTAGTCCTGGTTTAGTCCTGGTGTAGTCCTGGTGTAGTCCTGACCTGCCCGTGTGTAATCACTACCCACCCACATAACCGCCCGTAAAATTCCAGAATGCTAAATCCCGCCCGTTTCAGCAACTCGCGGGTACCTGACCCGGTGCACGACTCTGCCTGACCAGCCCGTCCCTTCTACATGTAGCTGCGAATTTGTATTACGTGTGTCTTAAATGCGGAAGACATCTCCTCTCCAAAATTCTTGTAACAAAATGTATCACTTTTTATACTTGAGATAATTGAAAGTTTGGTGCTTCCATTGTTGATTGTGTAAAAAATATGTGCAGTTTCTCAGTCCTTTATGTTGTTTTCCCTCTTTTTCACATGTAAACAACCATGTTTGTTTTTGACATGAACAGACTATGCTTCTCTCTGATTGGTAGGAAGGTAAGAAATCCTCACCATTTGTGTGTTAAGGGGATAGTTCGGGATTTTTGACATAAATCTGTATGGCATCCCCGTGAGCAGTGTCGTGCATCCACACTGACTTACCCCCGACAGCATCCAGTGAACCTGAGATACTGGCCGTTTTCGGTGCTGACGAAAGTAGTCCGGCAAGTTGGCTGGGGACTGTATAATAAAGCATTTTTCTTCTCAAAACAAGATGTGTTCAAAAGAGTGATACATTTGCATCACAAAACCATCATCGCCAAAAAAGTCAGACCTCATTATCGCTTGGCACTATTTTCTTTCCGTTCGTATCACTGTGCGCGGCCGCCAGGTGACAGCCGCACCTGGTTCTCTGTGTTCACTGCTCGGAATGTTAGCTACAACATGTCTGATTACAACACTGACAATAAAGACTTTGCCTTTACCACAAAGCCAAGGGGAGATCTTTGTGAACCCGAATATACTGATGCCGAAATTCGCCTGATGGAGTTAGAATGGGCAGAGAGAGAGAGAAGAGAGACAGAGAAGTGGTACAAGTTGAAGCTGGAGCCGTGAGAGACCGAGTGAGCCACAATCACCATTATGTCATTTATAAACTCGCATACAGCGAACATAGAGCCTATACTGTGGCTGAAGCATGGACTACTAATAGAAACATGGAATCATCCACACATCCACGTAGCTCCTACAAATAGTGTACGTGACATTTACAATAGTAATAACAGTCGACTTATAAAGTTACATTTGGAGAAGCTTCACTGGTGATATGACCCTGAGTGATTTACTGCACACAGCGTTACAGCTGATTCTTGAGCCTGTCCGCTTGTAAACATAGCGGCACTTCTTTGTTCTTACCTGGTTTGGTTTCCACATTGAAGCTTAAGGAAAGAAGCCAAAGTTTCCTCAGCACAAAGTGACAGGAAAAAGGTGAAATGTGCGTGGAGATTCAGCCAGATTTTTGTTGTTACAGCCTGGATAATGAAGAGTTCGCACCATTTCTTAGGTATATTCTTATGTATCTTATACAAGCTTATATACTTATCGCTCTAGCTCTCACGTTAGGTTTCTCACGTCACGGCGGTCTGCGCATGTAAACACTGCCGAACAACTGAACAAAGTGATGGATTCGTGCGCGGCTGTCACCTGGCGGCCGTGCGCAGTGATACGAAAGGAAAGAAAATAGTGCCAAGCGATAATAAGGTCTGACTTTTTAGGCGACGGTTTTGTGATGCAAATGTATCACTCTTTTGAACACATATTGTTTTGAGAAGAAAAACGCTTTATTATACAGTCCCCAGCCAACTTGCCGGACTACTTTCGTCAGCACCGAAAACGGCCAGTATCTCGGTTCACCGGACGCTGTCGGGGGAAAGTCAGTGTGGATGCACGACACTGCTCACGGGGGTGACATACAGATTTATGTCAAAAATCCCAAACTATCCCTTTAAACATGTGTAAATGCAACAAAACACAACTCCAGATCTGTTTTTGATGAGGAAACCGCATTATAACATAGATCAGACAATAATGTAATAATGAAAAAAAGCTTGTATTTTATTCTATCACACTGCACAATGGCAGTCTTAAAGCTTCAGGTTGTTGAACATTAAAAGACATATTTTTAATGTTAATCTGTTTCTTTTTTTTCCACCATTAAAATCCACACTGCCAATATGTAAGAGGCCATTGTGGGTGAACATTTGCCTTCTTTGTACCACACTCGTGCAGCAGCCACCTGTTAGGGCCAGTGCCAGCCTGTACTACTGGTGCATGACACACACATCACATGCACACACACATACATGCACACACACATACACATACACGCACACACACTCAGCGTCTTGGCGTAGGAGCACCTGATCACAGCCCACACATGGAGATAACATACACACGGATAGAGCTGCCAAGTAAATCTCAGCGTGCGAGTGAGATGACTGGATGACTAAGAGGAAGTCAAAGGCTTTTAGAGCGTGCCCAGTACCAGGTGATAGAAATGCACCACTGGCTCTTTGTAGCCAACAGTGTGAGGGAACCAGCTTGTGTTCTTTGATGCCGTACAACTATAACAGCTACTACAGACCTTGGCCTTAGTAACAACGTTCTGTTTATGTTGTTTTGGATAGGCCACTTCTATGTTCACCTTTAAGCTATTTTTACCAAAAACTTTAGTACTTGTTTGATAATCATTCAGTTGTTGTAGGTTTCCCAGAATTTTAATCCATGTTTGAATGTATTTTTTTAAAGTAATGCACGGCTGTGGCAATTTTTTTGTATTCATAAAGTGGAAGTCCTTTTGGGTTGTTTCCGTCTTCCTGCACCTACTTTTTTTTTTATCTAATGTGTCGTTTTTATTGTTATATGTTATATAAGTGCAAAATAATATGACCATCTATTATAAAAAAAAAACTACGAAAACATATGGTTGAAAAAGAAGAAGAGCTATTATGCAAAATCGACTTTTCAGACCTCTTTACCATGTTATTGCTGTTTTCTCTTTCCATTTACTCACCCGAAGTTGTATTTGCAGTGATTCGCGCATGTTTGAGCATCTTTAATAGCTTTTTTCAAGACACCATTTTGCCGATCAACTCTTGTTTTCATTGCCACCGGCACACACCCACTGCTTTCTACTTACTATGTTCTCCAGTTTTGTTTTCTTAATGGATGATATGTGTAGTTGTGTAATTATTTTGGTGCAAATTAAATACAAGGCTTGCTAATGTGATGTGCAGCTAGTCATAGACAACTTCACAGCTCTTTGTGATGACATTTACAGCAACATCAGCTCGCAATGGGTGCCGCAGTTTTCTAATGCGGAAGTAAGCGGGCTTGTTTCTTCTATTAAGCTGTAAAACTATAAAATAATGATCCACGAGTGTCATAGATTTTAACCAAATGGCTCAAGCACAACATGTCTTTTATAAAACTGGTTATTTTTTAATGCTTACTATTGTTGATCTTTTCACCTTGTGCAAAGTTCAAGTTTGTTTGACGGCGGTGACACCCTCTGATCTCGTCCTTTCACGTGCACACAGCTCAGGTGCTCTACTATACACAAGAGGGCACCCATCCTGCTCAAATGCCAGGAGGTCAAGTGTCTGTACAGCAGGAGATGTCTGCACGCAACACACACACTACACCCAAACTGTGAAAATCTCAGTAGACTTTTGTGCTTCGTTGCTTTTGGCCCTGAGGGAAAAACCTGCCGCAGCCATGACAAGCCCGCTGAGCATCCACCATAACAAACACATTTCTAAGTACATTAGCACACAGCTCGGCACACATGAGTTCTGGTGTGTGAAAATACAATGTCTAATTGTTTCTTATGATGGGCACAGGTTTTTAAACAAGTTTAAACAAGTTTTCATTTTCAAAACTCATATGTTCACTAAATTTGAAGAAATTAAATACAAAGTAATGGGTGTTCTCATATTATATTTAAATCTTACTAACAAGAAGATGTTATGATCTCAAAGGAGGATCCAAAAAGCAAAAAAGGCAGGTGAGTAGTTGGGGCAAGTCAGTTGGCACAGAGATCTCAGGGCAGCACAAAAAACAAGGTAAGCACAAATTCCAGACTGAGTTTAGTAAAGAGCTTTGAGGCCTGAGTCTTCTCACTGTGGTAGACTGATCTGATCTGGCAGAGAAGTCGAGAAAAGCCCAGACTTAAATACTGCAGCTGATGAGAAGATGGGACACTGGTGTGC